>NW_022196897.1:111143592-111203154 GCF_008632895.1 Mastomys coucha
TTGATTTTCTCAAAGAACCAGCTCCTGGTTTGGTTGATTCTTTGTTTAGTTCTTTTTGTTTCTATTTGATCGATTTCAGCCCTGAGTTTATTTCCTGCCTTTGACTCCTCTTGGGTGAATTTGCTTCTTTTTGTTCTAGAGCTTTCAGATGTGATGTCAGATTGCTGGTGTATGCTCTCTCCAGTTTCTTTTTGGAGGCACCTAAAGCTATTAGTTTTCCTCTTAGGACTGCTTTCACTGTGTCCCATAAGTTTGAGTATGTTGTAGCTTCATTTTCATTAAACTTAAAAAAGTCTTTAATTTCTTTCTTAATTTCTTCCTTGACCAAGCCTCCACGTGTATGTGGGCATTCTATTGCTTATGTTGTTATTGAGCAGCTGATTTAGTCCATGGTGGTCTGATAGGATACAAAGAATTATTTCAATCTTCTTGTATCTGTTGAGGCCTGATTTGTGACCATTTATATGGTCAATTTTGGAGAAGGTACCATGAGGTGCTGAAAAGAAGGTATATCCTTTTGTTTTAGGATAAAAAGTTCTATAGATATCTGTTAAATCCATCTGTTTCATAACTTCTGTTAGTCTCACTGTGTCTTTGTTTAGTCTCTGTTTCCATGATCTGTCCATTGCAGAGAGTGGGGTATTGAAATCTCCCACTATTATTGTGTGTGGTGCAATGTGTGCTTTGAGCTTTAGTAAAGTTTCTTTTATGAATGTAGATGCCCTTTGTTTTGGAGCATAAGGTTCAGAATTGAGAGTTCATCTTGGTAGATCATACCTTTGATGAATACCTCTTTATCTTTTTTGATCACTTTAGGGTGAAAGTCGATTTTATTCAATAATGGCTACTCCAGCTTTTTTCTTGGGACCATTGGCTTGGAGGATTGTTTTCCAGCCTTTTATTCTGAGGTAGTGTCTGTCTTTGTCACTGAGGTGGGTTTCCTGTATGCACCAAAATGTTGGGTCCTGTTTATGTACCCAGTCTGATAGTCTATGTCTTTTTATTGGGGAATTGAGTCCATTGATATTAATAGATATTAAGGAAAAGTAATTGCTGCTTCCTGTTACTTTTGTTGTTAGAGTTGGAATTCCGTTCATGTGGCTATCTTTTTAGTTTTGTTGGAAGGTTACATTTTTGCTTTTTCAGAGATGCACTTCCCCTCCTTGTGTTGGAGTTTTCCATTTATTATCCTTTGAAGGGCTGGATTTGTGGAAATATATTGTGTGAATTTGGTTTTGTCATGGAATACTTTGGTTTCTCTATCTACGGTAATTGAGAGTTTTGCTGGGTATAGTAGTCTAGGCTGGCATTTGTGTTCTCTTAGGGTCTGTATGACACCAGCCCAGGATCTTCTAGCTTTCATAGTCTCTGGTGGGAAGTCTGGGTGTAATTCTGATAGGCCTGCCTTTATATGTTACTTGACCTTTTTCCCTTACTGCTTTTAGTATTTTCTTTGTTTTGTGCATTTGGTGTTTTGACTACTATGTGGTGGGTGGAATTTCTTTTCTGGTCCAGTCTATTTGAAGTTCTATAGGCTTCTTGTATGTTCATGGGTATCTCTTTCTTTAGGTTAGGGAAGTTTTCTTCTATAATTTTGTTGAAGATATTTACTGGCCCATTACATTGGGAGTCTTCACTCTCTTCTATGCCTATTATCCTTAGGTTTGGTCTTCTCATTTCGTCCCAGATTTCCTGGATGTTTTGGGTTAGGAACTTTTTGCATTTTGCATTTTCTTTGACTGTTGTGTCAATGTTATCTATGATATATTCTACCCCTGAGATTCTCTCTTCTATCTCTTGTATTCTGTTGGTAATGCTTGCATCTATATTTCCTGACTTCTTTCCTAAGATTTCTAACTCCAGAGTTGTCTCTCTTTGTGATTTCTTAACGGTTTCTACTTCCATTTTTAGGTCCTGGATGGTTTTGCTCACTTCCTTCACCTGTTTGCTTGTGCTTTCCTGTAATTCCTTAAGGGCTTTTTGTGTTTTCTCTTTAAGGGCTTCTATTTGTTTACTTGTGATCTCCTGTAATTCTTTAAGGGTTTTTTTTTTCTTCTTCAAGGGCTTGTACCTCTTTACCTGTGTTCTCCTGTATTTCTTTAAGGGAGTTATTCATGTTCTTCTTAGATTCCTCTAGCACCATCGTGAGATATGATTTTAGATCCAAATCTTGCTTTTCTGGTGTTTTAGGATATCCAGGACTTGCTGTGGTGGGAGTACTAGGTTCTGATGAAGCCAAGTTGTCTTGGTTTCTGTTGGTAAGATTCTTGCATTTGCCTTTCGCCATTGTTGATCTCTGGTGTTAGATGTTCTTGCTGTCTCTGACAAGAGCTTGTTCCTCCTCTGGGTCTGTAAGCCTGTGTCAGCACTTCTGGGAGATCGGCTCTCCTCTGGTAAAACCTGGGCACAGATGTCTGTGGATCAGTTGTCCGTCCTGAATCCTGGGGTCAGAGCACACCCTGTAGACAGGATCTTCACTTGTGGAAAAGGTGCAGAGAGGGCTGTGGATCTGTTGTCCCTCCTAGGTATGGATGGAGGTTGAGAGGATCCTGTCCCGGCTGCTCTGCCTCTTGTGAGGCCTGTGCCTCCAGGCTGGTCCTGCCTTAGAAAGTCACCAGAGAGAGAATGGCAGATCTCACCCGAGTCCCTGGGTTAGAGTACTCCTTGAAGTCATGCTCTCCGCTTGCAGGGAGTGGGCCGAAAGAAAATAACTTTAACCATGAAATCTGCCATAGCTGAACTAAAGAAAATCTAGTTTTAATGCTTTTTAAGTGTAAAAAAAAAAAGTTATTGTTTAACTCAAAATTTTAGAATAGCATCAAAATAAATCACAAAAGAGTAAAAATGACAAATTTTATTTAGCACACAAAATAAAAAAAAAAATTTAAGAAATAACTAACAGAATTAAACTACAGATAGGAGTGTATTTGCTTTTTAAAGATTAAAACCTTACCAAACTTGGTTGAAATAAATGTGGACTCACACAGAAAGTTTGGCAAATATGAACATTAGAATTGGGAATGGAGTTCACTCTAAAATAACAAGAACTGCAAAATCTCATAAGAAAGTGTTATGTGCACATACTGCTCCAGAATACAGTCTCCTCATCAAAGCTTTTTCTCTAAGGACACAGGACTGTATTAGCAAGCACTGCCGTGTAACAAACACAGCTTACAACAAAGGATGTGCACTATTGCTCCTGTGGGCCAGGTGATCCGTTCCATGCCTTCTCCTCTGCAGTCCCCACTGATGTTCCACTGGTCCTGCCTAGGACACTCTCTGACTCCAGGCTAGTCTGGAAGTCTTAGATGGGCCACTGGCTTTCTTCATGTGGTCCCTCATTTTCTAGCAGGCCAGCTTGGGGTGATTCACATAGAGACAGCAGAGTTCTAAGGATAAGAAGAAATCACCCAAGTCATTGTAAGGCCTGGGCTTTATAAATGCACATGTTGCCCCCATGAGAGTCTCTTGGACAAGCTAAGTTGAAAATCTGGCTGCATTGAAAGCTGTGAGTGGATACAGGAGAGCCATTGTGCCCATCGGTGCAGGCTGTCTAGTTCTGCTTCTGCTTTCAAGGTATGAGTGCCGTTCCCCACCAGGCAGGACTGCAAGGAAGTTTCTCCGGGTGGGTGTATCATGCAGGACCTCGGTTGGCAGTGAGTGTGGGGAGAAACAGCCTCCTGCAAGTCGGTCTTCAGTGAAGCAGTTCTTCTTTATTGGGGGTAACAAAAGCTATATAAACCTTGGGGAGTGGGTAGGGGTTTCCAGGGTGAGTGTACATTATTGGCCGATGCTGGGAATGCTTCATTTGCATGAAGAGGAATTCCAGGTGCTCATTGGACATTGTCCTTGTAGAGAGAGAGGATGTTAAAGCTGTAACTCGGCCACCAGGCTATATGACTGCCTCAAGGGTGGCAGAGGTGGAGGTCATGCTATATGGGCCAAGACAGCAAGGAGGAAGACAGTCCTACACTTGGCAGTCTCAGGACAACATTTTCAAGGTTTGGATACATCTTGGTCTCACTCTTTCTCTGGACTGATCCCACATGCCCCCACCCCATGGTTTTCTAGTCCCACCCATCAATGTGACCACACTGCTGAACCATCAGCTACAAGGAACTCCAGATGTGCTCAGAAGACTAGGTTGGCCTCCAAACATCCACTTCATGGCCAATACCACCTCCCTGTTCCATTAGTGTCAGTGCTTCCAAACTCCCTCAGAATACTCCAGGGTATTTTAAAGCAATAATTTTTGTCAGGGTTTATGCAAAGTGTGAAAAACTCTAGTTCATTTTATGAAGCTGGTATGTATAAACATAACTTTTATTTGCCTGATATAATTGTTGTTTCCTAGGCTTGCTGCCTCCATCTGCTAACCTAGGCCTAGTCCTGGAAGATTCTAGCCTTCATACAATATTATCTAGGCCTAGAATGTTTTCAACCTCTGAGACTTACTGTTGAATAAGCTCACCCTTTCTAGTTTTGTCCTATCTCTACCCAGCTGGACAACTCAGCTGCTCTGTCTCAAGCTCCTCTCCAGGCTGACTGATTCAATCTGGCTTCTCTCTCAGTCTCTGAACTTTTATTCTACTTGACCTCAAACTAACTCTGACAATCTGCTCTAATCTGGCTTTGTCTCATTCTCTGGCTCCTTCTATCTTCACCTGTGTCAGATTGTTACCTCTCTACAACCTATATCTGTACTGTGCCTATTTCACAAACCCCAAAAGACCACTAAGGAGCTGATTCCAATGCAATCTCACTAGGATCTTTATGTAAGCTCGAGCTTGGGCCACACACCATAGTCACTGATGCAGCAGGATGGGAAGATGAAGCCCCAACCCCAGTTTCATGCAAACGTTTATAGGGGCACCAAACAAGGGGGCATCCAGTTTGGCACACATTTGAATGAAGGGCCTAGTATGGAATTTGTTGCCCTTTAAAATGATTGGCTGGAGCTGAAAGCCAAACCATAAACTTTCATAAGTAAATATCTTTAGGTATAACTGTAATTCCTGCTTTCTTTTTAACTGGTGGTTGTCGGGGAGTGGCCTGGAGATCAGTGCTAGCTGCAGGCTTGTTGGTTAACTCAAGTTTAACCTTAAATCAGGTTCTCTAAGATGGAGCTTGAACCCAAGATGGAGTCAATCTGGTCTCTCAGTACAACTGTCCTGGTAAGACTGTCCCCTCTCTTTTTTCTTTCTTGGGTGCTTTCTCTTAAATAACCTTTCTTTTCTCTTTGTTCTCATGAGAGCTGGGCATATCCTATTCAGTGAAATCTTTCTCTGATTCATCACTTTGTCTGCCGCTTAGTTAGATATTGCTTTCAAACATGGGTGCTTCCTTCTACAATCTAATTTGCCTTCATTTGTTGGTATTAAGGGTATGTACTAAGGGCATGACTGTATTCTAGCCAGAGGGATTAAAGGTGTGAGCTAAGGCTGAACCACACAACTAGAAACAGGGATTTCCAGTAAACAACACAATCCTGGGGTTTACAATGTGATTAAATATCCAGCAACAAGTATGATCTGATATTGACATGTCAAAGAAACTAGAGATTATAATTTCTAACTGTAGGAACTGAAAAACCTTAAATATAATTGCAATAAATAATATATGGAGGAACATTAAAGGAACAAAACCCATAGTCATTGAATGGCTTATTTTAGGAATTCAAGAGTGGTTTAATAACAAATATATATTAATATAATCCAACACATTTGGCAAAGTGAAAAAGATATCATCTTGATTAAACACTAAAAATATATTTCATAAATTTAGCAGTTAATTACATTCTAACAGAAGTCAAGGCAATTCCTGTAATTTTGTCTTAAAGACAGTTTTGAAATAACAGCCAACAGAATGCTCAACCATGATGGAACTGGTCAGGTAAACATGGCAGGCAAAATTGATGAGAAGTTCATGATTACTGAATGCATTTAGGAGGCAGAAACAAATCACATTTACACCTCTTTTCTACAGATATTGCAGACTCTTTAAAATACCAATAATATATTTCTGTAACACATTCTGTTATCACTCTTTCTAAGACAGGATCTCACTAAGGAGCTCTGGCTGTCCTGGAACTCATTTGGACCAGACTATCCTCAAACTCACAGAGATCCATGCTCTGCTTCCTGGCTGCTGAGATCAAGGGTGTGCACCACCACACCTGGCATTGACTCTTCACCTTTTTTTTAATGGCTCTATGGTTTATTAATGTATATTCATATTCCTTGTACCCAGTGATGGGTTTCATACAGGCACATTTTCCCAAGTACATCATTATTACCTTGTCTGTATTCAGTCCTCATGTTCTTCCCTGCCTCTCCCCTTCATCCCCCTGACACATCCCAATCTTCTTCCTTTACCCAGTTTCCTTTCTGTCTCTGTATCATTTATATATTTGAATGACTTTATACATCTGTATAAATTAAAAGAGACAAAATACTGAGAGAAAGTGTGATATTTTTGTCAGTCTATCTTGTCTCATTTAAAATGTTGATCGTTAATTGCACCTGTTTTCTTGCAAATGATATAATTCTTCTTTGAGACTGAATATGTCCTTTGTGTATATATATATATATATATATATATATATATATATATATATGCCTGATTTCCTGTATATATTCATCTGTTGACAGACACATAGGCTAGTTCTATGACTTAGGTACTGTGAACAGTGCTTCAATAACAATGGAAGTGCTAACATCTCTGTGGTAACTTGACTTAGTGTCCTTTGGCCATATAACTGTGAGTGGTACCACGGGCCCATATAGTTGGTTTATTCCCCCTTTTACTGAAGATAGATTCTTTTCTCATACAGTATATCCTGATTACAGTTTCCTCTCCATTAAATCCCTCCTTTCAGACAAGGCCCTCTAAATCAACCGAGGAAAGCTCCTAAGAATTCACAGAGACTGCAGCAGCAAGCACAAAGCCTGCACAGGTCTGCTCAGGTCCTCTGCACACATCACAGGCTTCTCGTTTGGTGTCTTAACAGAACTCCTGAGTGTGAGAACAAGGGTGTCTCTGACTCTTGTGCCTGCTCTCGATACTCTTATTTTTTGTAGTCTTGTCCACCTTCAATATATGTTTTTTTGTATTGTCTTAGTATATTTTATTTTGCTATGCTTTGCTGTTATCTCTTAGAGGCCTGTTCTTTTCTAGAGACAGAAAGGAAGTGGATTCAGATGGGAGTCGAGGTGGGGAGGAACCGGGGGGGGGGTGAGTAGAAGAAGGGACAACTAGAGTCAGGTCTCTTCACTTTTAAAATCATAACTTAAGAAACTTTGGGAAACATTGCTATAAAATCATCCTCTTTGCAATCAGATATAAGGCAGAAATCATTTGCCATCACTATGAACTAATGTCATTCTAGAAATGCCAGCCAATACAATTAGAGATGAGAGGGAGGAGGAGGAGAAGAAGAAAGAGGAGAAAGAGGAGGAAGGAGAAGAAGAGAAGGAGGAGAAGAAAACAGAAAGCATGTATATATTATTTGGGAAAGGAAAAGCCAAGTATAATTACGTATGACTGCCTATGTGACTCCAAAATACCTGGAATACCACTTGCAGTAGCTTACATCTAGAGCTTTCCCCAGAGGCCATGTTTTAAAAGTTTGGTTTTCATCACATGGTACCACTAAGAGATGATAGAACCTTTGAAAGGCAGAATCTAAAGGTGCTTTCTGTGTCTCTGGAAGTATGTACTCAGAAACAATTATTTGGTCCTGGAAATATGTCTCAGTGGTCAGGTCTAAAGAGATGGCTCAGTGGTTAAGAGCATGTGGTGCCCTTACAAAGAACCTGGGTTTGGTTCCCAGGACCATATTGGTCAGATATTCAAGTTTATTCTTCCTATATAAATTATTGTAGTGTACAATACTGGTAGTAGCACTTTGCAAATTAAAAAGGTAAAATAAAAGGCTCAAAATATCTATATGTAGAAATTACTCTGGGAAAGCAGAGGGACCTTATACTTCTGAAGGAAGAATTGGCCATTCAATATATTGCACTGTAACCACAGTCTAACTCCTTGAGACTCTATTGAACAAAAATATTCCTAAGGGAGGAAAAATGAGGGCCCTAGATCGGCGGGTAAAATGCTTGCCATATAAACATGAGGACCTGAGTTCAGGCTTCAGTGCCCATGACAAATTCCATGAGTATCTGTAACCCGGATATGGGGGGCAGGCATAGACAGGAGGACAGGACCAGGGGACAAGGGATGATGACAGGCAATTCCCTAAGGCTCACTCACCATTCAGCCTAGCCAAAATGGCAAGCTCTGGGTTTAGTAGAAAGCAACAATAACAACAACAACAAAATGATCTCAAAAATTAAAGTGAAGAGAGACCGAGGAAGGTACAAGGATGTTGACCTCTGACCTCTACAGGCCCCCACACAGTATCCCTGCATATATGCAAACTCACATGGATGCAAGTACAGAAAATAGTCACATCACACAACTTTAGAGTAATAAAGCTTTTAAGTGCTAAGAGATGGCTCCGTGGATGAAGCACTTGGCCTGGTTCAAAGGACCACCATCCCAGCACTTTTAACAACAGAGTGCAATGTTCCTTAACAGCATACAGAGGTGGAGGTGTTCTCCACACACTGACTCCCTCAGAAGGGACAGGTATATAAATAAGCACACCATGAGAATCCTTTCCTATGCTCCTGACAAGTACACACAGCATGATGACACATGAGGAGCAGAGGGATGGGGAGGGAGCTGTGGATCAGGTTGATGTCATGTGGGACAGGTACAGCCTTGACATGTCTCAAGGGTAGCCAGAGTTCTAAGGTATCAACAGATAAAATGCAATGGCATCAAGGATCTGCTTTAAAAGGCCACAGGAAATAAGGCTGCATGTCAGGGAGAATGGGACAGCCCCAACGGCTCATCTGCATTCAGATCAATGCTCAGCTTGCCCACATGAGCATCACAGACTGACCCAAACTCTGACTAGCGTGTGGCCACCAGGGCAAACCCCAGCTTCACACACACACAGGCCAGTTGTTCCATTTAGTGGACAAAGTGACCTTTGATTCCTCGGGGACTCTCAAGCCCCTGGAGGAAGCTGTTCAGAGACCCTACTAAAAGATGCCCTGGAACCAGTATGAATAAGTTTAGCCTTGTTTCTTTATTCTGGTATTAACTTGGAGTCATTCATAGACTAGGAGGCAGGGGTCCTTACTGGTGCATACCCAGCTGGTGAAGCACACACATCTCACCCCTAAGAGGCAAATCCAATCACTACAACCTGCTTTTTCCCTCAGCCAGGGTACCCACAGGACTACTTTTGTATGCTCGGACTCTGTCACACCCCCAACCTGGCAACACCCCACCCCCAGTGTATGTTTCCGGTGTTGCCAAGCAACAGCTCATGAGCCCACCTAACCAGGTTTTGAGATCATTAAAACCACGCCAGAGTAGCTATAAGAATTCCATGAGTTTTATCTTGTAAGTTGGCAGCTATTAAGTGGAAAATATGTTAGATCCAAAGTCCCCAAATCACTATCTTTCTTTCTCCTTTATTCTAGTTTTAACCAAAGGTCATTCTCATTAAAAAGCCTCTGGGGTCTTTGACAAATATAAGTTTTATAGTTGCTGAGAGATCCTTGGCCCTGCCCTGTGGCTGCAGGCCTGCCAGTCACCCAGCTGCTATCAATTAACATTCCATCAGTTTCTTGTCAGTTTGGGTTAGGCTAACTGAGTCACAGGTACAGTCTACTTGGCAACATTCTGACCTCACAATGCGCTCGCCACAGAGCTGGAATTTCTAATGAAGTTTCATTCAAAAGAAAACAATTTAATGAGCAGTTATTATGTGAAAGTCATTACTCAGTGAGTGTGGTATCATTCCAGTGCACTGCACTTCATTGTCCTAGTTAGTGAGCAACAGACTAATTTTCAAAATAGATATTAGATCACCTTCTATCTTAGACAAAGAACACCTTTTAAACCTGTATTAAAAAGGGTAACTTTTTAAAAAGGAAAGAAAAGAAAAGAGCAAGGGAAAACTAGAAAGCCAAATAAAGAACAAGAAAGAAAGAGAGCTTTGGAAGAAAAATTTAAAAACAGAATGACAAGAGAAATGAAAACACAAGAAAAGGAGAAAGAACAAGATCCAGGAATGGGAAAGTATGTATTCCCTATTGCCTTCAATATAAACGTAAGGAGCTAGAAATTTCCTCCTGGATATAGTCTGTTTTATGGTAACAGACTTCACATTCACATACATTTCTGTATTAAGCCTGTGTTACCAAATGAAGAGTTTATATGGCAAATAATCCCAGGAAACTCCTTTGATCTGCAGTCACAGGACAGCTGAAGTTGAAGAATGTGTCAGTTGGTCCCTGGTGGCCTGTGGGGAAGAAGCACAGGAGAAAAGTCACACGACTCCTCAGGATGAGCCACACAAGACTCGGACAGAGGGTAAGGCCCCTGGAAGACAATACCTTACTGTGAAATACAGAGTAAAGAATGGAAGTTCACGGAGGCAAACTGTAATGAAACGCACCTGCTTCACATTCTTCAGGTAGCAATTTCAAGCAGAATCATGATTTGAAGTTCTCTCTCTATTTGTCTCTGTTTCTCTCTCTCTCAACAAAATATGTGCAAATTCAATTCAAGAACATTCCAGACATGCAAGATGACTTAACATATGTAAGTCAATAGATGTGGTACATCAGGGAAATGGACTAAAGGACAGAAATCATGTGATCAACTCAATAGCTATAGGAAAGACTTTTGACAAGATCCAATATCCTTTCATAATAAAAGCCCTAAAGAGATGAGGAATATAGAGAATGTTATCTGCATTGACTAGTTCTCTATTGTTGTGATAAAACACCATGACCAAGACAACTTACAAATGAGTTTAAGGTTCCAGGGAGTTAGGGTTTATGATGATGGAGCAAGAACGAACATGGCAGCAGGACCAGTTGGGAGCTCATGTCACAACCACAAGAGGAGGCAAAGAGTTCACTGGCAATGGGAGATGGAGGGAGGCTCTTGATAAACGCTTGCCCCAATGACACACTTCCTCCAACAAGACCACACCTACCAACTTTTCCCAGCTTCACCAACTGAGTACCAAGCATTCAAACCTATGAGCTTGTGAGGACCATTTTCATTCAAACCACCACAAAACATTAACTTAATAAAGGCTCTATATAACAGACCTACAATCGATATCAAGCTACAGAGAAAAAAACTCAAAGGATTTCTCACCAAGACCAGAAACAAAGTGAGGGGATACACTCTCCACTTGTATTCAGTAGAGTATTTGAAGTCTTAGTGAAAGCAATAAGACAAGAGAAGAAAAACAAACAAATACAAAAAAGAAATCAAAGATACAATAAAGAATCAAAGAATTCATATAAAAGCACCAAAGACTGTGGATGGTCAAAGCTGTCCTAAGCAAAATGAATTCTGCTGGAGATATCAGTATAACTGACTTCAATTGTATGAGAAAGCTACAATAGTAAAACCAACATGGTACCAACACACACACATAGACACACAGATCAATGAAATAGAATAAGACCCTGGCATAAGCCCATACAGCTATAGCCAGCTGACTCTTTTGTAAAGATGCTAGAAATAAATATATATATATATATATATATATATATATATATATATATATATATATATATTAGTTTTTCGAGACAGGGTTTCTCTGTGTAGCCCTGGCTGTCCTGGAACTCATTCTGTAAACCAAGCTGGCCTCGAACTCAGAAATCTACCTGCTTCTGCCTCCCAAGTGCTGGGATTAAAGGTGTGCACCGCCACTGTCCAGCAAGATGCCAGGAATACATATTAAAGGAAAGATAGCCTCTTCAACAAATGGTGCTGACAAACTGGATGTCCACATGTAGAGTAATGATAGTACATTTATCTTTCCTCCTGCACAAAAATCAACTCCAAATGTACTCAAGACATCAAGGTAAAGTCTGAAGCTGCTAGAAGAGCATGTAGGAGAACACTTGGAGACACTGGATAGGTGAGGGCTCTCTACAGGGGCTTCAATGCCCCAGAAAACAAGCAAATAATCAGCAAAAGGTACCACATGTGATTTAAAGGCGCTTTACAGCAGGGGGAGCCAGTGAGTGAAGAGACAGTCTGAAGAGTCGGAGGGGCCTTTGACTTCTTCATCTGAGAGGATTAGCATACAGAATATACCAAGAACTGGGGGGTGGGGGGAAGAACCCTAAACAATAAGAAAACAAATAATCCAATCCAAAGATGAGCTAAGAACTAAATAGGGAATTCTCAGTGAAAGAAATACCAATGAATAACCATTGTTGTTTTAAGTATTCAATATCTGGTCATGGTGACGCATGCCCATAATTCTAGCGCTTATGAAGTGGGGGAGATCTCTGTGAGTCCCAAGACAGCTTGGGCTACATAGAGAAACTCTCTCTCAACAAAACAAAAGCAGTCAACATCCCTATCCATCAGAGAAATGAAAATTAAAACCATTTCGGGAGTCTGTCTCACCCCTCTTAGAATGGCTGTCATAACAAAACAAGAAAAATCATATTCATGTTTGGTGGGATTGTACATGGGTACAACTTATGGAAATTAGTATGGATGCATCTTTAGAAAAACAAAAAAACTCTAACAAGAGAAGTTTCATCTACAGCCCAGCTATACCACTCAAAGGATTCAAGATGGGCCTACAGGTACAATAGTGGCAAAGGTCTCTACATCTTACCACAGGGTACTTGCTCATCCATATTTACTGCTGCAATTGTCACAATAACAAAGAAATAGAATCAGCTTGGATGCCCACTGAGAGATGAAAGGATAGGGAAAATGAGGTACATATACATAGTGGATACATATGTAAATATATACATAAAGGATACAGATGTATACATATACATAATGGATACATATGTATATCTATACTTATGGATACATATACATAATAGATACATATACATATGTATACATGTACATGAATTTTATTCAGCCGTAAAGAAAAATGAAATGAAAATTAGGAAAATGGATGGAACTGGAAAATATAAAGTGGGGCCACTCAGCTCAGAAACACAGCATGTCTTCTCTCTCATGCAGAGCCTGTATATTCTACCTTTTATAAATGCACATTTATGTGGGAATGAGTATATATGGAGAGATCCTGGGAAGTTAGGAAAAACCCGTGAAAAAGGAAAAAGTTCTTTAAGGGGCGGGGAAGAATCATCAAATGCATGTAATACAAAAGCCAAAGGTGGCTCACTAGGGACAAAAAGGTGTATGAGTCAGGCAGGAAGATGGGTGGGAAGCAGGTTCCAAGCAAAAATAACCACGTAAGAGAAAGCAATAAAGAAGAAATCAGTTTCTTGGCAAGCTAGGCAAATCATAAAATTAAAGAAAAATACCCTATATGAGCGGATAAAGCTGCTGCCAAAAGCCATAGGCTGCTAAATTAAAACCTCAGTGACAAGGGTGGGCCACCCCCTAAGGCTTCCAAAGCACTACTGACACTTCCCACTGCTGCTGGCTATCATCGGAAGTAGGTGAGACAGTCCTGCTGCTACACACACGCACACACGCGCACACACACACACACATACACACACACACACACACACACACACACACACACACACACACACACAAAGTCTAATTGTGGGACACGGAAAAGTACAGCAGAAATGAGGCTCCAAGCTTCCTCCCAGTTGTCTAGCCCTCAGTGCTGAAAACTTCTCTGCAGACTATCAGGAGAAAGCTGCTAGTCTTCCTCAGTGTGGACTCTGAGTGTAACAATATTAACTGGACAAGCAAGATGTGCCTACTGCATTAGGGGCAGATCTGTTACAGGAGTAACTGTTTTCTGATTGGATTTGAGGTCCCCTTCTGTTCTGGCCCTCTTCTCTTCCCTCCATCTTCCCTTTCTTCCTTCTCCCCCTTACCCCTGCCTCTCTTCCTTTTCTCAATAGCCTCTCTCGTTTGTATTTTGAGACAGGACCTCACTGTAGTTCAAGATGACCTGGAACTCACTGTATACTAGGTCACCCTCAAACTCAAGGAAATTCTTCTGCCTCAGGTGCGTTCTACCATACCCGACTTCCCTCCTTTTTTTAAATGTTTCTGTAGATATGTAATTTAAAGCTGATGAATATTTTTCCTGTGGAGCTCTTTAAAGGTGTTGTCAAGTCTAAGAAGATGGTAAAGGGCTTGCAGTGCCAGATGGAAACTGGAATTTGAACCCAGACCAAAAAGCTGAGTGTGGCATCATGCACTTGTATTCCCGGCACTGGGCAAGCAGAGACAGGAGGGTCCCTGGGGGCTGTCTGGACACCAGTCTAGCACCTCTGACCCCCACAAGTATGTGCTCATACATGCACCAATGCTATGTATGCATCCACACACATGCACACATGTACACGCACACACACACAAACACAGTATTAGCTTACCATTGTCTTAGGATTTTCATGCTATGATGAAACAACATGACCAAAGCTATCTCAGCTTTCAATACTTACTCCTTCTTGGACACAAATATAAAAGCCAACTGTGAAATATGTTCAAAGTTAGAGTCACAAGCAGTTTATTTGGATCAAACTTTATTTTCTATTTTACACATTTTATAAACTGAGTATCCAGCATGAGAAACATTTCAATGGAAAAATTTGGAAACATTATATATTATATAAATATGAATATAAATATTATATATATTTGTGTATATATATATATTTATGTATGTTTCCATAACTAGACAATACTAACATTAAATACATTTCATGTTTAATTTTGAGTCTTATGTCAACATATATTATATGTTTCCAAAATCATATATATATATATATATATATATATATATATATATATATATATATATATACATATATACATATATATATATTTTGGGATGAGACACAAAATTAAACATGAAATATACTTAATGTTAGTAATGTCTTAGTTAGGGTTAATATTGCTCTGATGAAACACCATAATCAAAAGCCACTTAGGGAGCAAAATGTTTATTTTCCTTATGCTTCCACATTACTGTTCACCATCAAAGAAAGTCAGGGCAGAAACTAAAACAGGACAGGAAGCTGAAGGCAGAAGTTGATATGAAGGCCTTGGAGGGGTGCTTGCTTCTAATGGCTTGCTCAGTCTGCCTTCTTACAGAATTCAGGACCATCAGCCCAGGATGGCACCACCCACAATGGGCTGGGCCCTCCTGCATCCATCACTAATTACAATGCCCTGCAGGCTTGCCTATAGCCCATCTTACAGAGGCATTTTCATAATTGTGGTTCCCTTCTCTGATAGGCTCTAGCCTGTGTCAAGCTGACATAATTAGCCAGCACAACTGCCTCTGGTCCCATTACTTCTGATGAGATTTAAGTTATTATCCATATCATTAGTTCCAAAGAAATAATGGTTGTGTTTCTCTGGATATTTACAGGAGCGTCCACTTATTTTTAGTTCTCAGAAACCTCACTGTGTTATGAGCTTTTTAAAACTGTAAACATAATTTACACAAAAATTTGGGTTTTGGCCTGCATTGCTTAAAATGTTCTATTCCCTTCTCCTCTGAACTTACTGGTTATACATTAAGCCTTTTGACATATTACTAGACATCCAAGGTTCTCTTTCTTCAAAGTCTCTAGTCACTGTGCTGCAGGTCTGTTTTCAAGCTGAGTTGCTTTTCCCATCATTTCCTGCTGCTGCTAAGTCCATCAGGTAAATTTATATTGCAGATAATTTAATCGTTAGCTCAAAGATTTGGGTTTTGGCTTTTTTTTTTTTCGGGGTTTATTTCCTTGCTGAAATGGCCTATCTTTTCATTTATTACAAGCATATTTTCCTTTACATCATTGTGTACAATTATTATAAGCCACCTTGAATTGTTTTTATCTGATAATGTCAACAATGTGATCATGTGTGTTCGCTGTTCTGCCCCTCCTGTGCTGGAGAATACTGGATCACAAGCGGAGAGTATGGGCAGGGGCAAGTGGGGGCTGGGCTGGGCTCTGTTCTATCCTCCATCTGTTACTTCACCCTTAACTAAGCCACTTGGACTATGCCTTAAAGACTCCCACAGCAGAGCTTTATACTACAGAACAGGAGTAGCAGGAGCCACTGCTGAGAAAATACTGCAGTCAGCAGAGGCAAAGGGGGAAGACGTACAAGGCCCTCCTGGTCAGTATATTCCTCTCTAAGGGCTCTTGATATTTCTTACCCTTTCCTTCCTGGGACAAGGCCCTCCCCTCCCAGAGCAGCAATACCAGATATACTTACTAAATTTGACTTCCAACTTCCTCACGCCTCCCTTGGGTGAGCTGGTGAGCATCTGAGTGCAGACGTTCTTCAGGCAACACGCGCTTGTAGGTTCAACACTGCGGTCGGCTGGGCAAGTCATTTCCCTTCTTGTCTTATCATTTACCTGAGTACAGGAGTGGAGGTGGGGGGTGGGGAGGATGGATGAACCAATGATGATCTTTATTTTTTACACTGACATTTTATAGACTTGAACAGACATTCGAGAATGTGTGAGCAAGCTTTAAACACATTTTAAAAATCGTTCCTCTAAAATCTATCATCCTATTCCCAGCGTATCATGTGTTGTATGAGACCACTAGAGGGGAGTAAAGCATTAAATGAGAACATAATACAGCTCGAAGTGGAATCCTTTGTGGATTAAACTTGTAGGTGCTGCATGTCAGCTGCTCCCAACTGACGACAATTAACTGCTTCAAAGCACAAAGAAGTATGGGATTCTCCATTTCCATATGGAAGCCTGCCCCAAGCTCTTGGAGGGCACACATTCCTCAAGCAAGAACAGCTCCCCAGACACAAGTGCACACTCGCACCAGTTCTATGTCATGGTGACAAAAACCATTCTCAGAAGAGCCTGATCTTGAAAACAAATCATTATGGAACGTGGCTACAGTGTCACAGTCCCTGTCTTCAGGGATCTCAGAACAGTCTGGGTTCTAAGTTCCTTGCCTCTAGCAGTGCTTCTCAACCTTCCCTAACGCTGTGACCCTTTAATGCATGTTATAGTAACCCCCAACCATAAACCTGTTTCATTGCTACTTCATAACTGTAATTTTGCTACTGTTATGAATTGTAATGTAATTATGTGTTTTCTGATGATCTTAGGTGACCCCTTTGAAAGGCTCATTCCATAATTTCCTAGGGGGTCAAGACCCACAAGTTGAGAACCCCTGCCCTGGGTGTTTGTTTTTGGAAGCCAATCTCAGGGAAAGAGCAGTGGGTAGAGGAAGAAGGCTGTCCTGGTGTGGTTGTACTGGAGAACTAGCTCCAAGAGTCAGGGATTAAGAGAATCCAGGCGCACACATATTGGTTTCTATTACTGGGGAGGGGCAGGGTCCTTGATGCTTAGGTTCGCTTAGGTTCGTAGTAGTTACAGAATAATAACTGTAAAGCTGTTAACTTCTGAGTCTGGTAGCCAAGAGTTTGTTCAATTAGTTGCTTTTAATGGTGATTGAAAAACATAGTAATGCAGTCTTCTTTAGTCACATGACAAAGGTGTGGCTACAAGGGGTAGATCAGGTTCTCTCCCTCTCTTCCCTCCTTCCATATGTATGTTCTTCTCCACCCCCCCATGTGTATGTTTCTTTCCTTCCCTCCCTCTCCCTCTCTTTTCTCTCTGTATATGTGTATGTTTCTCTCTCACTCCACCCCCCCTTGTGTATACTTCTCCCTCCCTCCCTCCACAACCCTGTCTCCTCTTCTCAAAACAGCAATCCTTAAAGTCTGAGCCATGAACTGGCTCCACCCTGTAAGTACCACAGTGTGCTGAGGAAAAAGCACAGTACTTGAACATTTAGATCTTCTTGTATCAATAGGTATTAGAGCCAAGGCTGTGGTCACATTCCACTAAACTTATGGCTGCCCATCATGTTGGTAACTTATAGAGTCTCAATTTGTATAGGCTAAACTGTAGGTCCTCGGGGTTCCCCTTCTAATGTTTATCATTAAGAAATGATCAAGACATTTGCTCTTGCAAGATTTGGCTGGAAGGGAACCAGCAGCCATACTGTACTCACGTGCCTCTGGTATTCAAGTCCAGGTATTGTGCAGAGGGCTTTTACAGATGTGAAAAAAGTCCCTCATCAGATGAACCCAGATTAGAGGACTATCTCATGTAAGCCTTGCTTCCCTGTACAAACAGATGCTGCTTGTGGATATTAACTGGCTAGACACATGGTTTCCCTGCTTGCTGTGTTCTTCCCTTCCCCAAGGCTTTAGATCTGTGTATCCTGCCCCAACAAAGGCATGATCAGACTTTAATATTCCCTGTCACTCCTCCACCCATAACCTGTGCTCTGTATCTGTTACTGGTTCTGTCTGTGTCTGGATGCCAATTGTAAACTCTTCACCTGCACCAGAACAGGCAAGAAAGACAGATGGTCCTTGGGCTTCACCTCCAGGCCCAGCCTTCTTGACCCCTGCCATCTTTTACATGATTCACTCTTTGTACAAAAGACATGGGCAGGCATAAGTCACAGAATTCAGAGCAAGGCTGGGAGAAGGGCTGGAGGTAGGACAAGGAGATAAAGGCAGAAGTGGGCAGAGGAACAAAGGGCACCAGAGAGGTTGAAGGGTGGCCTGGAAGGGTAGAGGAAGACCCGGAGTGACAGTGGGATACAGGAAGTCTAACAAGACTATGCTCCCCTTTTTGGCCTTCACCAGCACTCCTTCCTGTGAGTCTGGAAGGCTCCCCACACTTAGTGTATGAATCATGTGTGTATATGTAAATAGCTTTATGTGTAGATATACTCATAAACAGCTGATCACTTAATCTAGTTTCCACTACTTCTGGCTTGTCTTATTTATTCTGAGACACAGAGCCCCAGTTGTCCTGAAACTCACTATGTATACCACGTTGGCTTTCAACGCACAAAGATCCATCTGACTCTACCTCTCTAGTGTTGGGATTAAAGGCATGTGCTGCATACTTCTGGGTTTTTAACACTAAAAATTGTAACCTGTTGCTCATATGGTGATGTTAAAGGCACAGAGCAATGACTGTAACATGCTACAACTTAGACAACAAAATAAAATACTTGGTGTGTACTTGTGTACACCGACTGAATACAGACTGTGCTCCCAGGGTGGGCTCCAGCTGAGTAGATCAACAGGGCTTCCCGTGTGTACCCACTTACAGCTCCTGTCACGAATGTTCATTTTAGACGTGTTGACTTGCTCACAAACAAACTTATCACAAATGCTATTATATCCACGGCACCTGCAACCAGGCTGGATGTCGGTGTGCACCGAAGTGGTTGTGGCCATCTGTGTCTCCAAAACTTAATCTGTGGTGACAGGGACACAGCCCTCCCCATGAAGGTTTTTTTGGTCTGGCCTCAGCAAATGATGACTTCTGCCAGCTAATGAACTTACAACAACCCACTCACATCAGGCACAACCACTCACCCTGTCTGCTCACTGGGAAAGCAAGAAACCCCAGAGCACAGAGTCAAGGTTTCTAGACTAGAAAGGGAGCATAGCTGTGTACCCACTTAACTAGAAGCCAGGCATTGCTTAGGGTATGCATCTCAAGGAAGAAAACAAAGCTCTGCTTGCCCCTGAGGAGGCAGGGTACTATGGAAAGGTTTTCTCCAACAGAATAGCATTGTGAAACTGGGCCTAAACAATTATCTACGGTCTCTGGAATCACGGACGGAAAGGACAATGAGGGCAGATCAACTTGTATTCTTAGAAACCTTGTGTGATTACAAAGCAAAGGATCCAGAGAAGAGTGGGCTTGCCAGTGGGAACCACGGAGGGCAGGGCTCTCGTGGTAAAGAAACTGAACGTCCTGAGAAGGCGAGTGTGTGTTGTAGGCTCAGTGGAATTTGCTTAATAAGTTGCACATTTGACATTGTAGGTCAGCTCTCCGGGTGCCAGGAGACTAAGCTTATTATATAATCACATACTTGTCCTTGCTGGAAAGGGGCTGAGGAAAGGACTCCGTTGTTTCCAAGCCTGCTCTGGTCGGCCAGTTGCTGAGGTGAGCAGCCATTGGAGGCATGTTCTGAAAGCTGAGTCTTGTCTGGGATGACTGCCCCTGCGCTTACCTTCCGCCGCCGCCCCGTCTGTCCGTCCGTCCGTCCTTCTCTGTAGAGGCCAAGGCGGGTCCTGGGGCAGGGGAAAAGCAGACTATCCATCTCATCTTGATCTGAGCCAGGGATGAGAAGCCAAAGACTCCAAGTTTTTCAGCTTAACAGATTTCTGGCTGTTTGGCCACAGATTTTTTTTTTTTCCAACTACAGTAACATGCTCTGTGGGACTCAGGACAAAGGCCTCTTCAATTCTGGCAGTGTTTGCAGCACATGGTGTCCATATCCAAACCGCATCAAACTCCTGTGTCTGTTTCTGAAGTCTTTACAGACAAAGCTTTAGCAGGTCCCTGGAGGAAGCCCCTGGGCAATCCTGCTGCTGCCGCCGTGGAGATTTCTCTCTTGTCCAGCACTTGCATGCTTACTTTGGAACAGGTAAATAAATGTAAATAATCCTTCAAGGAAAGGCCATGTGGAGGTCAACTTGGTCTACACTTATTCAGGAGGTGGCTGGAAGAGGAAATCTGGCTTTGAGCAGGTGACACCTTTATCTCTAAGCTGCCACCTTTTCTTGGCAACTGGCCAGGTACATACCAAGCTGAGAAGGGAAGAATCCTTTTTTTTTTTTCCCTAGAAGTTAATACTACGTCAGCTTCTGGGCATTCTGGGAATACATGTTTGTTTGACCTAGAACTGATGTAGTCATATGTCATTTTTACCAAGGACTGAGAGCATGGATGGAAGGGGTCAGTGAAGGGAGAGTCATAGCTAGAACTGCTTTATTCACACAGAACTAAGATGTCCCAAGGCTTTACTACGTATGAGCATCATCAGGCCCTTCGCAAAAACTCCTGCTTGGGTTTTCCATCCCCATGCACATGCTATCATGGAAAGGTGGTTGCAGGTCATAGGAAAGCTTCAGTTCTCCCAACAGTGAGGGTGTGTGCCACCTCACACAGTCTGGGGACATTCAGCAGAGCCTGCCCCTCCTCTCTGGTTGGTTTCCTCTTGAGGTAGAGTTCATGGAGTTCTGCAACAGATGCAGAAGACACAGCTAGATGCGACAGCCGCAGCAAGCACATGAGCCCCGGCTGTCCCGTGCCAGGCTTTTTCAGTATAGAAGGTGGTGGGTTTTTTAAAAGGAACATTTTTCCACATCATTTCAGCCGTTCCTAGGCTGCAGGGAGGGATGTAACCCACCTTGAATCAATTAGGCATGAGGAATTAAGACCACTGCGATTAGCTCAGGCCAAAGCTGGCTGAGCAATAGAAATGGACAGACAGACACTTCATTGCTCTGAGAAATTTGACAGAAAACAAACAGTACCACCAACTTCAATTCTCTTCTGTGACATCCAGGTGCACCAGTAAAACAAGGTGACATGGAGTTTAAATGTTTTATCCCAAAATATCTGGAGATTTTGAAATGACATTACCAGAAAAAATCTAAATTCCTTTAAATTTTTAAGATGAAACAAAGCAAGATGAAGTTTAAAATTACAAAGAAAACGTCTACAGTGACGCAAGCCTTCCTGCTGGCTAGTAAACTTCTAGTCACAACACAGCCCACACAGAATATCCTAGCCCATCAACAACAAAAGAATTGTTTATTTAGTGTATGGATGTGTGAATGTGCACATTTGCACACACCATGACAACCGTGTGGAAGCAAGGGGATAACTTGTGAAAGCCATGCCTCTTCTATCAAATGAATATATCAAACTCAGGTCATCAGGCTTGGTGACAAAGTACATTTCCCTGCTGAGTCACCACACCAGCTTTAAATAAAGCCCCCCTACCCAACCCCCGCATACATCCTATAAAGATATTGTTTTATTTTGTTTTTTTTGTTTGTTTGTTTTGTTTTTCCAAGACAGGGTTTCTCTGTATAGACCTGGCTGTCCTGAAACTCACTCTGTAGACCAGGCTGGCCTTGAACTCCACCTGCCTCTGCCTCTGCCTCCCAAGTGCTGGGATTAAAGGCAGGCAGCACCACTGCTCTGATATAAGTGAAGCCTGGTGAACTCATTTGGTTTCTTGGGAACACGGGGAAAAGACAAAGGTTCAAAAGAGACAAAGCCAAACAAATGACACAGCAAAACAACTGAGCATGACACAGCAGAACAACTGAGCAGAAGGCCAAATCTAAGGTTGCTACAATGTACACATGCACATTATATATAATTTTATATAATTACTTTGGGAAATGTGAATAGGAAAAAGTGACCAGATAGTAAAAAAACCAGACTGTGGGTTTGTCACAATTGACAAATAAGAAAACCAATAAAGAGTCACAGCACAACATGGTATCACATACAGAGCAAGAAGAGGAGAGAACAAAACACAAAAAAATAACACTCCCCCAAATCTTCCAAAAATTTTAACATCACATTTTAATATCTGGTAGAACATACCCACTGCTTCAAGAGTGACTCGATGGTTATAGGACTAACCAAGCACTTCTGAGGTAGAAAACCAGCCGAGTATGAATTGTGACAGCATGGACAAGTCTTGCACAAGCTCCACCCAGACCAAATAAAATAAAATAAAATAAAATAAAATAATCCTAGTGTTGGGGAGAGGGGGTAAGCAGGAAGTCCTACCCCTAGTCGAGCACTTGATTAACGTTTGATAGCTGCCAGGAGAGGGCTGGCTTAGGGTGTGGCACTTGGTAGGTGGACAATGCTCCTGGGTGAGCCCCACACCCAACAGTATATATATACACACACACTGTCTGAAAAGGAAGGAAAGGGAAAGTGGGAGGGAAGGAGGAAGGGAGGGAGAGATGAAGGGGGGAAGAAAAGGAAAAGGAAGAGAAACGAAGAAGGAACGTGTATGGATAAATAAAAGCAAGTTCCAGTGATATGCTTCCAGAGCCCCGATTAAATTAAAAGATAAAAATGGGATAAAAGGAAAAGAGCAGCTCTCTCTTCTCTCTCAACCTCTGACTCTTGTCTTTACTCTCCCTTCCCCCTCTTTCCACACGGCCATGGCCAGCTTCTACCTTCTCTACCTTTTCTCTATCTCCTTTCTAAAATAAACGCCCTAAAACCAAAATAAAAAAAGATCAGAAGACACAGCAAACAATAATCATAAGAGAGCTGATGTAGCTACAGTCATTATAACAAAAGTAAACCTTAAGATAGTTATTAAATTCAAAGGGTATCTTAGAATGGTAGATGATCAATACATTAGAAAGCTACAACAAATAAAACGGACTCCTAACAATGGATCTCAAAATACATGAAACAAACAAACAAAAAAGGACATAACTGAAAGAAAAACAATGTAATGACTAGAGTCAGAAATTAACATTCCCCTCAGTAGGAAATTTTGTTAATATACATTTGCATATGTATCTGTACATCTGTGTGTGCGTATGTGCAGAGGCCAGAAGGTAGCTTTGGATCCCTGGAGCTGGCATTAGACAAGGTTGTGAGCCTTGTCTAATGTGTGTGGGTGCTGTGAACTGCACCTGAGCACCCTAAAGCACTGAGCCCTCTCCGCAGCCCCCCCAGTTCCCATGCCTAACAGACACAGGCCCACAGAGCACAGCCGCTGCAGGCTTGCCCATGGCTTTGCCCAAAGGCCTCATGCATGCGGAAACGGAAGATACACTCCTTCAGGTGAAGGACCGTCCACCACTGACGATAAAACATGTCTGGAGAGAAGAGCTGGAATCATCTGAAGCATATTCTCCAAAAAAAATGGAAAATAGGGAAAACTACTATGTGTGTGTGGGGGGGTGGGGACTCCCCAAATTCTTGAAAATAAAGTGACATTTCCAAACAACTCATCAATCAAAAAAACAAGTCACAAGGAAAATTAGTGAAAAGTAATTTACAACATATTGATATTTATGAGTTGAGCTTAAACACTGCACCTGGTTAGTCAAACACACAACTAACCAAAGTGTAGGGTTTTTTAAGTCGATTTCAAACATGATGTCAACGTATCATTTCTAGATTATAAACTACAAAATAAGTTATGACAAATCTTCAGATTATGCACAATTTTATTAAGATTGTAACACTGCAAAATAAGTCAGCAAACAAATGTAAAAGTAGAGGGCTGAGCAACTGGATGAAGCAGCACACAGAAGCAGCCCACACAGCCATTCACCCAGGCCTCCAACATTAAGGCAGCGTAAGTGCCTCAAGTGACTTCATGAGAATACTTTACTCAGGTACAAGGCTATCAAATACATGAGAACTGCCAGGCAGACCTCAAAATGGTTCGTTAGCATCAAGTGTTCCCGTCCAGTTTCCTGTCTAAATAGTAATTAGTGACTATTCTGAAATACTGCACGTAATTACTCTAGACCGACAAGCGGGCTATCAAAGCCACTATCCTGTTGGCTGGTCACTGGAGCAGTTAACTTTATCAAAGGCTTCTGACACGATGAAGACGGTCCTGTGCTGCTGAGTTTCCTGACATCTGTCTTTAACACATCAGTGCTCTGTGGAGATGAGTGTCCCAGAGTTGCACCCATCTTCCCTTGCTGGCAATGCAAGGTTTCTTTGGGCAGATCTAGAGTATAACTACCCCGACAAACCATATTACTTTTCTGGGCATCTGGAAGACAACTGGCTGCTGAGAACTGTTTCCACTGAACAGAGTCCCCCACCATCTCCTGGGTCCTTTGTGACCTATCACCAAGAAACAGCTCAGTAGGACTGCTGCACGGTAAAGTCCTGTCCGAAGGCCAGGCTGGAGAGCTGCTGGGCCCAGCACCGTCCTTCACTGGAGTGTCCTGAGAGCCCACAGCCTGACTCTTCTCAGATGCAACACTCTCGGTTTCTGTTAGAGAACCACACATAAATGGCTTTAACCTTGGCATTTCACTGGGACCTCTCAGGATTGTGTGCATGGATTCTGAGATGACTCTAGATTTCTTTTCGCCACCTCCAAGGAGGGAGGAGTGAGCAGCTGAATAAGGCAGTGACTTGGAGCCAGCTCCAAGTGCATCTCTCTTCTCATGCAAATCAAAGCCTCCATTACCTTGGCATGGAGCAAACTCGGGAGCAACACCCTTTGCCAAGATGTCTGAGTTCCTGCAACTCCCGTCCCCACACTGACAGCCTGAAGGCAAAGCTATGGAAGCCACAGGCTTCATCTCTCTGTGCTTCGAATCCTCTAACCGCATCTGGGAGCTGGGCGCAGCCTTCCTCCTAGGCAGCTGCTCACACACACTCCTGGGGATAGTCTTTCCACTGCTTGGTTTGCTTTCAACGTAATGTGGAATACTGTGACTCGCATCACTCCTTTCTGATCTTTCAGCGCCCATCAGCACCTCTGAAGCCAAAGGAACTGCTACCATGTGCAAAGGAACATAAAGTTAGGAGCACAAGAATTAAGGGAAAATTAATGCTCTAAAGAGAACAACATATTTATAATTTTGTGCATTATCAAAGAAAATGCATCCGTGCTGGACAAGTCAACATTTTCTTTTACTCATATCCATAGAAATGGTGGGTTTGTGGCTGAAATGTCAGTTTATGTTATCCTGACACAAGCTGGAGTCACTGGAGAGGAGAGAGCCGTAGTCTCAGACCCCATCAGCTTTCTTAGCGGGGTCTACACTTCAAGAGCTGACAGCAATGCAACGTTGCTCCAAGTCTGATGTCAAGCATGAAGTTTCTGACAAAGAAAGATTAGTAAAGCACCCCTCTGTGAAAGCCAGGACAGTGAACCAGATCAGAGGAAAAACAGCCACAGCATGAAGTTTGAAGAGTGTGTCTCAGAGTCGTGATCTTATAACCCAGAGTTGACAGACAGAAGTTGGTTCTACTGGAGATGTGATTTTCACGACCTTGTCCCACAAACAAGAAGACTGCTTTCTTGTTACACGCCACTGCCTTTTGTCCCTAATGTGCACCAATCCTAAACTAACACAAGTAATACTTGCGATTCTGTGAGAAAGATTTCAGGTATCTGAACAATTTCCAGGAGACCAGAAAGTCAAAAGCTGAACTCCACATAGACATGTTAAATGTGTCCAATTAAGAATTTAGCAGTTTCTTCTTGTATTTCTACCAGTGTTGATTTTACAGATTCTAAAGCTGTGTTATACAGTCTCATGAGAGATCATGCCACATTATCTGCCCCTTTAATGTAGTCTCCATGGTTCACTTCTGTATTTACCTTTATAATCAATAGCCCCATTTCGTCTGCTTATTATCATCCTCTATTACCTTGAGTTTCTGGGTTCTTGTAAAAACAGCAAGTCTCTATTCTGTGAAAGCCTCACCCCATAAACATTCAGTGCTTGCTGATATTGCAAACTGCTTTTAGTATCTGTTTATGTGTGTCTTCTAGCTTTCTCTCTCTCTTTTTTTATTTTATTAGACTAAAATTTTTTCTTGAAAAGGTTTCTTCTAATAGTTTGGAAGTTATAAATTCATTTCTACTTCTTGGTTGGTGTTCCTAACGTTCACAAATGTCTAAGAAGATTCGCTACACTTCTGAACACCTTCAGATTCTGTTGTGTGAGTATTCTTTGCCCTAAGTACATATTCTGTTAGCTTTCTCCTGTGCTTGTTTGTTCTCTTTCATGGCGATACTCTTCTTTAAATATATAGAGCCTCTTGGTTAAACGTTTATCTCTTACATATCTTCAATGCAGTATCTGTCTGTGCTGCATGACTGCGGAGCTAGTACGGGAGAACAGTTATGTTGCAAGGAAACAGAAAGACCTGACAGCTGACGCCCTGGCCATCGAGGCTAACAACACATCCCTAACGTCCAGGTACTCAAAACACTGCCTGTTTCTACTCAGCCCAACACTAGGGAAGGAAAAAAAGAAACAGGAGTGGAAAGGAAGGGGAGGGAAATGGAAAGGAAGGGAGGGAAATGGAAAGGAGGGGAGGGGAAGGAACTGGAGAGGAGGGGAATAAAAGGAAGGGAGGAAATAAAAACTGCCCCACCAGCTAGCTCACCACCCACAGCAAGCCATGAGCCACTGCTTCTCCTGGGATGCACTCCTGCATGTGAAATAGGTTTGCTGCTGCTCTGACTTGTACTGTTAGGGGACAGTTTGGAGCCCAGGTTTCCCATTTCCTCAAATGCTACCTTTTTTATTTCAGAAGTTTCCTACAGTTTCTGATCAAAACCCAGTTATAATTTTGCCTTTTCTCATGTATCATTATTTATAATCCTGCCCATCATTTGTTGGGATGGACATAACCGTGTTATACAGAGACCACCAGGTAGCCAAATAAAGAGGAGTGAGAACTCACCTGAGCGACCTGCCTGGGCACATCTGACTCTGCAGTCTGATTCTTCGATCGTCCCCAGCAACTCAGCCATTGTAGCGAGTTTGCTAGCAGCACTCATAATCTTTTTCTCAGCTCTGTGGGCAATTCCAGGATATAAAATTAAAAGTTAAAATGAAAAAGATGAGACTCCTTAGCCCTCGGATTCCTAATAGCTCTGCCAACAGTAAGGGAAAACTGACCTAAGCTTCTCTTATGATCACATAAACAGTTCTGTGGATACGGAAATGACAGCACACCGTCCTGGTGCAGTCGGGACTCACGGTGTACAATGATCCTATAAATGGTTAGTTCTGTGGATATGGAAATGGCCGTCCTGGTGCAGTTGGGACTCACGGTATACACTGATCCTATAAATGGTTAGTTCTGTGGATATGGAAATGGCCGTCCTGGTGCAGTTGGGACTGGAAATGTACACTGAACTTACCCCTCCTCCTTTCCATTATCCTGCAAGATCTGCTGAAGGCAACTCAGATAGTACTTGCGCATCTTCCGGGCAGTTTCCTGCCGTTCCCGCAACACTTCCGCCTTTACCATCTCTGCAGCTCTTTCCTTGCTCTCCTGAATGTATCGAAGCATGTCACCTGCAAGGGGGTGAAGAAACCCCACAATTTTCCCTGTTTCTCTGAAGAAAGGAGGGCAAATTTCAGACCAGTTTTCTGGCAGATAAGGTGAAGTAAGCATAGTTTAAATGTATTTTTCATGCTCATTAGAATGAAACACTTCACAACAGCAATTTGGTAGACTCAAAAGAAACACACTGTTAGACCTGAGATGGTGACAGCCGCACATGGGGAGAAAAACAATGGATTTTGTCATATTCTAGAGACTCAGGGAAGAGAAGAACACAGTGAGCTGAAAGCATGCGTTCTACTGTTCCTCGTGATTCAGGTAAGAGAAGAAATGCCCAGGAGAGAGCAGGACCGCGACACTGGGAAGGAAGAAGACCCGCGCTCTTCTCTGGTGCCTGAAAAGCTCTATCCATCCTTAGCCAACGCTCAGTGACATTTACGGAGCAGTAATAAACTCACAGAGGATTGTATAAGATGTTCTGCAGAGTGGGAAGAATCATATTCCCTTCGGAAATTCACAGAAAATCATAATCTGTACCTCTCTCTTTGTCAACATGGCTTTCATTTATATTACTTCTGGTTAAAGCTAACTTAAAAACTAAATCTATGACTATATTCTGCATGTAGACTTTGCCACTCAGTTGCATTAGGAATGCCAGCTAATGTAGGAACTGCCTGTCAATGTCAGCGAGCATCTGAAAAGTCCATGTTACATGTGCAGATGCTAACTGGGGTCCACTTTTCCTACCTTGAGATGGGAAACATTAAGATGAAGTTGCCACATGACCTCAGCTACCCTTCTAGAAGGTAACTTAGGCATGGCATGCACATTGTGTCAGGATGAAGGCTGCTTAGTTTCCACTTCTTACTGGAAGCTCAGAGTAGTTTGTTAGCAGGAGCAGGGCTGTCCCTGACTGGTGCCTCTGGGACCCTTTCCTCCTCCTGGGCTGCCTTGTCTAGCCTCAAAAGGAGATGTGCCTAGTCATACTGCAACTTCATACGCCAAGGCTGGTTGATATTCACGGAGGTCTCCTCTTTCCTGAATGGAAACAGAGGAGTAAATGGGGACTTGGGGGTTGGGGGGAGGGAGGAAGGATTTGGGAAGAGGTGGGAGGGAAAACTGTGGTTGGGATGTAAAGTTAATTAATTTTAATTAGTAAACTAACAAAAGAAGGAAGAAAACAGAAAAGAATTGTTTGTTTTAACTATGCCGTTTGCTGGGACGAAGGACAACTGAGAAACAAAGCTCACTGGCCTTTCACTTCTATAAGCAACTCTGAAACTCAACACTGTAGAATCTGAGACCTTTCCTGCCTTTTGATAAAAATGAAAGCAATTTGAGAAGGAAGTGTGTTTCTCTACATAAGCCCTGACTACTGTATGAGACACACACCCATGTCATGCATTTTTGCAGTTAGAACACAGGTGTCTTCACTCGGGAGATGCCCTGGAGAGAACAGGCAAAGCCCTGGCAAGTTCACAGCGGTTGGAATAAGGGGAAACACTACTGACTGGATCCATCTTCAGTTCCTGAGTCTACAGGAGGAAGTCCTGCTGATCTGACTCACGTGACACCTCCTCCCTCCCTCCCTGGGTCCATCCCTCCCTCTGCACAGAATGCAGAGGTTCTGCCTCTCCGCATGCCCCCGTCTTCACGTGGCATGTTCTCTACTACAATTTACTTACGCTGTAAGGACATTTCGTTTTAAGATAGTTTGATTCTAATGTCTAAACAAAGACTAAAAAGTGATAATCAACAATATAAAAGTAACTACTCTTGGGAGCTAGAGAGATGGCTCAGTGGTTAAGAGCACTGTTGTTCCCAGCACCCATACAGTGGCCCATAACCATCTCTAACTCTAGAGCCAGGGGATCTGACGCCATTTTCTGGCGTCCACAGGCAACAGACACACAGAGAGATACATAAAATAAAAATAAATGTTTAAAAAAAATCCAAATCTGCTTGTGCCAGTTGGGTAAACTAATCCATTACTGTGTAACTGAGGTGGCCTGACTGTGTAGCTGAGGTGGCATGACTGTGTAACTGAGGTGGCATCACTGTGTAGCTGAGGTGGCATGACTGTGTAGCTGAGGTGGCATTAACAATCTCCTCTAAGGCTAAAGAAAAAGGCAGTTTGGAACAGTCACTAAAATGGCAAACCCTGAGTTTCTACTTCACAATAGTGCAAAAGTCCTGCGTCAGCAGGATCTTGAGGATTTCTTTAGACTTACGTTTAATTTTTTTCACAGCTTTAATGTATTGCCCACGGAGTTCTTCCAAGGCCTGCCTACTGCACGGTGGCCAAGCATTCTCAGCGGTTCCTGCAGACAGTGACCTGATAACACACCAGATTGTAGACCACAAGGCTGTGAGTAGAGGCTTCACTTGTAATCTATAATCTATAAGACCACCAAGCTGTCCCAGGGTTCCACAAAGGAGCTGCCACAGTTCTGTTATTTCAAGTCAGAGGAAGGCCAAGGAGGAAGCTGTCAGGAGGGTGCTCACTTAGCACCCATGAAGCCCTGGGCTCCACCCCCAGAAACCAAGTTTGGTAACATACACCTATAATCCCAGCACTCACTGGGTTGAGGCTGAAACAAGGTAATCTTAAGCTACATTTGAGACTAGCCTTGGGAGAGATTAAGCCTTGTCTCAAAAGCAACAACAACAAAGGAAATCAACATTATGATTGCCTAAGTAAATATTTGCAAATCCACATGATGCAAATGTACAGAGCTGCTGAAGAGCACATTGTAGGCGGTCCCTAGGAACGCAGAGCAATGCTTCTCTAATCATGCTAGCGAAGGTTACAATAATCCCAAATCCCATTTTTTAACATCACACACGTCATGTATATATAAATAGCCTAAGTGATGTACAACAACAGGCTAATATCAGTCTTTCCTGTGGCTATATTTTAAGTGAAATAACAAACATTCAGGGTGACATTTCTCCTACTATTAAGGCTCACATGACCTGTACTTTACCGTGGTGGTGTTCTGCAAAGGGCCCTCAGTGCCTCCAGTTTATTCCTCATGTCACGGTTCTCCTCTATTAATTCTTCAACAACCCTACTGTTCTCCTCTGTAAGAGAAAGTCAGCATTAGTTGGCCACCTTCCTCCAGTTCCTAGGCAGGTGCTTCACAGGGGCTTCCTCTTTCCCAGCTCTTGCTCCTCAGTCAGCCTGGCGCTGAACCTTCCCTTTATTCTGAAGCATCATCTTCTGAGCATCATCTTCATCTCCACTGTACAAACCCTTGAACCTCGTGTCCAGCTGTCTGGTGCATATGTGCCCAGCTTCCCAGCTAAATGGGAGCTCTCCAGAATGGGTCTGCTTTGTTTGTTTGTTTGTTTGGCAGTATAATGGCTAAAACTCAGTATTGCACAGGGTATGTAAGAGTTCTACCACTGAGCTACATTCCCCACTGGGTTTTCTAATTCTACATATGCTCGGCCCCTAGCTTAGAGTTTATGTTCATATAAACCATTCTTGAGCAAGAACCCCAAAATAAAAGAAAAAGAAAATAATCTAAAGTAGGTACCACTTTTAAAAAATAGTGTAAGGTGTTCAAGGGAGGCTGACAGAGCCCAGGGGCTATAAAGCTGAAAGCACGCCCTGCAGATGCTTAACCAGAAGTTAAGCACTAGTTGGGTGGGCCTGAGCAAACTCCTTCTAAGCCTGAGTTTGTACCACGTGTAAAATGGGGACAGTGTACCTTACAGATTATACCACGGATAAAACAACAAGCACATAAAACCTCTTCGAGTCCTGGCGATACCACTGCTCAGTAACTGAGCAAAGCCACCCAGCAGCAGACTCGAGGAACTGAGACACAAGCAGTGGACTCTGAAGCCATTCGCACCTGCACCATCATTTTCTAGTATATGCTATCAAAACTTAAAACAAGCAAGCAGGCCTACAGATTTCACATAAGGGATTTATAGACGAATAGATCTATATATGCACTTACAGCTATCAAATGCCTTACTTAAATTTCAGCCCTGATCCTTTCCTCAGCCTATGATTTTCTGAGAAGCACCACCCACCCTGGAGTTTGTGAATTATTCAAAATATTGGCTTCAAAACTCCCGATGCAAAATGACTACATTATAGCAGGCCCACGCATGGCTTCCACCTCAGGACTCAGGGGCTGAAGCAGGCGGATCTCCATGAAGCCAAGGCCAACTTAGCCTACAAGCCAGTTCCAGGCTAGCCAGGGCTATTTAATGAGATTCTGTTTCTAAATAAACAAATAAATAAATAAAATAACTATTTCATGATCACAGTGCACAGTGTTAAGATTACTGTGTATGAGTTACAGTTACTGAGCAGGGGTCTAACAATACAGTGTTACAATTCAATCCATGGTTAGCTGCCTTATGAAGGCTAGCCTACATAAGGAGAGGAAGCAGAAAGGCCGAGAAGCGAGTATCAGCCAGGTAAGCCTAGAAGTGAATGGGAAACGGAGTGCTTGCTTGCCTTTCCCACCCCACCCCCACCCACACACATACACACAACTATTTGAGACCCTGATACTCAGGTTTGGGGCTTTTTAATTATTATTATTCACTCAAACATTTACTGTGTAGTATATTGTGGGTACTATGACTCTGAAGATAAATAAGATGAGGCATATCCCATATCCTCAAGAAACAGTTTGGATGGCCTCCGGAAAGTAGAATACAGCATAGAAGGCAGCAGAGAGAATGGAGAAAGCCACGCAGAAATACAGGACCACACAGCTGTGCCCACTTCAAGCAGTTGGGAAAACCAAAGAGGATTTTGCAGGAACAGCATTTTGTGAGTTAATCTTAAAGCACGAAAGTTAGACCAAGAAGTAACTGGCAAGGGTCAAGTCCACATGACAGAGTGATGGCTCAGAGGCAAAGGCGACAACTGGGAACATTTCAAACGTATAGTCTAGAGAACAGGTGAAGGCTAGTGGTGAAGAGGAAGATGGAGGAGCGTGTAAAGCCAACAGCTCAGACAGGCAATGGACCATGGTAGCAGATAATCCTGACAGCATGCTCAAGCTTACTGCTTTATTTATGCTATTTCTGCCTTCCAGAGCAAAGCTCGACTTGACAAACACATCCAGTTTCCAATGGCAACAGCACTGTCTGACACATACTTAGGCCTTCGATGTTTGATCAATCAAGAAAAGAACGTTAAGCTTTTTAATTCAATTAGTAAATACAGATCAAAACTGGATTATATTGACCCCAAAAGAGAATTGTGCCCATATCAACAAAACATTCTTTCTGAACTTTTCAGCCAGGGTCCACCAGCCTTCTACAGTGGCAGCGAGCCTGCTGAGCTAACCTCCAAGTTTCTCCACTGCCGCTTTGTGAGTCCTTTCTAAATGCTGAAGGTGCCTACAGCACTTCTCCAGTTTCCTTTTCAGATCTTGACACTCCTGCTTTTCCTTTTCAAGTTCTTGAAAGCAGTGTCCACAGCATAAACCTTTAATTTCACAGATCTTTTTATCTGTAAAAACAAAAAAAATTAAATACTACAAGACCTTTTTATAAAACAGTTTAGGTTGAGGACAGAAAGAAAAATGGAACCCAAATGGCAGGACACACGACCAAAGGCCACTGCATAACTGAAAGAGCAGGTGCTCAAGAAAGAGGCGGGAGTCTAACTCCAGTCCCACATTTGCTGGATGGTTACTTAGCCTCCATAAGGCTTACTGTTTTGACACATAAAAATCGATAATAGCATCCAGTTTAAAACTGCTATAAAGCCTGATGCCCAGATCTTAATATTGAATACCATTCTCCATAAAGAGAACTAGAGTTTTTCAAAAAAAAAAAAACCCGGCTAACCTCAAAAATAGAAGACAATACATACAAAATAAAGCAGAAACATCTTGCCAAGCCAGGAAGTAAGAAAAGAACCAAAAAATTGTGAGCACAGAACAAGGATACGGGTAATAATCTGAAGGGTCTCCCTAGATGAGTCTGGGCAATTTGAGCAGTGATTAAATACACTGATGAACTGTAAGGTATTGAACAATAAAAATCTGTGAATCATACAGATAATGACACAGATGGATAGATATATACGTAGTTGGATGGATGGTCCAGTAAGTTAAGACTTTTTTATTATGAAAACATGTGAATGCCAACTGGTAAATATAAAGACATGTTTGGAATTGGAAGAATTATCATTTTGCAACAAGTACAGTAGAGACTGAGGCAAGAGTCAGCAGTGAGCACACAGCTACAAGGAAGCTTTACTGACAGGCTGTTGGCCTAGTCCTGAGCATGCTCCCCTCAGGCTGCGTCCTGGCTGCGGGGGGGTGGGGGGATGGCAATTATATAACGAGTAAACTACACACAATTTTTTGTGACCAGGTGATCAAAATTAACCTCAACAATAAAAGAAATGTACTTCCAGATGTGACAAGACAGCACCAAGGCAGTCCTCCTGCCAAGAAAACACAATCTGAGACAGGAGGTAAACTCCAAGGAATGAAGGGGAGTAAGAAAAAGAAAATTAGTCCTTGACACTTCAGAGTGATGAAGGACAAAGGAGGCCGTGGGAACGCTCTGCAGCAAAGGAGGCAAAGGCAATGAACCTAACGGGAGCCAGGTAAACAGAGAGTGCCATACTAGGCAGCTGTGGGTCAACTGACAAGTGGGAATGAGACAGTGGGCTGATACATCAATGTTAAATATGCTGTAGTAAGAGTATGCAAGGGAAAATCCCTATTCTTAGAAAGCACAGGCTGAGGCATATAGGCATAAAATATCACAATGTACGTAATACACCAAACCCTCAGATAGTTCTAGAATGAATGGGACCATATATATATGAACAAAACAGAAAGAAAAGTCCTCAATAGCTACAGCTGGCTAAATGAGTGTTCTGTGAAACTATTTTTATTGTTGTAACAACCTTTTTGTAAGTTTGAAATTATCTCCAAATTTGAAAATTTATTTAAAATGTTTGGGAGCCATAAACAAAATCCTTTGGGATAGTATCTGGCATGTAGTAAGAACACAATAAATAATAATACTGCTCCCAGTAACACATAGAATTTATAAAGTTAAAATGATATACAAACGTGTTAGGAAAGATAGGTGGCTACAACTGTAAATGCTGTGCTAGAGGAGAAAGCAGACGCCGGGTGAGCATGGGGTGAGCATATGGACCACTGAAGAGTCAGAGGTTCAGTGATGTCACTTGTAGCCCTCCTGACTGCTCCGCTTCTTTTCAATGATGCCATTTATGTTCATAAACATAGTCACAGAAGCATCACACTGCTACGGCATGTGGGGTTCACACTTAAAACACTGATGGTGAAACTAAAAGCCAGACAAAAATGTCTACTGACAAGAAACATACAAACTGTACCATCTGTGAACAGGACAACAGTCTATATACATAAAAATGGATGAACTGGAGTGTCAGCACATGAAAAAGTCTTAGTGGCATGCGTCAGGTGGAGAAAACTCAGATTGCAAGAATACAATGTAATATATTCATTTATATTATAATTTTACAATCATAATTTATACAGTTAATTTTTATAATGTTTAAATTAATATATATATATATATATATATATATATATATATATTTGTCAAAACAAAACAAACAAAAAGGCACCAAGAAGGTTTGTGAGAATCAGACGTGTTAGCACGGCCTGGGAGGCGCTGTGGGAGGCGCTGTGGAGGAGCTGAGGGAGAGCACTGCAGACCCATTTCTGAAGCCAAATGCTAGCTTGCCTACTTACCTACTTGCTATTTACGGTCTTTGCATGTATCAAAATATTTCCTCATCAGTTAAAATTACTTAAAAATAATAAGACTAGAAAACTATATCCAAATCTACCATCCCCTGTGGTAACTTCTGGATAGCACTAAAAGCCCCTTCCTAAGGAGCTTATGGCTATGTACAAGGAGAACGACCAAATGAGAAACACAATCTTCATGCAGTGCTGCTGCTCTTCAGCCCGGGCCAGTTATTGTCATGGGAAGCCAAATTTTATCTCTACCATTTAACTGATTACAATGTAACTCTCAAGCTATTACAAATGTAATACAAAAAGTAAAATATAAACTGGAGTCTTCATGCAGCTACCTAGAACCCTGAGGTAAGGGGGAAGAGTCTGATGAGGGCGATGATAAACACACCGACAATTCAAGATCAAGGGAACACACCTAAGGGACCGAGAATGTGTGAGCCAGTACACAGAGTTTGCCTGGCAACTGTCAGTCCTTTCCAGGTTATAACAAAATGGTAATCATGCGACAGAAGGGCGTGCATAGGACAGGAACAAACACAAGGAGTCAGTATACTGGAAAGGATTGAATCTTAGGAACTTGTCCATTTCTAGTTCAGAAATCTCAGTGACTGGCAACAGCCTGCTATTCTCAGGTAAACTCTTGACTACAAAGGGCTTCAGCATAGTATAAGGAATAAGTTACTTGGGGGCTGGAGAGATGACTCTGCAGTTTAGCACACTGGCTGCTCTTCCAGAGGACATGGGTTTGATTCCCAGCACCCACAGGGGGGGGGGTTCACAACTGTCTGTAACTCCAGTTCCAGGAGATCTGATGCCCTCTTCCGGCATCTGTGGTACACAGCTGTAAAAGCAAGCAAAATACTCCCACACGTAAATTTAAAATTTTTAAAACTTAAAAGATGTTATTTGAAAAAGTTCAAATCTTACTGCATCAAATGCTTATGCATTACCCTGTACCTATGTGTTAGAAGTAGGTAGAGCAGCGCCACTCCTGTCCTAAAATCTGCACAACTAAAACAACAGTCAGAATCTATCAGAAAGATTGCCATGATAAAATGCTGGCAGGAGGGCCCAGTGCTGAAGCACTTGCTGCACACGACTGACTACTTGAGTTTCATTCCCAGACACTATAGAAGGAAACAGACTACAAAGGTGTCCTTTGACGTCCACGCGCACGTGTGTCCCTACCCTACCACCGCATGTACACGTGCACACATATACACAGCAAACAAAAATATAAAAGGAGAAATAACCAGGGAAATGGGATAAATGGGGGGGAAAGGGGACAATACGGAAGGAAGAAAGGATAAATAACAATAAAATACTGAAGACATTTGAAATAACCATAAGGAATATATATTTACCTAATATTATATATATATACATATACGTGCATATATACATATATACATATACATATATATGCACGCACACACACATGCAACATACATACACACAATATAAATGAAGTTATGATACATGGGGAGATAATGGCCTCCTATGAGTCATAGATCTAACAAAAGCCCAGTACAAGACAGAAGAAATCTTTTGAGATTTAGTTGTCCAGTTAGTCCAAGAGACTCCCAAAACAATACAGGCTGCTTACACTGCCCTTAGCTGCCTCCCTGAAGTTGAAGGTAAGCCCTTATTGCTGAAGACAACATACACTTTGGGGGATTTGAGCTGGATTCAAACTGCATGTCTCCTCCCTGAAAACTAGCTTTCTTTCTTTCTTTCTTTCTTTCTTTCTTTCTTTCTTTCTTTCTTTCTTTCTTTCTTTCTTTTTCTTTCTTTCTTCTCTTTCTTTCTCTCTCTCTTTCTTTCTTTTTTTTTTTAAGTTTTATTTATTATTATATGGAAGTATACTGTAGCTGTCTTCAGACACTCCAGAAGAGGGCATCAGATCTTATTACGGATGGTTGTGAGCCACCATGTGGTTGCTGGGATTTAAACTTAGGACCTTTGGAAGAGCAGTCAGTGCTCTTACCTGCTGAGTCATTGCTCCAGACTGAAAACTAGCTTTCTTAGTACCAGATGTTGATACGCAAGCTGTCAAAGGAGGAAAGCAGTCAAACGTCCTACCCAGCTGTCGTGTCTACAAACCACACACTGGGCAACACGGCAAGATAGTCCTAAAAGTGCAACAGTGAGCTTATAACATGGCAGGAAGCAAGAGCTCTGGAACGGGACCTAAGGCCCACTCGGCAGGAGGGAGCCATGCCCAGTTCTGTAACCTAGCCAACCACTGTGGCCAGTGAGGTCGTGGATCTTAGAGAATCTACTACTGCCACTTTCCCAAACCAGGATAATTACTAACTGGTAAATACCCATCCTTACACCCACAGATAAACGAAGCTCTCACCTCTCCCCAAGGGATATCCTTTTGCAGAAGCCTCAACTGGCCAAAACGTAGAGAACAGCTGCTTGTGAGGCACCCATTTCTAAATGATACATCTGCAACACAGATCCTACACCCATGGCTCAGGGAACATCACAGAAAGGGGAAGTCTGCTGTAAGATTGTGTTTTCTAGATATGACAGGGAAGCTACGCTAATGAAATCTCCACAAGGTGACACACCAAAGTAGATAAGGTATGCCTCATGGGATCCCACCCCTAGCCAAGAAATGTAGGCAATGAAGGAATGCATAAGAGAGAGAGGGAAGGAGAAAGGGATGGGGAAGGAAGGAGGGAGAGAATGGATATATTAGTCTTTCTTAGGAATGAGTGCTCTGACTATCCAATACTAAATGGTCTGCCCTGAAATCAAATACACATCAGCAACACTAAATAGACTCAACTTTGCATTTATCTATTAACTCACAAACACCCCCCCCACACACACACACCAATAATAATAAAGTAAAAGAAAGGAGGGAATCAAGGGAGTGGAGGGAGAAGCTAAATAATGTAATTGTATTTTAATTAAAAAAGAGAGAAACAACTAAAGTAAGTTTAAGTGATTTGAATGCACACTCCCCGCTATTTACTATAGCAATTCTCGTATGTGAAACACTTGTTCCTCAACAGCTCGGACTGTCTGACTGGTCTATGCAACGCTCACTCTTCACTCCGTAAGAATCATTCTTGAATGAAAGGAAGCACATCAGGATGGAAGAGGGTCTAAGTGAGCCCTGCCCCTAAATACAAACTGCAATCTAGACAGGAAACAAAATCAGTACCAGTTTCCGCTTCCGCTTCCAGCCAGGCCGAGGATTGAGCACACTGTCCAGAGGCGGAGGCAGGAAGGGGCGCTGGGACCCCAGAGTCTCCTTGGCCAGTGTTCCAGCTGACAGCATCTGTAGAGATCTTGACCACATTTCTCTGAAATAAATTGTCTTCATACTTAATGCTGGGGGAAAATATCTACAAATATTTGTTTAAAATCCTAACATTAAAGAATAAAGAAATATAAATCCAATATTAAAAATACAAAAAGAAAGCACTGCCTGTCAACAACCTTGCTTGAATGTCAGCAGTAACTATATCTCTCTTAGGATGCATACGAATAGCATCCGATGTGCCAATGCTCAGGCCTCCCTGTCCATGCATACCACAAGACAGGAGACAGTGAACGGTATCAGAATCATTCCTGAAAATCTAGCACATTTTCACTTCAATCTAGCACATTTTCACTTCCACTAGCCACTATGATACAAATATTTTACCTCCTAATATTTCCAAAATAAGTACTTTAACATATTCTGTTCCTAGGTAAGAAAAACCACTTGAATGCCAAATTAAAAACAGGCACTGCTTACAGAAGTGAACCTATGGCACAAGGCCTTTCCTCACTAACACTGAAGGTTCTTCGTGTCCATCGCTCATGGGCGTTATACTATCTAAGTTAACTGGCTCTTAAAGCACTATTTCCAGATTTTAGACACCTACTAACTACCAAAGAAACAGAACATGTGGTGTTGCTATCTAGCTTTCACTTGTCTCTGGAGGGGGACAGAACACACTGCATTAAGTTTGCTTGAAATTCCCCCAATAATATTTCCATTTTCTTCTATCCATTAAGAACTATTTTATTAGTATCGCTTGATAAAATATTTTCTTAGAAATTGTCTTTCTCGCTTTCTGCATCCTCTCCACCTTAGCAGGCTTTTTTGGGTCTATTTAATTTCCATGAGCAATTCTAAATCCTATGGGTTTAATAAACTATAAATCAGTCTTTTGTATTTATGGAAAGTATACTGCAAAAGTGGAATCAGTGACTGACCCTCAGTGTCCTGAGCTATGTTGGCGCTAAGAAGCAGGTCACGTACTGCTTCTGTGACAGAGTGATTAGGCGTTTCAAGTCATCTTCCTCGGGAATGGAATTCGACCCACCCAAGGACAGCTGTGAACATCTAAACTCTTAGCTGATTGTCTCATGTCCACAGCTACGAGCCAGATAGGTCACACAGATGAGCTCCCACTGCTTGTGCAATTAGAAGCCCTGAAAGACCTCCAGATGGATTATGCATTGACAGAAAATGAGAATGCCTTGAAAATTTGTGTTTTCACTATAGAAAAAAATCAAATTCCTGAGCAACTAACTACGAAGTATTAAACATCCATAGTAACCATGTTCAGGTGAAAGTGGTATCCCTTGTTTACTTGTAAAGATTCTTTCAGTCTTTTTTAAAACATTGGCATGATTCCTTCATCACCTCTACTCCTAAAACCTGCTATTTTTCTTACTTTAATTCTTTTCCCCCCAATATTCTCAATGAAGTATTAAGCAATGCTCTTGGGAAGTGATCTTGCCAGTCATTTTTATTGATGGCAACTACATAATAGTAACACTGTTGTAAAATCAAGGATAAACATATAAACTAGGATGAGGTGAGCTGACCGCATCGATTCCTCTGGCTCTCAAGTCCTGTCCTTTTTCATGTGTAGGATGCAGACAGGCCAGCAGATACCATGGTTAGGAGCTGGGCCAGGGAGCTGGATTCCAACCATAACACAGGCTTGCCCAGAGCAACTCACTAATTTGTCTCCTACACTGGAACACCCACCCCCAGCTTATAAGTGTTTCCAGTAGACATTAGCATCAGATGCTCAAAAAAGGCCTTGAAAGGCCTTTAATGGTGACATCTTCCCAGACCCAAACTCTAATGTCTAAAGCTTCCTCAGAGGATCTTATCAGACACTCCCCCACTTCTAGTCCTAAACCCTGAAACAGGCTGGCCATACACTACAACACAATTCTGAAATTTTCATGAATGCCTTATCCCTTCAATCCTAAACTGGTCAGACTGGTTTTAACTGGTCTCAGACAGTATTTGTATGACTAAAAGAACACAGGGAATTCATTCTGCAAGTACACACATGGGACATCTATGAAACTGGACTCCAGAAATTCAGTAAATGAATCAAACCTCTTGTTCGCTTGTTTCTTTTTAACAATTTTGGGATCTCACTGGCACTTTTTGCATACGTAAGACATAAATTCACTGAGGTCAAGAAATTGACTTCTAACCTCTTCAGGAAAAAAAAAAGAAAACCAAAACAAAAGCAACTAATCCTCTGTCTTAATATAATGGAAACTTACTGAAGTGGTTAGGAACACAATTATTTACTTTCTAAGTGTTATGCCCTTACAAAAAATAACACATACATGCCTAAGTAAGAGATGTCTAGAGGCTAAATGCCCTGCCTCTAGTGATGGAGCTATGAAGCAATGAACAAAGAATCTAACAACAAATGTAATCCAGTAGACGTGCTGCAGTAAAGCGTGTAAGGTCACAGGTGAAAACACACCTTAACCTTTTCATCGTAAAATAAGACAAGATGAACCCACTGTAGTCGCCTTCTGCAATCATAATCACGCTTGGTAGTCAACAGCTTTCTAAGCGCATACCTTCTCCCGTTCTGAGGCAGCACTGTCATTAAGCAAGGACAGCATATCTTGAAGAGCTTTTTGTACGCAGGCCTTCACTTTCTCAAAATACTGCACAGATATCCATTTTGAAGAACAAACTGACATGACTTCCAAAAGCCGCTTGTCTTGTGAGTCCCCACCATGTCCCAGCTGGGTGTCCCTTAGAAGAAAGTCAAGCACAGTAAGGATGTCTTCCTCATACTGATAGATTTCCAGTTGTGTCCGCTGGGCTTCCTGCAGTGTCCACTCCTTGCGACTCTGGTCCAAACATGCCTGGAATTCTGCCTCCTTCTGAAGCAGTAGTTCAGTTTTCTGCTTCACAAAGTCCTCTTTGGCTGCCGCAAGCACCTCATTAATTTTATTTCGATGATCCTCTAAAAACTGCCGATAATCTTCCTCGTTTTGTTCTTGAATCTTGTGGATTTCTTCCTGTTTTTCTTTGTTCCACTCAGTTCTGGCCTTAGCCAACTCAGCTCTGACAGCCACTGGGACTTCCTCATCCTTCAACTCCAGCTCCTTCTGCAGAGAGTGGATTTTCTCCTCCAGTTCCTTGACAGACATTACATTTGGCTTCATATTTTCAAGCTCACTTTTCCACTTCTCTTTAGCTTCAGAGAGTGCGAGTGACAGCTAAAAGGCACAGCAGCACACATTTGAATGATATAGCAGTGCCCATAATACAGCAGCCAGCACACATCTCAAAGTCTTTGACAGTCTTCACTATCAACAAATCCTGAGTATCTGGGCTAACCTCCCAACTAAACAAATTTAATTTAAAGACAAAGATAAAGGAGAAAATAAATCTCCACGTGAAAAAATGCTTATACTAGACTTAAGGATCTTCTCTGTTTTATTTGTGTGTGTGTGTGTGAGAGAGAGAGAGAGAGAGATAGAAAGAGAGAGAGAGAGAGAGAGAGAGAGAGAGAGAGAGAGAGAGAGCGCCCGAGAGGTGTCTGTCTTGCACACGTGACACCCGGGAAGGTGTCAGAGGCTGACCCTGAGACTCCCTCCTCTGTCCTGCTCCATCTTATTTCTTCAGACACCAAGTCTTTTACTTAACCTTGAATCTCATCGTTCCGCTAGACAGGCTGTAGCATCTCTTGCTCCTGCCATCTCCAGCCAGCCTAGTGCTGGGATGCAGGTACACGTGTTTGTGTGGGGTCCTCCTGCCTCGGCCTCCTAAGTGCTGGGGTTATGAGTGCCTTCCGAATTCGTGAAGACCTTCAGGCTCTCTGTGTTCTCCTGTCTACCCAGCTCTACTCCTTTCCTTGACTTTGGGGTCTAAGCATCATAGTGTTTCTGTGTTCCCTTTCCCTCTGAAATATTTCCTTTGAGTATTTCAGATACACAAACGTTTATAAATAAGAAATACTCATGCATTACTTATTACCTAGTAAGAAAATACTGACATTTACTGACTGGTTTATTTTTGCCTCATCTCTGTGGCTGAGCACGACCTGAGCAGCAGACCTCTCATGTGCTGGACTTAAAGCACACACAGCCACACAGTCTCATTTTCAGACCTAACATTCACTATGATACACAAGTGATTAAAACTACTTTTCCCAAAGTGTTAGTGGGTTATCACAAGACTATTCACCATGGGGCAACTCACTCCTCATTCTTAGGCTTTGAAACGATTTGTTAAGCATTTATTCCTCCTTGGGCATGTCTCTTAAGCCTGTCTTTATGAACTGTGTTATTGTGACTCAAGGCGGATTTTGCTTTCAAATGGATTCTGTTGTGTGTACTACAATACCTTTTCCAGAACGGTAAAAAAGGTCTAGTCCTTTATTTTTCAAAATTAATTTTAGAGTTACTGAGTCAAACCTTAAAAGTTATTTTCGGCTTGTTTGCCTTTTGGTGGAATTAGTTTAAGCCCCATAAATTAAGTTGGGGGCAGGGCACATGATTGCAAATCTGGGTTTATTTTAAAGAGCACAGACTCTCTAGGTAGCTGGGTATTTACAAAGTGAACACACTGTGCTACAGGACTACAACAATTCAGGAAGTCTTCACATGTATGAAAGGATAGCGAGGAGCAGAAACCTGTTCTCAATAACAACCAACAGTTGCTGCTAAAGTAGGGACAACGTCTAAGTACAGCAGTCACTGACAATGAGGGTGTAAGGTGCTGAGATGTACTGTCTTCCCTACAGTAAGACAAGACCAGATCCCACGGCAAGGCTCAGTGTGCAGTGGATAAGTCAACACAACACTAGGAGCTGGTGCACGTTCCAGAGCAGAGGTGGGAGGACTATGGAGATGGGAGGACAAAGGAGGTAGGAGGACAGTAGAGGGAGGATTGGAGAGTGGAGGTAGGAGGATGGTGGAGGTGGGTTCACAGTGGAGGGGGGAGGATGGTGGAGGTGGGAAGACAGTAGAAGTGGGAGCACAGTGGGAGTGGGAAGACAGTAGAAGTGGGAGCACAATGGAGGTGGGAGCACAGTGGAGGTAAAGCACAGTGGGGGTGGGAGGACAATAGAGGTGGAGCACAGTGGAGGTGGGAATACAGTAGAGGTGGAGCACAGTGGAGGTGGGAACACAGTAGAGGTGGAGCACAGTGGAGGTGGGAACACAGTAGAGGTGGAGCACAGTAGAGGTGGGAGGACAGTAGAGGTAGAGCACGGTGGAGGTGGGAGGACGGTGGAGGTGGGAAGACAGTGGAGATGGGAGGACAATGGAGGTAGAGCATGGTGGAGGTGGGAGGACAGTGGAGGTAGAGCACAGTAGAGGTGGGAGGACAGTGAAGGTGGAACACAGAGGAGGTGAGAGGACAGTGGAACACAGTGACAGAACTACATAGTACTCACCCTATGGGCCACAGCCAACTCCTGCTGCTTTGCCCACTCCTGTTGCTGGGCTCTGAGCAGAGCCTTGTACTCTGCAAGCATGGGCAGCTCCTGTATCCAGCGACTTCGGGCATTCTGCACAGCTGTTTCCACCTACAGGAGATGACAGGAGAGAGGCACAGCAAGGGTGAATTTTCACAGGGCATGTCCTCTTACGTATTTTATATTGTGTCTCCTTAGTTACAACTACTCTGACTTTACGCAAATGGTAAGCAGCAATGCTTCTTCCTAAATATATATTCTGCCCCCTGCAAACACCAACACAGGAAGTGAGGATCCAAGTCTGATAAGCGATGCAGTCATCAAAGGCTGCACACAGTGCTAGCTGTCATTTCCAACCAAGTTCTATTCACCTTGGGAGAAACAGAAAGTATTCCAGAAGGTCACCTAGTGCCAGCTGAATCAACCACTGTATCACCACCTCCTCTTGGCTCATGCCCAACACACTCTGCCATGAGCAGGGAGGTGGTTTTTTTGTTTGTTTTTTGTTTTTTGGGTTTTTTTTTTGGTTTTGTTTTTAAGAGCCGCATACTTAGCGCACATTGCTAGTGTCAAGAATGAATTTGGACATAAGAATACACATGGCCCTTTAGGTCCAGACAAAAACTCTAAGTATGATGAACTTTAAGGGTGATCTGGTCATAACCTATCACCAATTATGTGGACACAGCTTACTAAATCTTTTTATTCTTTTTCTTTCTTCCTTTCTTTCTGCCATTCTTTCTCTCTTTCTTTCTTTTTTCTTTCCTTCTTCCCTTCTTTCTTTCTTTTAAAACTGATATACACATACCAGCATAGCTGGCACAAACACTTTCCAATGAAAGTACTAATTGCACATGCATATAAACTCTAGGTGGTTAAGCTATGGCAAGAAGATAAGAATTCCTACAGAAATGTAAGTCCCTCTGAAGACATTTCCTCCATTCTGTTAACTTTTCTTACATTTCTTCACATGATCTAAAATTTCATATACTCCAAACAAACACTCTAAACAAACACTTCTCTAAGCAACATTTTCTTAACCTTAGTAAAGACTTCAGAAGATTGCTGGCTTGGAGACTCACTATGTAGACCAGGCTGGCCTAAGACTCACTATGTAGACCAGGTTGACCTGGGACTCACTATGTAGACCGGACTGGACTGGGACTCACTACATAGGTCTCAGGTAGCCTCTTATTTAAAGTAAAATATCTAAAATAATAGCTATATAGCATATTTTTAAGACATTGCCTGCCTTTTACACTCTCATGGATAAACAGTGCAGCTCTCTAGGAGAATCACCACACTTACTAACCTAGACATAAGAAAATAATCATCTTTCTTCTATTAACATGGGCTATACTTTCCTAAGTATGGGTGTGCTTTGAAAACGTTTCATCTATGTTTAAAGTAAGGCTGTGAGTGTTCGAGGGAAAGGCAATGGCACCACTTTTTGGCCACTGAAGGGAATTACAAAGCTCCACTTTGGGGCACACCTGCAGATCCAATTCTGCATAGAAGTTCAACACCAATGCTGTTAAACATCTTAGTCTAAAATTATTATCAAAAAATACATTAGTGGAATATTTTCAATAAAACTAGATGTGAAAAATTCTTAATCTGAATGTTAAAAATACCCCAAACACACACACACACACACACACACACACACACACACACACACACACAGATCTCAGAAAACAAGCACTTTGAAAACACAAAGAACACAGAAAAAGAGTTTTATAACAGAAATTAAAAAAGCTTTAGAGATAACTGTAGTAGCTTTTCTACAATCCAGTTCAAAGGCAGTATTTCCCAAATTTTCATAAATCAGCAGCCCCAAATTCCACTGATGGCCTCTGTCACCTTTTGTGCAATAGTCTCACAGTACTTGAGCTCCAACTCAACTTCAGGCTTCCTCAGAGCCTCCTTGTCAGTACGCTCCTTCCGCTGGACGTGGCAAGCCTGCTCGTCTGCCAGGACTGTTGCCTCTGCCTTAGCCTGCTCGTCTGCCAGGACTGCTGCCTCTGCCTTAGACACGACAGCAGGACAGGCCGCCTGCTCCGTCTGGCTGCCCCGATCTGAGGTTGCTTTTCTTTGAGCTGTGAGACTGTGATTCAGTTTGGACTGCCACTCCTTTTCCAGCTGCTGAATGAGTTTTTGTCTGCTCTGTTTTTAGAAGGAATGAGAAGAAAAATTACTGAATAAAGTAAAAACTAGAATTACAGGTTACTAGAAAAGCAACTACAGGTGTACTTAAAAACCTTGGTGGTGTGGAGATTCTTCTAATACTGTGATACAAAAGTTGTCATTGATAAAGTTCATGTTCGTGTTCACAATCCTGTGTTTTAGGTGAATTTAAAGTTTTGCACACTGGGCACATGTGTGCCACAGCCAATGGACAGACCTGATAAATACTGTACAGTAAGTAATTTTCTGAGGGTTAAAAATTTAGCCCACAGAAATTTCCAAGCAACAACTGAAAATTTCTCTTTGGCTTTACTTACAGAACAGAATTTGCATAAAGACTTAATTATAGCATTAAGGGCAGACTACCTCAGGGTCAGTCAGTATGTGACCTTAGAAACTCTGATTCTGCCACCATAGAGATGTCATGACAAAAACTAACAAAATCCTTTGCTATGGAGTTTCCCATCAATAACCCTCTCCACAGAGCAAGCACGGAGTAAATCTAATAAACAAGCGTAAGGTAAGTGGTGTAAGAAAGGCTCACTCACTAGAATCTAAGGTTTACCAAGTCGACAGTGCCCACAAAGGAGGTGTTACGCAGAGAACCTCCTCGTGATTGCCCCAGCAAGGCAGGGGCAGGTGGGGTGGGGGTGGCTCCAATTAGTGTTAGGCAAAACTATAAAGTGGCAAAAATGTCCTTTCCTTGTTGCCTATTCCTATCTACTGACTATCTACAGTTCTAAAAGTACTTCCTGGCTACCAAACTAACAGAATAGCAAGCTCATGGGCAGAATCTAGCTTAAACAAGCTACAATTCTGGGGTTTTTGTTTTGTTTCATTTCTAAGTGTTTAAGATCACACTTTGGCCCTTAAATTTCTATGAAACTAGCAGAGTACAGTGGTGGCACATGTCTTTAAATACATGGACATGGAAGGCAGAGGCAGACAGATCTGAGTCCACAGCTAGCCTAGCCTAGTTACAAAGTGTGACCCTGTCTCAAGCAGAAGACAGAGGAGATGGAGGAAAAGACAAATACCACATGCTGGTGAGGACGCAGAAGAAAGGGAAGCCTTGTACCCTTGTACACTGCTGGCAGGAATGGTAAACCCAGTTCATCCACCATGGATGCCAGCACGGAGGTTCCTCAAAAACTAAAGCTACAAAAAGGCCCAGGCAGATGACTCCTGGGTGCTTACCCACATCAGCATAAGGCAGAGACACTCACATGACACTCACTGCCTTGCTGCCTGTGGCAGCTATCTACAGGCTTAACCAAACGTCAGCAGCAGGGTAACCAACAGGGAATGCAGTTTACACACGTCAGAGTTCCCCTCAGTCAAACAGAACCACCAAGTTAACAGCGTTTGCAAGAAAGCAGATACACTGGAAGATAATTACACCCAGCAAGTAGAGGCAGTCTCAGAAAAACATCTCTCTCATCTGTCTTAGATTTCATAAAGATACATAACATCAAGTATATACAGGCATCGTGAGGGTCCAAGTAAAACTGTCTAGAGAATAAAAGGAACTGGGCTGGGGAAGGAGAGGGAGGAAAAGCCAGGTAGGGCCTGGACTAGATGCTAAGCACATTCTTAGAGTTGCATAAAAAGTACATACTACATTTTTAATTAAACAAATTAATTTTAATTAATTAATTTTTGCTTCTGAGCCTGCCCATCACTTTTCTTCTAATATCATACGTAAATTATTTATGTCTATACTTACATGGTTAGAGACATTGGCATAGACTTACTATTCATTTCATAATAAGAAATTAGATTATAGCTTCATTTCTAGGAATCATAGAAATAGCCAAAAAACAAACAAACAAACAAACAAACAAACAAACAAAAACATCCTGAATTTGGATAAAGATCATGGATAATTTTGAAAAGTCAAAGTGGCATAAAAGGTACCAACAGCCAGATTCTGAGACAGACAGACAAACAGACAGATGACCATCTACATACTTACTAATTAATTGCAAGACATATGTTCAGAAAGAATAGTCTGCAGTTATTAATACATATAGTGACTAGAAGCCAGGTGTGCTGTCTCATTCCCTTAATCCCTGCATTTAAGAGGCAAAAGCAGGAGCCAGGTGGTGGTGGCGCACGCCTTTAATCCCAGCACTTGGGAAGCAGAGGCAGGCGGATTTCTGAGTTCGAGGCCAGCCTGGTCTACAGAGTGAGTTCCAGGACAGCCAGGGCTACGCAGAGAAGCACAAAGAGGCAAAAGCAGGCAGATCTCTGTGAGTTTAAGGCCAGCCTGGTCTCAATGGCAAGTTCCAGGCCAGCCAGGGCTGGAAAAATAAACTAAAGAGCGAGGAGAAGAGACTGTGAGCAGTTATCCCACTGTGCTCCGGCTATCACCACCTCCATCTCAGCCTGCTGCGTAGCTCCAGCGGCTTGCTCCTTCAGCCAGCTCTGCTTTTCCGTCTTCAGAGTTTCTTGGTACCTCTCTTCCAGTTCTAACTTCAGTTTGCATACATATTCTTCTCTGGCTTCCAAAAGCTGTCTCTGTGAACAAAGCTCAAGTAAGTGTCTGTGGAGCACTAATAGTCACCAAGTTAAAATGTTTCAGTGTGGGTGGTAGTGGCAGGAATATGAGTTCAAGGTCACTATCGGCTCCATAGCAGGTTCAAACCCAACCTAGGCTTCAATGTAAGACTGCCTTTATAAAAGACAAGACAGCACATAGCACAAGTCTTGGTCCTGCGCATTTCATAAATTCTGTATGCAGGCTGAGTTCCCTGCCTAACACTGAGATTGGTGATCCTCTCCCTATTTTAATTTTTATACAGTCACTAAAAGCTAAGGTCTCATTCTGAAAGTAATTTAAAATCCTTTGTAACTCCTTGGTAGTCAATGCTGACTAAAACTGTTCCTTTTAAACATTCATCTTCCACAGGGTGACACGTACCCACGTGGCATGCTTTCCATCGGGTTGATCTACTGAAATATAGCCAAAATAGTATGTGAACTGGACACCTCATTTGCTCATTACTGCCCGGTGAACATGGCAATCCACTGCTTTTTAAGATACCATACTCAAAACATCTGGACCGAATATTTAGTTAGGACTCTCTGCACCTAGTTTCTAGCTCTGAAGCAGGTAGCTTTCAAACTGTAGTCTGCAGGCCGGTCTAAGCAAGGAGTGAGAAACTCCATCTCCAGAGGACCAAGCTGACCACTGCTTACCATAGCATACTCCTGGACAGACGGACGGGTGCTTTCTCCAGCTCCCCTGAGAGCCAGTAGTCACGTACAGCCTCTCCAGAGCCTCACCTTCCTTGTCATGAGATGGCATTCAAATCCCTGTCCTTCCCAGAACAATAAAATGACAAGTATCTACTCGGAGTGTGACAGATGTTGGGGAGAGCCACTAACAGCACACTGTGCAGCGCTCACAGCCGCTGGTGGCTCACTCTGTGCAGTGCCCAGGGCCACTAACACCACACTGTGCAGGGCTCACAGCCACTGGTGGCTCACTCTGTGCAGTGTCCAGGGCCACTAACAGCACACTGTGCAGGGCTCACAGCCACTGGTGGCTCACTCTGTGCAGTGCCCAGGGCCACTAACAGCACACTGTGCAGGGCTCACAGCCACTGGTGGCTCACTCTGTGCAGTGCCCAGGGCCACTAACAGCTCACTGTGCAGCGCTCACAGCCACTGGTGGCTCACTCTGTGCAGTGCCCAGGGCCACTAACAACACACTGTGCAGGGCTCACAGCCGCTGGCATACAGCTGCTGACACACTCTGCATGGCACTACTAAGCTATGTAGGATCTCTTGGGCAAGCACAGGTAGCAAACAGATAAAAATGGAGATGCCATGGGGCTGAAGGGAATGAACCTGTTTCAAAGCTTATTAATTTTGTGAGCTGTATTAACTTGATAAATCAAATAAAGAGGCATCTATGAACACCTCTGCCACAGTTCCCCAGAGCAGGCGTGTTAGTGCAAACGATGGAGGCATGAGAGGGAACCGGTGGGACCAGCCTACCTTCTGCTCCTGAGCCTTTTCCATGGTCTTTCTGAGAGTGGATTCCAGCTCATCCTTCTCTCTGCATACTTCCAGGTAACACTCCTGCACAGCAGCCACCTCTTTGTTCATCTTATCGAGGTCAGACCTTGACATCACAGAAATGGCAAGTAAGGGAGAGGGGGCATGCGTGTGCGCGCGCGCGCACGCACACGCGCACAAGCACGCGCACACGTGCACACACACACACACACACACACACGCGCACACACACACACACACACACACACGCGCGCGCACACACACACACACACATTTGAGCATGCACACAACTTCTGTATAACAAGTCACTTCCTCCAAGTTAGAGAGCAAACAGGCAGCAGAGGCCTCTCTTACCTGAGCTGGGACTGGGTCCCCTCGTAGACCTCAAGGAGATGCTGCTTCTCCGCAGCATGCTTTGCTAGAAGGCTCTCTCGGATCTGGGCCTTCATGGCTTCGTGGTGCTGCTGGTATGTCCTCTCACACCTAGCAAGAGAGGGACACTACAGCAATGAAGCACCAAGGCTGGCCTGCCTGCCTGCTTTCCTTGGCTTTTCATTAATGCAAATTATAATTAGGTCAGACTGCTTTCCCACAACCAAAATAAGAATTTAAACCCAATGGTCTTACAGGAATCTTTTCTTCATGTTTTTAGAGAAAACTGGACACTTGAGTGTGAGAATATCCCAGTACTTCAAACACAATTATAATGGGTTAGCCTGGTGTTATGTGTATTCAAATGCTAAATTCTGTACCCCAAGATCCGGTTGTTCCAAGATGAGCAGATCCTCATGTATACCAGCTGTGTATGACCCCCAAGTTACCTATGCCTGGTTAATAAAGATGCCTCTAGCTGGGCAGAATAGAGGTAGGCAGAGCTGAAGGTTCCCAGGGTGGGGGCTCAGGGAGAGACTACCAGGAGGAAAGGGAAGGAAGGAGGAGCCATGGGCAGGAGGGTTATGAGCCCATGGCCATAAGGGACAGTTGAATAAGGGTGGCAAGTGATATCTTAGGATTATTGACAGGAAAGTAGGCAAAATAGCATAGAGGGTTGATATCTGCCCAGATCTAGTGCTTTAAGGTATCATAAATATGTAGGTCTTTTATTTTGGAATTAAATGATCTAAGGTGGGGTAGAACCCCCAAATAATGTTTACTGCACGGTCTGGAGAGATGGCTCAGTGGTTAAGAGCACTGACTGCTCTTCTAGAGGTCCTAAGTTCAATTCCCAGCAACCACATAGTGGCTCACAACCATCTGTAATGAGACCTGATGCCCTATTCTGGTGTGTCTGAAGATAGCAACAGTGTACCACTCATATCTAAAATAAATAATTCTTTAAAAAATATATTTACTGCAACGCAGACTAGTTGGTCTATGCCAAAGATTGTTGTTGATAAAGAAACAGCTCCCAAATTCAAATCATATATATCTAATACACAGAGATCACCAAAATCCAACATATAAGTTATCTTCCAATGTGCTGTTTACAAATTTATAACTCAGGATTTGAAAGTAAAAACCCCTCCCCTGTGTCCCCTTTGGAAGCGGCTCTAATATTTCCTGGAAGCAGTTGTGAAGAGCTGGAGTTAGCCCACCACACAACACTGTCTCCGTGCTCCACGTTATACTCCAGGAGAAAAGACTGGCAATGACATGGACTCACCTATCCACAGCTTCCTGCTTGTCACGGTCAAACTCCTGCACCATCTGTCTCATCTGATTACACAAGTCTTGGTTTGTATTTCTCAGTTTTTCTTCAGCCTCTTTAAGTTCCTAGACAGAGAATAGAGGATTACAGACCTTAGTAAGGCAGATATATTTCTGTATAAACAGCATCCTAACAGGAGTATACAAAATCTTGGTTTTGCTTTGAAATGTATTAAACAGAAATATTTAACCAAAGAAGTATTAACTAACTATACCTTAAACAAGTCTTAGGATTCAATCATCATCATTTAAGCAAATAAGGTTTTACAGCTTGGTCAAGAGCTGGCTAAGAAGAGGAGCAAATCTATTGGTCAGGCTACCACATAAAAGAGGAACCGCTTAACCTTCTAATAAAAGCACTGCCCAGCACTGGTAAGGGAAAACAGCTGGAACCCACAAGGACTTCCCAGACACGTCCACCAACTACCACTGCCTGTGTCTGTTACAGAAGTCTGAGTTACCTTTATAGTCAATAAGGCCATGAAAATTCTCATTAAATGTCAGGTCATTCACCTGATTCTGTTGTTGTAAAACTTGAACTTCATTTTTCAGTTGCAGAATATCTTCTCTGTTAATTGCCTAAGAAGAATCAAGCCATAACTGATTAGTTGTTTTTTCAGAGGTATCTGTTTTAGTCTGAAAGTTTAAAATGGTTTTAAGTTTAAAGCAAAAATCAAAACAAAAACATATATAATATTTATATATATATATATATATATATATATAAATAACTTCATTTAGAAAACATAATTTCCATGTCTTTTTCTTTGTCTTCTTTCTCAAATACAATCAATATGGTCCTCAGGGCAGGAAGTTAGCACTGATGTGTGATCACTCACTCTATAGGCTTTATCCAAATAGCCACTTCCCCTCTAACATCCCGTTCTGCACCAAGATTAAATCTCTGCCACATAGCGTTTGGTTGCCATGTCTCCTCTCCACTGCAATAGTTCTTCAGTCTGTTTTCCAAACCATGGCACTTTCTTTTTTTTTGTTGTTTTTTGTTTTTGGTTTTGGTTTTGGTTTGGTTTTTGTTTGTTCGAGACAGGGTTTCTCCATGTAGCCCTGGCTGTCCTGGAACTCACTCTGTAGACCAGGCTGGCCTCGAACTCAAAAATCCGCCTACCTCTGCCTCCCAAGTGATGGGATTAAAGGCATGAGCCACCATCGCATGGCTCCCATGGCACTTTCTAGGAGTGCTAAACTTTGTAGGCTATTTCCTTGGAGGTTTTTCTTTTTTTTTCTACTGTTATTAAATTCAGGATAGGTGTCTTTAGCATGAATGCTAAGAAATCATATATGCTCCATTTAAGAAACATGGAACAAAAACATGTCTCACCACTGGTGATGACCAGCTGGAAGCAGAGCCTCCCAGACATGTGCTCATGTGTGGCACAAATATCATAGACATAACCAATTTTTTTTTAATGTCACAAAAATTGGTACCTCAGAACATCTCACATGCTTTGACAGGATTTGTTAGTGAACAGGACTCTCAGCATAAGAACCAGAAGATAAAAAAGCAATAGTCAGATTAAAACTAACTAACTTCCTTCCTTCCTTCCTTCCTTCCTTCCTTCCTTCCTTCCTTCCTTCCTTCCTTTCCTCCCTCCCTCCTTCCTTCCTTCCTGAGAAAAGGAATGTACTCCCTGCATTCCTTTCAATCTTCCACTTTTTTTTCTTAATTAGCAGTTCATTTCTGCATTATTTTTCTTGACAGTACAAATGGTGAGTTCATCAAAATGAGGAAAAAAAAGGCTGCTCTCAAGCTCTGACAACAGGAGCTTCCAGCAATAACTCTGACCCCTATCAGTCATGTAGCATAACTTCATTTCCCAAGGTCGACTGTGAAACCTCAGAGGGCCACAGACTGCCCTACCTTCATTTTCCTGGAAGATGTCAGCTAAAGAACACTGAGGTGGACATCAGACGCTGGGTGTGGAGCACACTACACAGTCTCAGTACTCAGGGCAGGAGATTACAAGTTGAAGGCTAGCCAGGGTTACAGAAAAAAATCTCTAAATTTAAAAGACACATCAACCAGTGCTCTCTACCCAATTTTCTCACAGAGACCAACTCTTGTAGGAATAGAACAGAGAGAGCTCAGGAGTGGAGCTTCTAAAGGATCTTACAGGAGATCCTCAGTAACAGGGTTTTACCTCTACAAACCCTCGACAAAGTCCTCCTTTCATTTGTGAACAAAGAATTTAACCTAACTGGCATCTTGCTTACTAGGTGCCCAAAACAAGCCAATAAACATCCTATCAAGTGGCTTTTTTTCCCTGTAAGCTTTATTTATAAGAGTCAAATCAACCCTAAGAAACCAAAAACGTACCTTACATCTATAAAGCCCATGTTTCAAGGGGGCTTCTTACATGTACAGGTTGCAGGACCTCACCTCCATGCCTCTGTCACCGTCCTTCGATGGCTGGAGAGCTTCTGTTGTCTGCCGACAGTCTCTGAGATCGCTCTGCAGCTGAGACACCAGATGACGCTTCACGGAGTTGCTAGTCAGCAAGCGTTGAACTTGGGTTTTCAGCTTCAGGATAAGCTCATCCTTCGAAGGCTCTTCATCTGGGGATTCTTGCTGTGTAATCCTGATGGGGAAACTGTCTGTTTAGCATACAATCAAGAAACAAATCAAAGATTCGTAAAGCCCTAACCACATATGGTCATGGCTTCTATCCCTTTACAGTCACAGCATTTTGAACTAACTTTATTTTTTAACATTTTGTTTCTTTGTTTTCGGTGTCTCATATATGTTTGGCAAGCATTCTAACATTGAGCTAAACTCTGCTAAAGGATTTAGAACTTGGGGGCTGTAGAGATGGCTTGTGATTAACAGCACTTGCTGCTCTTTCGGAAGACATGGATTCAATTCTCAGTACCCACACGGGGGCTCACAGACATTTGGTAGAAACTAAAGACAGTGAGGGAAACCTCAGACATGAGTGATAATATAAATTTACTGGTTCATTAATTGTAAGAATTAATATAAAATATTAATAGGGAGCACAGGAGCTGAGCATACAGGACTGTGTAAAATATAAATCTCTCTAAAGGAGAAAATCTACCTAAAAAAGAAATAACAGTATCTGGATTAAAGTTTTTACTCCTGAAATTAAAAGATTTTAGATGATTTTAAATGAAATGTTAGGTCCTTCTTTCCTTCCTGCTGGGTGCCGGCTGCTTGCTGTCAAAATGGGCAAGTTCATGAAACCCAGGAAAGTGGTGCTGGTCCTGGCTGGATGCCACTCAGGATGCAAAGCCGTCATTGTGAAGAACACTGATGATGGCACCTCAGACCGCCCTTACAGCCATGCCCTGGTGGCTGGAATTGACCACTATCCCCAAAAAGTGACAGCTGCCATGGGCAAGAAGAAAACAGCCAAGTGATCCAAGATAAAGTCCTTTGTGAAAGTTTAGAACTACAACCACCTCATGCCCACAAGGTACTGTTGTCAACAAGGATGTGTTCTGAGACCCAGCTTTGAAACACAAGGCCAGGCGGAGGCCAAGGTCAAGTTTGAGGAGCCATACAAGACAGGGAAGAACAAATGGTTTTTCCAGAAGCTTCGCTTTTAGGTATGTTTTGTTTTTGTCATTAAAAATTAAGATAAATAAATAAATGAAATGTTAGAACATTTTACATGTATGAAGAATGAACAAACCAATAGGTAAATTTATTTTTAACAATATAATTAGAACTCCTCAGGATGGATATATTATATATAAATAACAATATACATAAATGTAGTCCATGTATATGTTTGCATATATAAATCCTTACCTATTTAAATCACTTCCATTTTATAGAAATAGAAATCATAACAGATACAGCTATATAAAAACACAATACCTAACAGAGTATTCCGCTATAGGATGTAGTGAACTGTGAGCACTCAGTTTACTCAGCTAGCAAATGAGCCCTCTCTAATTCCTCTTCGACTGCACATAAGCCACTGGAATAAAACACTCTGGACTTGTAGAAAAAGCCAAGTTAGAGAGCAGAGAAAGTGCTTGTGCAATAATTTCTCTCCTTCCCTGACAGGAAAAAAAGGCAGAGCGGTGACCACTCTGCCGGAGGATCACAGCACCCTACAGAGACCGTCTCCCTGAAACCCAAATAAACCACAGTCCCCTGTGAAGCCTGCTGAGAAGACCAAAGGAAAAAGGCATTCCACTTGTTAAATGTTTATTATTTGAGCTTAGCAGCCAACTATAATAATAGAAAGAGGAAGCTGTCTGTAGGCTGTGTACAGATTTAGCTACTCCAATTCCATTACTGTAAAATATAATATTGAGGCTAAACCGTTTCATCAGGCAGTAGCCCGAGGGCGTGGTAGTTGGTAGTAAAAGCTGGGAACCACTGATACCCGGGTCAGTGATCTGAAAGCAGTAACTCACAGTGGGAAATTATTAGCGCTGGCAGATAAGAGGATTCAAGACTACATGTGTCCTCTGGATGCTGCATTTATTGGATAGTTTGTCCAGACCTCTCAGCAACTACCCACTCTGTCTCAGTGATGCCCAGCTCCCAGCTGAGTGGCTCAGTCATTCTGTGGAGTAAGGAGATGCCTCTAATCTAGTCTAGTAGGTACAGAAACATACTTTAGAATTGCTACATTGTGGCTATGAATGGTTTGTAAAGAGAAACTAACAGAGTAGCTAAGCATAGCTGTGCATCCAATAGTCCTAGTGCTTGGGAGTCCAGGACAAGACTGTGCATTTGAGGCCAACCTGGGATACACAGCAATATCTTACCTCAAGGAACAAACCAACCCCCCAAAAGATACAAGAAGTAGGATGTGCTTTAAGGGATACAGATGAAGTGTGTCTATTGAAACACACCAACATGGACACACTCATCACTCCGTTCCAAAGCCACCCACAGTACAAACTACAATAAAATAACTCGAGAAAAACATTTTTTAATGAACTATATCTTTAATCTTTGATATAAGAGAGATAAAAAAGAATGAAGTTCGAAGTAAAAAGGCTTGACTGTCGTGTAAATGTGAACAAACAGAAAAATAGGCTGGGCCTAGAGAGTTTTGTGGCACCAGTGTGACTCAAGTCCCAGTGGCACTAGTAACTACCTGAACCAAGTGGTTCAGTTTTCTACGCTCCAGTAAAGCCGACATCTGTCACGACAGAGGACAAAACGCTTTATAAAGTATGTGCTGAAATCAGAGTACATTAACATAAAATCTGATTAATGGCATAAACAATCATGTATCTTTTTTTTTTTAGTACTTAGTAAGTGCTAGGACACATTCCAGGAGACTCGCATTCATTATCTATTTTAACACTTCAGTTCCAAGAGACAGCAAGCCTGATGAAAGCACAAATGAACAAACAAGAAAACAAGCTCCGAGAAAGCTAAGACGCTGATGCAAGGCCATGTGCCTAGCACTGAAAGGCAAAGCTACGTCAAACGGTTTGTATTTGAAGCCTGTGCCCTTTCACTAGGATCTGAGAAGTCACTTGGTAGTGACAAAAAAATAAGGCATTCCCAACCAAGTGTGTTTTCAAATGGTCATATTAGAACTTTAAATTGTAGGTATCTAGGCATAAAAACAATAGAAAAAATACTTTTTTAAAAATTTTGCATTGACCAATCAACATCAAGTGGTTGGGTTAAAACACTTATACTGAGAGCCACTTTGCCAATGCTTGGCCTTCCACACTGCTCTCTCAGCTAATGCTGAGCTGACAGGAGTCCTCTCCACTTCATCTCGGCCACAGTGGCCTCCATTTGTCAACCAGGTAATTATGGGATGAAAAGAAACCTGGGTCAACAAGGCCCTAGATAAGAGCCTGAGGGTCGCTCCCACCAAAAAACCTCCGTCTAGCTTCACTACCTTCTTCGTTGCTTTCTTCCAGGTATAGCTGTTATCTCTAGCAACAGGAGCCCCAGGAGGCAGACACTCAGGCAAAACAAAGCCTCACTAAGCTAAAAAATAGCAGCTTCCTTTGCAGGATCATCTCATGACTTTAGATTCCAACCAACTAAAACCTCACCTTATTGTTCTAATCTATAATGGCAGTGTTAAAACATAGACTTCCCAAAGTCGCATACACAAGATACCTATTTGAACCCACAAGGCTAACATTAAAAATAGGCATTCACCTCAATGGTTCAAACACATGTATAGCGTGTGTGTGTGTGTGTGTGTGTGTGTGTAATACGTGTGTGGTACATACACATGTATGTATGCAGGTGTGTGCCCACACTTGTGCATCAGGTGCCCTCTTCTGGCACTCTCCATTTCAGTCCTGGAAACAAAGCCTCTTCCTGAACCTGGAGCTAGGTTAGTGGCCAGCAATCCTCAGTTATCCTCCTGTCTCAACTCCCCACAATGCTAGGAGTATAGGTGCACATATTCCATGCCTACCTTTTTAATGTAGGTGCTACACAGGTCTCTTCCCCACTAAGCCACCTCCCTGGCCCCATAACCTGTACATTTTAATTACATACACTCCTTCCTAGCTTTCTATAACTGGTATCCATCTGCAGGATGAGGGCTATAAGCACAGTATTAATACTTCAGATTTCTGTTCATTTCAATTTCAGGCATTTGTATTTCATTAAGAATTTCTAAAACACACTGTCCCCTAATTGGAGTCTCTATCTTATGGATGGTCCACCATTGTCCCATACCTCTCTCACCACCTTTAGTAACATAAATTCATCTATAGGAAACTATTCACATAGTACCTGTTAGCGTTGGATTGTTTCCAGTTGACCTTTCTAATGCCCAAGTCCACACATGATTCAGTGAGCTCTATACTCAGGTCTCCTTCTGGGTCACCTGGAAGGACTCCGAGTTCTGCAGCAGATTCATAGAGAGAGATCTCACCTTTAAGCTCTGTTAATTCCTCCTAGAACAAAATATCGAAAGTAACTTTCACTGTTTTCTGAATAACAAAATCAGTCATTCTGTTTCAAACCTCATTTTGATGATCAGTAAAAATGCAGAAAAGCCTCTTGAAATACATTCTTAACATTCATTCTAAATAAGTTCATAAAAGTCAGCTCCTGCTATATTTTCAAATGAATGAGGACACAAAGGCAGGTGGTTCTTTCTGTGGCTCTCTTATTTACAAAACCCTTTAGCTGAGATGTCTCTGGTTTTCTGGCCTTACTATAGAAGACGACAAAACAGACAGCTCAGCCAGGAGCATGCTAGGCTCTATCTAAAGGAGTGTGCTATGCTCTATCTAAAGGAGTGTGCTATGCTCTATCTAAAGG
>NW_022196897.1:111203389-111222645 GCF_008632895.1 Mastomys coucha
CTATCTAAAGGAGCGTGCTATGCTCTGCCTGCAGGAGTGTGCTATGCTCTATCTAAAGGAGTGTGCTACGCTCTGCCTGCAGGAGTGTGCTATGCTCTATCTTAAGGAGTGTGCTATGCTCTATCTAAAGGAGCGTGCTATGCTCTGCCTGCAGGAGTGTGCTCTGTCTACAGAATCAACGAGCAGAGTACCTCCTTCAGTGGAAACAACACGGGAACTCCTTTCCAGCACCTTCATTACCTTTCAGGAAAATTAAAGTAGCAGAGGATCTGTGAGAAACAGAGCCCTAGTACATATTGAATTAACATACCTGTAGAGACCCTGGTCTCCAGGAGGGACAGTGGACAGACTGGCAGGAGGAGGCAGGGGCCTGGCTCTGCAGTTCTTCAGAACTGAGCTGGAAAACCTAGGTCTAACTAACATCGGTGTCGGCAAGATCCTGAATAACTTCCCCGGCTGATCTCAAGATGGCCTAAGCCACTTTTACCACAGAGAAACCTAAAGTTCAAACAAGGTACAATAGCATTGCCTGAGTCTCTTCTAAGAGACAATACTCACTTGCAAAGCCTGATTCATGCTCTCACTTAGGACATGGGCCTTCTGTGCTTGCTGCAACTGTAGCTGTAGCTGAGCCACCTCCTGCACAGAGCCTGCAAGAGAGACACAGGGCATACAGCTGACAGGAGCCACTGGGGTCTGACATGGAGTCTGCTTCCTTGTTACAATTTTAGAGCCATTTGGAAATGTAGCCATGGAGACACCAAAGACCTATGTGTCTGAGATCCAGCCCTCCAGGAGCTCAAGGCCTTAGACCCTATAAGCCCGATCGCCACTACTGCATCTACAAACCACAGCAGCCCAGGAGTCATCTAGTGGGGACATAAGGTTCCAGTCACAGAAGCCAAAAAAGTCCCACCCTACCATTTCTGCCCTGCAATGAAACTTTATTTTGCTGCCTTGTAAATTGCTTTTATTTCCAACATGCCCATCTCACATATAAAATTACTACTCTTTGAAAGATGTGTGGGTGTGTTTCTGTGTACACAAGTGTGTGTGTGTGTGTTTCTGTGTACACATGTACCCACAGAGGCCAGAAGGGGTGTCAGGTCCCCTGGGGCTGGACTTGCTGGCAGTTGTGAGCTCCATGGGTGCTATGAACTGGACTCTAGTCTTCTGCAACAGCAGGAAGTGCTCTTTACTTCTGAGCTACCTCTCCATCCCCAACAAACTCGTATTTGAAATGTACTAGCAGAGATTCTAGTTCAAAGGGTGCTCTGAGGGTTTCTTTAAGTGAAAATGGGCCTCTTAGAAACAGCTGAGGGAAGTAACCACAGCTGAAAGCCTTTGACAGCCAAGGAAAAGACTCAGTACGTCATGGCGAGGGGGAAAGGCTACAGGGAAGCAAGGCTGGAAGAGCCTAAAGAGAATAGGGTCCAACTCTGCCCCTCAGCAGAGCACACACAGCCTTACCTCCAGTGCTTTCTCCTCAGCAGAGCCTGTTCCACACTCCCAAACCTGTTCCAACTGCCTGACTAGCTCATGAGCCAAACTGTGACTTGTATGTATATTAGTTAATAAAAAAACCACTGACTGATTTTGTCAACCAGAAATGAAGTTGACTTTTATCTATTCCCAGGTCTTTGTATCAGCTTGACATTTTACTGCATTTAACACTATTTTATAAACATAATTAAAGATACCAGGACCATGAAAAGCATAGGAAGCATGTCTCAAAAACCAAAGGCCACACTGAAATCTTAATAGCGACAAAAATGTAACTCAGTGTCCACTGATCATTGTAAGTGGATAAAAAAATCTGCAGTTAAACAAAAAGACAGAAATATTTAATCAAATATTAGGTCTGAAACAGGCAAATACAATGAGCTCTCATAGTCAAAGTTGGCTGAGGACAGGATTTCTGCATCTTTGCCAGCAGAGCGCCACCTAGCGTGTGTGCTCCTTGCCTTCCCTCTGTGGGAAGCGGTTCTGGGCACCACAGCACTGGTTTCTTAGAGGAGTGCTGGTGATGTTTATTTGGAATGTTACACTGGCCTATATTCCAGATTACATAACAGAAACGAACTGCACCTTTAATATGAACTGCACACATAATCCTCTCTAAAAGAACCTGATCACTAGTGGACTTTTCTGTCTCGTAGCTTTTTTATACCTCAGGGATCTGGACTGGTGAGATGGCTCCGTTGGTAAAGGCGCTTGCAGTGCATGTCGGTTGGGACGGGTGGCAAGACAGCCTGAGTCTGAGCTCCAAGAACTCAGGGCAAGACAGAGAACCAATTATGGAAGATGTCCTCTAGTGTCCACACATGAACCATGACACATACACCCTCACACATGATAATATCAAGTAAAACTGTAGTTCAGGGATCCAGCCACACTGCTTCACAGCAGCAGTGGGGACACCCCACGAGACACGCACCTGACTGCAGCAGGTGGGCACACTGCTTCTGACTGTCCTCTAGGCTCCTTGTCAGCCTATTAATGAGTTCAGTCTTCTCTAATCTGACTGCTTCTTGGTTCCGCTCCAGTTGCTGCACGTGATCCTTCAAACGCGTGCAAATGCTTTCCTAAACAGAAGAGAAGTTGGCAAGTCATTTTCACGATCAGTTTTAGTAGAAATTAAAACCGTCTGATGTAAAATCATCACCTGGTAGTGTGATCTCTTTCACAGGTTAACCTGTGCACAGGATGGGAAGAGAACACTTGTGACCTGAGAGAGAGGCCCAGCTAACAAAGAGCACTTGTAAGATACTGTTATTCTAAAACCAGAGGAAATATAGTACAGTCCTGCTTGCATTTTATGCTGTGTTAACATATCGATACAAATGTAGGCAAACCACTTTGAGTCATGGGATCCAAATCCTCAGACAAGATGAACACACGGAAACACTATTCTATTCGAAGCAGCCAAGGGCTCATTCTTCTGTCCAAAGCAGTCAAAACTAATCTTACCTCCTTCTGGGTTTCTTTTAAATCTAATCTGTTTCTCCTATATTCCTCCTTCTACCTGTTACACATCTTATTTCTGTTCAAAGGTATCTCTGCAATATGTTATGCATAGCAAGCATTATAATGATACTTGAAAAACTGATGGCAAAAAGACATGGTAACTGTTGAGTGTGACAATAGGAGGATATATAAGCAATACACACTATGAGGCAAGGATCAGTGTCCCCTACACATAGACATGGAGAGAGACTCTGTGTATACAGCAAACTTTTCTTCAATAAGAAAACATATTTGGAAATAAAGAGCCCAGGTAGAAGAAACCGTCACTGTAGCAATCATTGCTTCTCACCTGAAAGCTGCTCAGACTGACTGTCAATCAAAGCATGGAAGAGGCAGAAGAACAGTACAGCAGGTCTTAAGCTACCTGAGAAGCCCGAAGCAAACCATTCGCAAGAGCTCTGAAGTGAGAAGGCGCGGGCCTTTTGTACCAGATTCCCTTCCATGGCCTGCACCTCAATAATGCTCTCAGCATGAATACAGTGATACCTACCCCAAACGTAAATAATACAGGAGTGTCTTTGTGCGAAGGAAAGGGGCTCTGAAGGTCTTGCATTGCTTTAAAACTCCTGGACATTTTATTTTGTGTTCTATGTCATAATGTAGCTGTGTTCGCTTTAAATTTTTTCTACTAGGTTTTTAGCAAAATGAAGCTTCTGGAAAGCAGTGCCTGTTTATTTAGCGCTGCAGAGTTCTTGGCATGCTGCGGCTGTTTCTCGGGCCAGCCTGGAAAGCACGGTTCTAACAAGCCAGCATAACATGGCTGCTGTGTGATGAGCTAACAGGAATGCACACAAACGCCTGTCATGAGGGGATGGTAAGACACTCAAGCTCACGTTCTAGAGGTTACGACAGTTTGAGTTGTTACAATATGTTGTATATACAGTCTTTTCTACATAGAAAGACCTGATGTCTAAGGAAAGCACTAGGTTTATAAAAGGTTATAACCATGCATTTCTCAAATGGCACCAGGCACACACAGACCTTAAAAAAACTCGGCTGCGTCAGACTGTCGCACCTCCCATTACATGCAATTGGGCAGTCGGTGTGTTGAACTCTGTCTTTCAAAATACAACTAGCAACCATTTGTGATTTAACAAAAAACTAAGCCTTACAAACTTTCTAGGCCTGGCATACTTAACTGGAAAACCTGAAACTTTCCCACAAGGGCGAGGACCAGGGAACTGATTTCCTTCCTTGCCTTTGAGCATCATGTTGGAAGTTCTCACCAGTGGACTGTGGTAAGAAAGGGAAAGAAAAGGAACACAGACAGCAGAGACAGTAAAGCTCTGCTCATGCATGCTAGGATCTGCTACACAGAGCAGCAGGAGGGAAACCACTAAACTAGCGCACAATTGCAGGGGCGCAGAGAAGCTATTACAGGATGTCGCTATCTGGGCTAGAGAGATGGCTCAGCGGTTAAAAGTACCAACTGCTCTTCCAGAGGTCCTGAGTTCAATTCCCAGCAGTCACATGGTGGCTCACAACCATCTGTAATGCGATCTGATGCCCTCTTTTGGTGTGTTTGAAGAACCAATGGTGTACTCATATACATAAAATAAATAAATAAATCTTAAAAAAAAAAAAAAAAGATGTTGCTGTCTCCCGAGGAAGGAAATCGTGTTCCTGTGCACCACACAAGGAGCAAATGGAAAATGAAATTTAAAAACTGTCATGTCATTTACAATACCATTCCAAAAATGAGGGCCTGTAGTACAAATGTAAAACATGTATAAGATCTATTTGGAGAAACTACGAAACTCCGACAAAATCAATAAAGAACTAAATAACTGGACAGGTACTTTATGGTCGCGGAAGGAACACTCAGTCTCGTCTCGATGCCACTCGCTCTTCATGAGACCTACAGAGTCCGTGCACTCTTGGCATCCCAGCAGGTTACCCTGTGGGTACCCACAAACTGAGTACCTTAGGTTTATATGAAGTTATAGTTTATACACATTGTCATGCCATGAGCACACGAGAGTCACGCCATGAGAATGAGGGAACTAAGCACAGAGGGCAGGAGGTGAGATCATGGGAAATTCTTTATTTCTCTCTCACTTTTGCTGTGAACCTGACTTTTGTTGCACTCTTCCAATTAGAAATACCAATTGGATTATAAAATAATACAGACTGGGTATAAGTATTTGACTCCTTATTACAAATACAGCTGAGCCAATTGATCACATGATTACAAAGGGGATACCATAAAAAATACTCCCAAGTGGACACTCTAGAGTATGGGGAAGACACAGTAAATATAGCTCGTGGCTTGGAATCAGAAGCACATTTTGCACAGAGCCAAGATTCCATTCTACCTTCTGGTCTAAGTCCCTCTCCTGAAGTGATGATGGCAGGCATGGGAACAAATGAAGCAGCCAGAGGCACAGGACCATTACCTGTCCTGCAATGACCGAAGACCGGAAGGAAGTTGTTGTTAGAGCAGGCAGGGCCAGGGGTTGTCCTGAGAGCCATGTGGGCTTTGCCCACATTTATACCAACCATTTCCACAAGAAAGGTTTCCAAACCCACTGGGAACTCCTCTCACCCCATCCCAGTGAGATTGTGTCAAGTCAGCGGAGGCAACGCTCTTCAAACACATACAGAGCTGACAGACTCTACCTTCCTAACTGGCCAAGGACCACTGATGGCTGTGCTAACCAAAAGTAATATGAATAAATAAACATTTTCAAAAAATAACTGACTTCTAACTATATAGGTCACTGAAGTATATAGACTTTAGATCTGCTTAATTTCAGTATGTGATGTCTTTTTATAATAAAGTTTATTTTAAAATTAAATAAATAAAAATTCCTTAGATAACTGGCAGAAAAAGTAAAATAATAAGGTGCACCCCAATTCTAGTTGTGTTTCTATATAGCAGACTCTTTGATTGGGCATTCCTTTATCTTCTCCCACCCCAGAAACCTTCCATTATCACAAAATTCACAGTATTTTCTATATAAAAGGAAGAAAATTTTAAAATTGAATAAAACACATAAATAAAATAAACTGGGGATGAGTTGGAAGAACGCTGGCCTGCCTGACATGCACCAAACCGGGACACACACCAGCATCATGCAACTGGAGCATGATGGTGCATGTTCACAGCCCCCGCAATCAGAAAGCAAAGGCAGGAGGATCAGAAGTTCAAAGTCACCGCTGGCTACACTGCAAGTCTGAGGCCAGTTTGAGCCATGTGAGACTTGAGTCATAAATAAAATAAAAACATAAAAAAAAAAAGAATAAAATGTTAACAATTACTCTGCCATTATGGGTCTACTGAACCCAGGAAAAGGTAGAGTTGGCCATGGAAGTCAGAGATGGCAGCCCGAATCAGAGTGAATCTTGGGAGGTTTGTCGCACCCTCGAGTCTTAGATTCTTCCCTTTGTCTTTTGGGCTAAGTTAGTTCTTAAATTACATCAGGAAAAACTCATCCTGAAACTGTATTCATTCAACCTAGGGCTCTGGTCACAGGCAAGTAACCTGCTACTTGATGCAGAGCCTTCGATACCAACTCCATCTTAGACACAAATGCAAAAGTCAACTATGCAATATGCTCAAGCAGTTTATCTGTATCAGACTTTCTTCCCTATTTTCCACACTATACAGACTGAGTGTCCAGCCTGGGAAACATTTCGCTTTGGGGAAATTTGAAAACACATACAGTTATCTTAGGGAGGACACTCAAGATTAAATATGAAATTTACTTAATGTTATTATTGTCTTAGTTAGGGTTACTGTTGCTGTGTTAAAATACCATGGCCAAAAGCAACTTGAGGAGGAAGGGGTTTATCGGGCTTAAACTTCCACATCACTGTTCATCATCAAAGGAAGTCAGGACTGGAACTCAAGCAGGGAGGAACTCGAAGGCATGAGCTGATGCAGAGGCCACAGAGGGGTGCTACTTACCGCTTGCTCCTCATGGCATGCTTATAGAACCCACCTGACCAGGGGTAACCCACCTACAATGGGCTGGGCCCTCCTACATCAATCACTAATTTTAAAAATGCCCTACAAGCCTGCCTCCAGCCCATCTTATGGAAGCATTTACTCAGCTGAGGCTCCCTCTTCTCAAGGGACTCTAGTTTATTGTGTCAAATTGACACAAAAACTAGCCAGGACATGTATATACATAATAAACTTAGTCCAAAGATTTCTCTTATGTAATACTGACTACAACCTGTCCGCAAGAGTTCTAGTGTGCAAATTTCTATAGTCAGCCATTAGAATACTGGATTCAAGATAGCCAACTTCTATTCTCAGAAGAACCATTTCTCAACGCTCCTTACTGAGAGCTGGAAACTCAGACACCTACAAAAGGTCAAGCTCCCAGATCAAGCTCAGGTTCTAGCCAGTGCCAGTATACCCATTTCTCTCAGTTGGCATTCACTCTATGATGATAAGGACAATCTATTTTATATAAAATAAAAAATAAAGTCTAGCACTGTGAGGTTTGAGAAGGTACCAATGGATCCTACAAGAAAGGTATCCGAAAACAGGGTTGAAGACACAGTCATAATTAAAATAAAAATCAGTTTTTTGGGGGAGAATAAAGGCTCAGTTATAATTTCATACCTATCATTATCAAAAAACTTCTACCATGGGGACTACAAAATATCCAACTTTACTCAACTGATAGTTGCTCATTAGGAACCACCTGACCTGTTCCTGAAGGGCCGTTATGGTAGCATCCAAATTCTTCTGTAAGGACGACACTTGCTCTTCGTACTTCTGTGTGAGGCTGGCAACAATGTTCTCATGCTGCTCTCTGGCTCGCTGAAGTGACTCAGAATGATGGAGCTCCACCAGCTGCTGTTTCAAGGTCTCCAGGGTAATCTCAGTCGTTCTGAGCTTCTTGGTGAGCTAACAAACACACACAAGGTACCACACTGATAGCATCTTACCTCTGCTCCTTGACACTCCCCCAGTTGTTATTCTCAAGCCCACAGTTGCTGGGGACAGTCACTCACTGACAAACTAGGCTACAGAGTTCCATGCTCAGGGAGAATGAGAATTCTGAAGAGTGAGGTGGCACTGGGGCAATATTGCCCCTGACATTGTTTGCATCATTCTATGAGCAAAGTGAGGGGCAACCCAACTGCAGGGTCATGGAAAAATGTGTTGCTCCTCCAAAGACTGAGAACCTCCAAATGGTCACTTACTAAATAAAACATTTTTTGGTTTTCTTTTTTGAAACAGGACCCCATTTGTCTGCTAAGGTGCTTCAAATTTCCCAGGCTCAAGTGATCACCTTGCCTCAGGACTACAGGAACATGGCACCATGTCCCAGCACGAAGAGTTCTGAAAACAGCTGGTACTGTGGGTAAAACAATCACCCACAAATGGCTTCCTAATGCCCCAAATCTGCAATTATATAAGCTTTGCAGCAAGAGAGAATTAAAGTAGCAGATGGGATTAAAGCGGCTAACCATATAACCTGAAAATAAGGAGATTCTGCAGGGAACTATTTGGTTCAAGATCTTTATGCTCTCAGAATTTGTCAATAATTGACTTCATACTCTTGGGCAAGTAACTGCCCTTCTAAGACCTACATGGTATGTGTATAAAATGGTAAAGCATAGTGCCTTTAGAACCAGAATTCCATTCCAATAAGTTTTTTATTTTATAAAACATACATTGAGGGGCTAGAGAGATGGCTCAGCGGTTAAGAGCACTGACTGCTCTTCCGAAGGTTCTGAGTTCAATTCCCAGCAACCACATGGTAGCTCACAACCATCCGTAATGAGATCTGACGCCCTCTTCTGAAATGTCTGAAGACAGCTACAGTGTACTTATGTATAATAAATAAATAAATCTTTATATATAAAAAAACATACATTGATGTGCAAAAATCTAAAGAAAAGCCAGACAGTGGTGGCGCATGCCTTTAATCTCAGCACTTGGGATCAAGAGTAAGGTGAATTTCTGAGTTCGAGGCCAGCCTGGTCTACAGAGTGAGTTCCAGGACACCAGAGCTATACAGAGAAACCCTGTCTCAAAAAAACTAAGGAAAAATGGAGGGGAAATTCAAAAAATTTTGAAAAGGGACAACCCTTGCTTGCCAATTTTAAAATATACTATAAACACATCATGACAAATTTCACATAGGAACAGAAAAATACATAAGAAGAATACATATATACAAGTTAACTTAATTTTAAGCAACACGCAGCATATACTGGCCACCAACTATAAGCCAAATACTGGCCTAGATGGCAGAGCTACAAGCACAAGACGAGCCCAACGGCACCTTCTAGAAACTCTGTCTGTTGTGAGAGTGTTGGCAGTAAAAAGCGGGACTCGGAGCTGGTTAGTCTGATGCAGGCACTCCTGAGGAGAGGCAGGAGGGAAGAGATGGCCTTGGATGGAAGGTCACCTTGTCCCACAGTAAACCACATCCCATAGAGACTTTAAGTTAAGAGAATAACAAAGTTAACACCACATTTTGGGAGGATTATTTGGACGGCCATGAGAGAATTTATAGAAAAGGGTAAAGCTAGAGTAGTTGAGACTTTAGAGTGAGAACATGAAACTCAGAAAGGATGGAAATGCAGGAAATGCAGGCGTCAACAGGGAAGAGCTGCCATGCACCCACAGTTGACCCCAGGTGAGGGGCAGGACCTCTGCGATACAGAGTTCTTCTCAATTTGGTCTTGTACAAATTAAATTTAATATTTTTATTAGTTATTTAATCTGTGACTATTTTGCCTATGTGTATGTCTATGCTCCACATGTGCCTGGTGCCCATAGAGACCAGAAGAGGGCATGGGATCCCCTGGGATTGAAGTTACAGACTGTTACCAGCCACCGTGTGGGTGCTGAGAATTGAACCCTGGTCTTCTGGAGAGCAGCTAGTGTTCTTAACCACTGAGCCACGACTCCAGCCCCAAAGTAAAGTTTTGATGAGTGAAGATAAAGCTTACCTTCTCTTCGCTGACTCTGAATGCTTCTATCTGGGTTTCCAGGGCTTTTATCTGGGCTTCAAGCTGCATCTCTCTTTCCTTTCCACTCTGAAAGAGCTTCTGGGATTCCCGGAGGCTGAGGGCCAAGCCATCCTTTTCATCTGGAGCATGAAAGATATTTACATCAAAGCTGTCCCCGTTGTGAGATTATAATTGTCACAACCTCTAGGAGATCTATATCTGAATGAAATTCAATTCAGACAAACGAGTTTTAGTTGCTTTAGAAAAAAAAAAGAAAAACCAAAAAAAGTTATTTAAAAAATATCTGATGCCAAAACTAACTTAAAGAACCAGAGCCACAGGCTGTAAATCCTTGCTGCAGCCAGCTTTTGTGGTGAAGGGTCTCCAGCACCTCTGCATCCGCTCACTTAAGGAGCTTCGCAGATACACTCTCCTGTCAACTCTCGAATCTAGGTACTCTAGAGCAGGTCACAGCTGTACACACCAGCCATCCCAGTGCTCAGAGGTTGAGGCACGATCACCGGGCCATACAGTAAGACACTCCCAAAACAAGGTACCTAGGACCAATCACCCTTCACATACTTGAAAGGAACTCATGTATTCCCCAGTCCTTGGTCCTTCCCAAATACTTCACCTATTCATCTCTCCCAAGAGATTTTGTGAACATTACAGAAAGAGCTTTTGCTTCACTATCGATTCAATTTGAAATGAGCTGTCTGTCATAAAATTATTCTACAAATGGATACTCGGCACCGACTAAAGCAACAGCACGGAAGAATAAGCAGCCAGGACCCGACGTATGGTGACACAGAAATGGCAACGAGGGTCCCTAACTTCTGCCGCATTACAAACAAAACATGTCACCTGTGAGTGCACTACTTTATCAAGGTAATGACAACGTCCACAGCTGTTCGGGCAGAGAGCCGTCAGCACGGCGGACAGTGCCTACTCACTCACTGGTTCTAATACCTGGGAAGAGGAGGGAAATGGAAGAAAAGGAAAATGTCTCCAAACATCAGGCACAGAAGTCCTGGGCTTGGGTTCTGTTCTGACTCACGTGAGTTCTCTGCCTGGGTCAAATGAGGATATTGGAAATGAAAAGCACAGGAAGCTAAAACAGAATAAAGTGAGTTTTTTAGACGCCAGCCGCCCAGCCCTTGTCACCTCACCTTGGACTATTAGCAGCTGGTGGTTCAGATACCGAACCTGCCGTTCACTGTCATTCAGCTTTTCAACTAAGCTGTCCAGTTGTCTCTGCTTTGCTTTGTTAAGAACCTGGAGTTGAATAATATGTATATTTTCTGCAGAGTCTGCTTTGGAATTAGAGACAATTTATTAGATAAAAACATACTAAGATCTGTGATCAGATAGGGTAGTATATTTTAAACTTTTTAAACAACTTGGTGGAATGTCATAAAACCAGTACAGTGGATTGTGACTAAGATCCTTTGAATATGAAGACGGATTATCCAGAATGCATCAGAACATCGTGTAGTGAGGACATGTGCTTTGTGACGCTTTGGTTCCATTTACGAGAGAGTGGCACAGCGGGACATACTACATGCTTTACTATGGGTCACTGCCAGGATAGGCAGAATGTCTCCAGTTAAAGCTGTCTCACTATCTAAATATGGACAACTAACAGGCAGCTGCAACAGAGCAACGCGCCATTGCCACACGAGGGGGGAACAAGCACGCAACCTGCTCTCACACTACCTGAAAGGAACACTGTCAGATATCAAAGGGTCTCTTTAGCTTATGTTAGATACATTCTTTTATGTTTATATTGGCACAAAACAGCAATATTAATTAACCATATTAATTAACTATTAAAAAGAGAAGCAAACTGACATCTTCTTCAGAAACAAAGTCATTGTCAAGAACACTGAGATCAGAGGAGAAAGCCAAAAGACAGTATCAGAAGACTAACACTTCAACTCCATAATGACACTCTTCATTTGGCTAATGCCTCTGTAAGCTTACATCAATAAATACATATAGGAAATTTAAATACTTATTAACAAAGCAATTTGTACTCTTTTCTGAATTAAAAAAAAAAAATTGTAAGACGAGGCACGGTGATACATGCCTTTAATCCCAGAAGTCAGGTAGAAAGCAGGTGTCTGTGAGTTCAAGGTCATCCTGGTCTACATAGCAAGTATCAAACCAAGGCTTTATACTGAGACCCAGTCTTTAAAAAGGAAAACGGAAAAAAAATCTGAACATTAAAAGCATCACTCTGCCTTACAGAAGGGGACATAAATAAACTGTCTCAAAGCTTCATTGTACCAAATTCACTCCTTTTTTTAAAAAATTTTAAATTTTATTATTAAAAAAAAAAATTATACCAAAAAAGTCATATACTAAAACTAACCAGTCCCAAAGTCTTTACATTTCAATTAACTTCTAAACAGTGAGTAGTCATTCGAAACAGAAGCTGTAGAACATTAGATTTTACAGTTTACTATCAAATATATTATATATACTTACTTATCCACCATAAAAACGAAGAGTCTGAGACAGTTAGGCGCACACAGGTGATGAGCTCATGCCTTCCTTCGGAGCTCAGACTCATTACCTACAGCCAGCCTTCCCTCTTCCCCAACATTAGCCTTTCTTGGTCTTTCTTCATGTTTACATATATCCTACGCCATCTATTACACTTATGCCTAAGTTCCCATATGAAGGAGAACATGCACGTTTTTCTTCATGAGGTTGTATGGTCTTGATCGAACTCATTCTTTTTTTTTTTCTTGAGTTTTTGTTTTTATTCTTTCCTATTATTTATTACCTTCATTCCTGAACTCATTCTTTTAACTACTGTTGCTGGAAAATTGGGCACTACCATCAGTTATTCAATCAACTTCTAAATGTCAACTTTAAAAAGATGTATAATCAATCACCTTAGGAATAAATTAACTTGGTAAAATGCAGAGTTTTAGAAACAGTAACGAAAGACATAAAGCATGTGACTGCAGGGAACTGAAGGAGCAGCTCAGGAGTGACTGACGACTGTCACCCCACTCCTCAGCCACATGCTTCTTCTACTTCTTCACTGCAAATACTTCACTTCAAATACAGACAAGCCTCTTCCGCACTGGTTATTGATGGTTCAAGGCAAAGGAGCTTTTGTTTTGGTTTTGGTTTGGGTTTGGGTTTTTGGGTTTGGGTGTGGGTGTGTGGGGGTGGGGGTGGGGGTGGGTGTAGGTTTGGGTTTGGGTTTGGGTTTGGTTTGGTTTGGTTTTTCAAGACAGGGTTTCTCTGTGTAGCCCTGGCTATCCTAGAACTCACTCTGTAGACCAGGCTGGCCTCGAACTCAGAAAGCCGCCTGCCTCTGCCTCCCAAGTGCTGGGATTAAAGGTGTGCACCACCAGGCCCAGGACAAAGGAGCTCTTGTACTCCTACAGCTATCCTGTGGCCCAGACAAGCTTTAAAGCAACACTGTGTCAAGACAAAGTAGTCCAGTGTTCTCTCTAGCCTAGCCCAGGTGTCCTACAGTATTTTGGACAGCTTATCCAGTCACTCTAGAGTCACACTGGCGCTTCAGCACTCACAATAATGCACCAGGAGCACGGTGATAAAAGCTTTGGTCCATGAAAACACTAAGGATAGTCACTGTGCTGCTTTTTTGTTTGGTTTTTTGTTTGTTTGTTTGTTTGTTTTTCGAGACAGGGTTTCTCTGTGTAGCCCTGGCTGTCCTGGAACTCACTCTGTAGATCAGGCTGGCCTCGAACTCAGAAATCCACCTGCCTCTGCCTCCCAAACGCTGGGATTAAAAGCGTGCGCCACCACTGCCCGGCTTTTTTATTTTTTTTAAACTAACATTTCAGCTCAAAATTCTCTAGCGGCTTTAAGTGTTTTCCTTATGGACATATTTATACATACTCTACATCAAAGAAAAAGGCTGAGGAGTATGGTGGTCTGAATAAGAATGGCCTCCTAAACTCTGAATGCTTAGTCTCCAGGGAGTGGCACTGATTTAAAGGATTAGGGGATATGCAGGAGTATGTGTCACTGGGGGTGGGCTTAGAGGTTTCAAAAGCCCATGCCAAGACCAGTGTGTCCGTGCCCCTCTCTCTGTCTCTCTGTCTCTGCCTGTCTGTCTATCTGCCTACAGATCATGAGGTAGCTCTCAGCTACTGCTCCAATATCACCAAGGACACTGACACGCTCCCCACAAAGGGACTACACCTCTGAAATACTAAGCAAGGCCCAATTAAATGCTTTCTTTTACAAAGAGCTACCTTGGCCATTCTGCCTCGTCATAGCAAACCGTGACTGAGGACGGAGGCAGGTAACACATAACTAAACCTGAGAACAGCATCAATTCTGAACAGCAAGTTTGTACAATCATCACACTACAAAAATAGAAAAAGTAAAAGAAAAATTAAGAAGCTCCTGGCTGACTTATTAACTACACGGTTCAGAGTGAGAAACCTCAGCCCCGGAAGATGAGCATCTCATGTTCCAAAGCAGACAAGAAGAACACTAAGCTCAGGGTGACTGAAGTGCACACGGCACAAAAGCTTTCCTCTGAGATTTTGGTGGCAAATATTGCTACACTAGGGAGCACAGCACACTGATTCCCAAAGAAGCAGTTATGATTCACATCAGTTTTACTTTATCTTTATCCCACAAACATAGTTCCCTACCAACATTTCCTCATGAGAGGCTGGGAATGAAAATGAGGGCCTTACAAATGCCACACATGCCCCTACCATTGAGCAGCAGTCACGGCTGCAGCAGACCAAGTACAGTGTCTCACCAGAAAATTCAGGCACAAGTCAACTCTGGCTGGCCTTGAGTGTTCTGTGTACTCACACTGTCCTTGAGTGTACTCACACTGACCTTGAATGCTCCCACTGTGTACTCACACTGACCTTGAGTGCTCCTACTGTGTACTCACACTGACCTTGAGTGCTCCCACTGTGTACTCAAACTGACCTTGAGTGCTCCCACTGTGTGCTCACACTAACCTTGAGTGCTCCCACTGTGCACTCACACTGACCTTGAATGCTCCCACTGTGTACTCACACTGACCTTGAATGCTCCCACTGTGTACTCAAACTGACCTTGAGTGCTCCCACTGTGTACTCACACTGACCTTGAGTGTTCCCACTGTGTACTCAGCCTGACCTCGATTGTTCCCACTGTGTATTCGGGCTGACCTTGAGTGTTCCCACTCCATACTCACATTGACCTTGAGTGCTCCCACTGTGTACTCACACTGACCTTGAGTGTTGTCACTGTGTACTCACACTGACCTTAACTGGTGTCAGATCCTCCTGACCCTCCTCCTAAGAGCTAGGACTAGATGTGGGCAAACCACCACTTTAGAGCTCAATATAGTATTTTGAAATAAACATTTAAGAGCATATTAGTTTTTGCATAAATACCTTAGTATATACCTTTAAAATAGAAAACAGGCTTTTTGAAAGTTACTTAAAAATTAATTCTTAAAAGTGTATGCAACTATTTATTAAATGTTCAAAATTCCCCAATTATCTTAACAAAAAAAAAAAATATATAGCTGGGTGTAGCAACACATGCCTCTGATACTCGTAATTGGGCCGTTGGAGCAGGAGGATTGCCATGAGTGTGAGGCCAGTCTGGGCAACAGCAAAGCCCTAGCTCAAAGCAAAACAACAAGAACACAAATGAACAAACATAAACAGAACACCTACTCTCATTGGCTCCTAGAAATTGCTGCTGCAAGCCTTCGAACATGTCACTTCCTGCTATCTCCTGGGCTGGGGAGCTGTTCCTCTGCACAGAAGAGTGGTAAGGTTTATATATAGCTTTATATGGCTCCAGAGTTTGGCAGTTGGGTCCTTGTGATAAACCAAATTGCTATTAAAAGATAACAAATAAAATTAACAATTAAGATTTGGTTTTTTCTTCCAAAATAATCTTACTGGGCACTTCTCTCTACCCTCCAAGTGCTGGGATTCCACATGTGCACCACCACTACTGGTTCTGATACTGGGGATTGATCCCAGAGCCCCACGGGTGCTAGGCAAGCACTCTACAAACTGACACTCATCCCCTGCTCATGACCAACTTCTCATAGACATTTTTAGCTCAAAAACAGTACACACTATATTGGATATTATAAATTGTTTCATAATCCTTTAGAGCACACAGTGGAGTCAATTTCAAAACTAAAACATGGGAATTGCAATGAGATTGTATATAACTATTGTATTACAAATGATCTAGATAATGTTACCACCTTGGGAACATAAAACATGCACATGCTCAATAAATGAAAATATCTGATACCATCTTATGTATAATAAATTCTATTGTTTTTCAGTGAATAACATTCTCCAGAGATAAAGAGAAAATAACTACCTTTTAATGGACCAATAAATAATAATAATAATAATAATAATAATAATAATAATAATGCCATTGAGTGATACAGAATAGCAATTGGGAAAATGAGGCATTGCTTGTCATTGATAAATTCTAAGACATACTGTCTCCTGATGCCTTTTAGAACTCCCCACAGTCAGTGTACAGTGCACAGTCACTCCACCCACAGGTCTGACACCGTACAGTACAGGAATGGGATCTGAGGTGTTACACTTAAATTCATTATGAAACTGGGGAACACAGAAATAAAGAAACTGTGATCTACATGAAATTGCTGCTACAAGAAACTGTATGCTTCTCGGGGAAGCAGGCCCACAGAAGCCAGAGCAACAGTAAATGAGGAGCTACTCCCTGGCAGACCCAACCTTCAGTGTTTAAATAACTACATCCAAAAAGCTTCCATTTTAAACAATAGGCTTGGCATTGCAATTGCATTAAATTAGAAACAAAAGCCAGCCTAGCTGATTTAGCACAAACTTGAGTGAGTAGATTTGGAGAAACAGTTATCAAACCATTTTTGCACTGTATTCATGCACTTCCTTAAACACACAACGTGCACATACATGCACACACACAAATTCTTCTAAATCAAACTCTTACAATACCTGAAAATTGTCCCTCTGAGGATCTGAAAACGTCACGACACTGGCTGCCTGCTTCTGACCACCGGTGTATGGCCTAAAGTCTTCAGGAAGGCGATACAAATCTGCCTGCTCCCCTTTACCTGGAGGGCTGTAGCCACTCCCGCCTTCATCTCCACCTTCTCCAGAATGGTACCCCAGATGCTGGTCTTCGGCTTTACTGCAATTTTCTTCCCAGCCATTGCCACACTGTTCTCCAAAATACGAGTCCAGTACAGTCCCATTAGTCAGCAAGAGTAAAACAAAAGCCCTAAGATCTACCCAATGCATCAGCACTGTGGTCACAACAGACACTTACATTCACACTGTGAGACTTGGGCAGTATGTCACGCTCAATCCACTTCCTTTCCAGATGCTCAGAAGAATGCAGTCTTGAGAAAAATCAATACTTTAGATCTATACTCTATCATATTTGGCCAGAAATAACACAAAGAAACCCAAGATTCTAGTATTTGTTTTCCCCTTGACCTTAACCCAAAAGTTTTAGAAATCAGTCTGAAGTTTAAGTTTACACTATTATCAGCAGAGACTCAAGGGAAGGTTTATGGAGTGCAAGATACAAGAGGAAGTGACTCCAGGTCCTTACTCTCCTGCTATGCCGTCCACACTGCAGTCAGAATCATGGCGTTCAGGAGAGGAGAGCTCATCATCCAGCATGTCGTGAGGGAGGTCTGTGAGTAGCTGCTGCAACTGAGTAAGGAGAGTCACATCAATATTACTGACTGAAACCCAGGCCACTACCCAAGCTGCCCTGAAGCCAATGAGTGAACGTACACAGAGATCTCTTACGCCCCTTAGTGAGTTTCTTAGATTGCACATGCATCATGTCCGTAATTTCACTTGAGGAAAGGGGGAAGCCTGACGCCAGGATTACTGATTAACAGCAGGCTTTACTTTTTCTACAAGGGTGTCTGGTTTAAGTACGCACACATCCCAACTGACAAGCTTCTTTATGGAAGCACCGCCAACCATAAATACGGTACTCATCCATGGTGTCAGGTTCCATACAGCAGACCTGCCTCTCAGGATTCCATTTCACCTTGGGGGACTGACAATCTGCCCAGGTGGTGGGAACAGCAGCTGCACATGTGTCCAGGGAGCCCTCAGGCTCTGGTAGAGCACCTGAGAGCCTCTAGGGAGTGAATGATTAGAGGCAATCAGCTAATCTCCAGGATGAAATGCTATGTGATACTCTGCTCTTAGAAGGTGAAAAGGCATACACTGAAACTAACCAAACATCTCTAAGAGATTGCAGGATAATAGGAATGCTGGGAGCTGGGAAGATGGATCCCCAGAACCCACAGAGCCAGAACCATCCTTCCAGCCCTGATTCCTCTACTGTTTAAAAGTCCAGTCTCAATCAGGTTCTAAGTTTTGTTTGTTGAAGTTTAATGAATTATAAATGCCTTCAAAATGACACAAAATGATATAATTATGATCAGCTGCCAAACACTGGGCTTGGGCACTTTTTTCCAAGAAACTCACCTCTTTTTCCCTTTCATAGTCTTCTTTGTCAAGTTCTTCATCTTCATTTTGCGTCTGCAGTGCTACACTGCCAAACTCCAATGACATGGTCCTCCTGGAGAGAATTGGGACTCATGACAATTCATAGCAAAGAAAACATGTAAACAGTCAACAAAACAGTAACCAGGGTCCTCAAGTGGATAAAAGGTATTTTCAACAGTAAGGCATCTGCAAACAAAAACTTAAAACATTAACAAACTTGAAAGATATAAAAACCTTAAGAATAGCTCAGCTGAAGCCTCAAGTTTATGCACAGTGAGGGTCCTTCCTACAGTCTGCTCCATGCTCTGAATTCCACAATACAAATCTCATGCATCCCAAAAGGGAACTCCCCAATCCTGAGCTAATGCATGTCACCCAGAAACTGTTCACACATCAAAAAGCTTAGGGTTCCATGACTCCCTCTTCAGCAATCAGGGGTTGGCAAAATACTATAGGGCAGAAGACCACGCCACTGTGAGGCTCTGAGTCTAAATGCTCCCATGGACACAACTACTAACACTGGACAGGCTTCTGATTATTTAAACTATGCACAGGGATGCTGATACTCTACCTAAAGTCCCCAAAGTCCAAAATATCAAATGATTCTGAGAAAAAGAAGGAGAAGGAAGAGGAGGAAGAGGAAGAGGAGGAAGAGGAGGAGGAGGAGGAGGAAGAGGAGGAAGAGGAGGAAGAGGAGGAAGAGGAGAAGGATGAAGAAGAGAAGGAGAAGGAGGAGGAGGAGGAGAAGAAGGAGAAGAAGAAGGAGGAGGAGGAGGAGGA
>NW_022196897.1:111222826-111256634 GCF_008632895.1 Mastomys coucha
GAAGAAGAAGAAGAAGAAGAAGAAGAAGAAGAAGAAGAAGAAGAAGAAGAAGAAGAAAAGAAGTAGTAGTAGTAGCAGCAGCAGTAGTAGTAGTAGTAGTAGTAGTAGTAGTAGTAAGTATGTGCTACCAGTGACCTGGCTAACACTGTTCTTCAATCCAGGCCCCTCACACCTGAGAAATGTACTTTTGTGTGTAGTTTGAGCCACAACTCATTCACAATTTCCAGGCTGTAAAATGTCATTAAACTGTGCCACATAAGAAGTATAAGGATCCCAGCAACACAAATGCATTTACCACAAAGCATATAATTCCCTCTCGTTAACAGTTGAGAACTACATCATAAACGTTGTAACCATTAGCCCTGTACACACACACACACACACACACACACACACACTTTAGCAGATCTAAGACACCTGTGACTGCATGGTTGTGGTCTCATTTGTACACTAAGAAAAAGAAACCAATTATGAAACACCACCACTATTAAAATACTGACTGTTTTATAGCTGTTAAAATGTAAATAGCAGACGTGTGCTCTAAACCAGACATGGCATGAAACACATGCACACTCCCTGGGGAATGGAAGCTTTATCTCTCCTCCATGCCTGCTAGAATTCTCGTGTACAGATCATCAGATAAAGAGGAGAATACGACAACCTAAGACCACTGTAAGGTGAGAAGACACTACTCTCAGATCTTGGGGTTTAGTTCATAGCTCCAAACAGACATCAGATGTACAGAGTCTCAGGTGATGGAAACAGGGACACACTTTAACCTATCACCCTAAAGATGTGGGACAAAGCTGAGCCAAAGGCATCCTCCAGAAGACACAAACAAAGATCCTTCCAGGGACTGCAAAGCTGGCTCAGTGGTCAAGAGTGCTTGTCTCTTCTTCAGAGGACCAAGATTTAACTCCCAGTGTCATGGCAGCTCACAACCATCTGTAACTTCAGTTCCAGGAGACAGGAGGCCCATTTCTGTCTTCCACAGACACCAGGCCTACAAGTGGTGCACAAACAAACTTGCAGGCAAAAGACTCAGGCATACAAAGTAAAAATACGTTTTTTAAAACTGTTTCAAGCAAAAATCATCAGTCATAAATCAAATACTATATAACATGGAACACATTTACAAAGTCAAGGGATAAAAATTACAAAATTGTAAAGCTACTTACAAATCACTTAATAAAAAGTATCAGTAAACAAATTTTTCCCAAAAGTGACAACTTAAGAAGAGAAAAGAGCATAAAATCCATTTTAGAAAAAAGAAATCCATTTTAGAAAGAAATATAAATGTTCATTTAATATTATTAGAATCTGAGCTCATCAGGCTCCGGAGATGGTTCAATGCAAGTGGCCATGCAAGTTTGAAGACTTGAGTTCAAATCTTCAGAACCCACATAAAGGCCAGACAAAGAGCCTAGGCATCTGTAAGGAAAGCTTCCACAGGAGGAGAGAGGCACAGGTGAAAGGCTGTCTGGAACGTCGTGGGCCAGCTAGCATGCCCTAAACACTGGAACAGCAACAGACACCTGTCTCAGACAAGGCGGAAACCAAGGAGTGGCACCAGAGGACTCCGCCCTCCTCTAGATGCCTGCTCCATCCAAAGTCCATTCTGTCCACTCCAGAGCGCACGGCTTATTATCCTCTGCTTGGCTTCAAGCTTCAGCCTTTATTTACATGAAAACAACCACGAATTGTGAAGCTACGAATTGAGATTCAGCTTAAATCACACTTAAATTCGTGACTACAAGATGGACTAAACGTAAGGGCCCTGGAAGTTAGAAAACTGCACGCACTAGCTTCCACGCTAACTTCTCTTACAGAACGGTAACAACCAGAATGCCACAGGCTGTTTTAGACACTTTCCGGGTCCTGTTCCGACTACAAAGCGTACGGAGGGAGGAGGCAATGACAATCTCTTGAACTCGGTAGTACCGACAGCACCATGGAAAACCAAGGTGAGCAGAGGACAGCAACCCCAAAATACAGGAAGCCCCCTCGACTAGGTGTACTCACGCAGCGCCCTTATCAAAGAGCTGGGCCCGGGATCCAGGAACCACGGGCGCGCACAGGTCTGCCTACGGGACGCCCAGGCTGAGGACCGAGCAGGGAGCCAGCACGCACCGCCCCAGTACAGGAGACTCGAAGGTGGGTCCCGATCCCGCAGCCGCCGGCCTGGCCGTGAGACTGCAGTCGCCTCCAACCACCCGCGGTCCCGACTTCCAGTCCGCGAGCACCTTCCGGGTACACTCTAGCCCGCAAACTCCGCCACTCGACGAGCAGCCGCCTCCTCCAATCGCCGCCGCTGTTCGATGGGCCCGCCGGCTGGGCGGAGCTACGGGGCGGAAAACCCACCTCCCACAAGGTCGGTTGAGAAGTCGCCCGCAGTTGAGAGAGCGCGGCTGTTCGAAGAGGGCGCCAGTGGTGGCGGGAAGCTTCCCGGAGCCTCCATTGGGGAAGTCGTGAGCCAATCACAAAAGCCTCCTAGAGGACTACGGTTGCCTAGATACGGAGAGTGTTGGCTCTCCCAGAGATTAGGGAGGACATTCCTTTTTCCCCTTACACTTCTAAATTTCTTCGATAGGCCCTTTTTGCTCGCTGAAGTGCCATGCCAGCCTTGGTGGTTGTTAAATGTGGCATCATCTTCAGACTTGACTGTTTCTTTACTGATAAAACTGAACGTGCTCCCAGTTGCCTCTTCCCTAAAACTTGAATTTCCATGGATGTTCTTGGATGTTAGCCTGTCGTTAAATCCCATTATATCATCGGACTTGAAGATCGCAAACACACTGGACAAATCTCATTTTTGCATTCCACTTTTAATGCGTGTCTCTTGGTTGGCTTGTTGAGGGTAGTTGGACCTGGCGTGTTACAAACCTGAGTTCTGTGTAATAATTACTGTCTCTGGCTTCTTTGCTAAGAGGGGTTCTAGTGAATGCCAAGAACTTGGTGGTTTAGATTCCCGCATCTTTTTAAATCTTTCCCATGTGAACCATGTGGAGTAAAATACTTGTCCAAGACTCTTCCAAATCTGGCTATGTTTGCTAAATCTGTCACCTGCATCCCATCCTTGTAATGCTGACATTGGCCCTCAGCTAGGGGTCTTGTACAGAATGAGAGCTTGAGTGAATACAGAAAAACAGAACACAGTCACAAGGCTGCATTACCAGTAGTTCCAGGATGGCTCCTATCCTCCCACCCCCATCCCCTGTGCCTATTGCCCCACCTCTCACCCATTCAGCCCTAGGGACACATATGACATCACTCAGCAGAATTGGATATCGGGACACACACCACCTCATTCAGTGGAACTGGATTTCCCTGCACCATTTACAGGGTACATACCTACCTCAAGAGAAGATGGATTTCTTTTCTGTTACAATCCGTTACTGTGTGTCTGTTTCACTGGTAGAACAATAGAAACATCTTAAGTCTTAGAGTATTTACTTGAGCATTTGTCATCATGTTCCATGGCCCATGCTAGGCACTCAAAACAACTGTGTTAACTTGTTAACGAATAAATGAAGGAATGGGCAAATGAAGATTTGGGACCCAGAAAAGACTAATGAAAGGCCTCTGGAGAAATGGCATTTGTTGGAAGTGAGTCAAGGTATCAGCTAATGAGAAAGGGCCTTGGGGCCTGCTTCATTACCAAACTATGTCTAGTGTCCCATGCTGAGGTCTACGATGGAATACTGCATGAGAATGATAAGGGACATAGGGGAATAATTTGCTCTTTGTTGAGATAATGTACTTTTCCTTCCAGGATTTCTGTCCCTAGTGTACTCAGTCTAGATCTGCCAGGAAGTTCTGCAGGGTCCACCTGCCTTTGTGAATCCCAAGTCCAGCAGGTGTTAACTTTTTCTTTTTCTTCCCATCTGTTGCTTTTGGATGCTGGCCCAAGCACGATGAGTAAGTCCCAGTTTTCTCTGGGACTTTGAGCTTTTTCACTCTTTCTCTAAAGCTTGCCCTCCCCATTTCCGCTGCTGGCCCACCATGGGGTTGGCCTGTATGCCAGCTAGACTCAAACCACACGGTTTTGCTTCTTCTCTGGGCAGCCGCAAGATTTACAGCTTGCCTACCCTGAGGCCTCACTATGACCTCTGAGTCCCGTTTCTCCTCAAGCTTCTGTTTGAGTCCATTCTTAACTTATTTTACTAAGGGCACTGAGAACCCCAGCAGGAGGTCCTGCTTTCTCTGGTATCACTCCACTGTGCCCTAGAAAAATGACCTTCAAGACAATACCAGCAAGCTCTGCTCCACCACCACCCCCAACTCTGCCTTCAAGTTATCCCAGTCAGAGAAGACTCCCAGTAGATCCAAGATGGGAATAGAAAAACAGCAGGTTATTAATGACCTTTTATTAATCTTCTCTTTTGCATCAAGGAGATCAGTTGTGACCTCAGTAACTGTCCACGGCTGTTCCATGTAGACATGCAATCTTTCTCCAGAATCGATAACTGTTCTCACCCTCTCCCTTTTCCTGGGCCCTAGACAGCTGAGCTCTGCTTGTGGTTTCTCTATACTTTGCCTGTACCTTAAATCCCCTTTATTAATCTCTCCTCAAATTACCCAGTTTGAGTGAGCCATCTGTTTCCGGCAGAGACACTGATCCCCCACACACCTTAGAAAATCTCCAGGTCCCCAACACCACACACTGTCTGTCAGCTTTCATAAAGCAATAATCATTTATTTCTTTAAAGAAGACTCATTTACAGGTATTTATAGGCAAATGAACCACCATCTTAAAATAGAGGTTGAGAATATGAGATTAAAATTGCATGCAGACATCTCTTACATCTTTTAGGGTTTGTGAACAGTGTCTACAGCATCTGCTTCCCAGGTTACAACAGCACCAGTCCAGCGTTGACTGCCCATGTGTGTGGCTCACACCATTAGTGCCCCTTGCATCTGGAAGGCCACTGGCCACCCAGTCTGCATTCCTCAGCTGGAAGGAGGCCACAGAGCCGCCCTCTCTCTGCTGCAGGTCGCCTACAAGTTCCTATCACTATGCTGATCCCTTTTATGAAGAAAAATGATTAAGACCTAAGATATATATTTTAATGTATATAAATCAGTGAAATATACATTACTCTCTAGCGGTGGAAAGGAAACAAACCTACCTAAGAAGCCAGTGGCGAAATAAAATGGTGAGCTGTTATGTGAAAATGCCAGACTTCAATGTGCTTGATTTCTGATGATTTCTACCCAAAAGAACTATCCCATACTATACTTAAAATTTATCAAATACATAATAATCACAAAAGTTAAGTTGTCTCTACTTAGCTAAAATGAAGTGGTGTTGAAATAACCATCCAGAAAGCTCAGGATTCTCTCTCTCTCTCTCTCTTCTCTCTCTCTCTCTCTCTCTCTCTCTCTCTCTCTCTCCCTCTCTCTCCCCCTCCAGTAATGGCCATATCTTTATATGCACAGGCAAGTAAGGACTGACTGAAGCATTTCTGCTATTACTAAAAACAGATCCACTATACCAACATTACCTGCTTTATGCTGAAACACTTGGGGTCAGACTTTGTGAGTGTAAATTGGCTAAACCCTTTATAGACACAGAATAAAGGGAAAGTCCTAAATGTTTACCCCCAACTGTACAGTCTGCTTATCAGTGTTAACTTCTAACAAAGAAAAAACTATCATATTAGATAGCAACGGACCTCTGAGTGCACCTCGACCTCTGAGAATCTTATAGACAAGAAAACTGGAATCCAGACAGGTTTAGCGACATGCCAAGACTCACAGTGGTAAATAGTCTGAGCCTAGGACTTCTCTGAGAATTCTTCATCTCACTACTAGTTGAACCATTGTCTGGTGTGTGGCAGACCTTTCCCAGCCCTTCTGCATTTTGTGTGATCACATGTAGAGAGAGTGACAGGACACATAACAAGATAACACCAGGACACAGTGGCAGCCAATCAAAAGGAAAGTTTTGTATACTTTAAATTGCCTTATATACTCTCAATAATGGCACCAGTATGGGCTGAGCAAGAAGAACATTGGCTTTGTTTGTTGTCCTTTATATCCATATACTCCAAATCAGAAATAACCAAGAGATTTGGCTTCCTGAATGTGTCCCATTCTGCCTACGAACAGTTCAGATAGCAAAGACTGAGGGACGCTGGCCAGCGAATTTGAGCCCCAACCTTTTAATCAGCAAATGAGACAGAATTAGGAAGCCATCGGTGGCATTTGCTTTCATTCCACAAGCACAGACACAGTCTGAATTTGATGTCAGGGTCATCATTAATACAGCAGCAAAAAGTGCTACTAAACAAAATGCAATAAAGTTAACACTGTTAGTCAAAATGCTTCTTCTTGCTGTTTTTAGCAAGGAAAAACTTTTTTGGCAACTGGTTCTGTAGCTATAGAACATGAAGACACTTGGAATGAATCTCCCCCATAGGAAAATGTCCCCAGATTATCAAGATAAAGGCACATACCACTGCCTGAGCAGTTCAAGTTGTCTTTAGCATATGAAATTGTAGTTGTGCTTTTAGCTTTTCATCAATGCGATGTGACCTTTAAAAAAGTGACCTCCGTGCATATGAGTAACGCCTTTTCACATGGACCAAAATTATTATTCTCTGATTTTCATATTCAGAGGATATTTTGTTCCTTCTCTGTTTTATGAAAGACCTGGTCCGTGGCGGTCTAAGACAGACATGTTTTACAGTTTGTGTTCTACTTAATGTGAAGAAAAGGGTTGAATGGTCACTGTTCCTGGCACCAAAAGGATATGCTTCTCATAGCACTGACACGGTGCCAGGAGTCGTCATTTCTTGGAGAGCAAAAGTCCTGTGTTGTTATATTTTCTTACTGGTTGTTTAAGGTTTACTTCACTTCCAGAAGAGATGATTGGCAAATTATTATCCATATGGTATTTAATAAGGTGGCCAACATTATCGAACACATGGTTCTTGGTCCTCACCTGGAAAAGGAAGCGCATATATATTTAGGTTGAATAATAGCAGTTCTGAAAGATGTAAGCAATTGAGGGGGGGTATCCCTAAAGAAGTTATTTTCTGAGTGAAGGACAGGTGCTTCTCAGTTCTGTCTTCCTTAATACACCAGTTTACCTGTGCCCATTACCCTTTGCAGAGGTACTCCTACAAGTTCAGACAATGGCAAGCACTTGTCATTCAATCCAGATCTGCAGCCAGCCTCTCTACAGTCCTGTGCTTGATGGATTCTGTCACGACAAGGCTTCTATAAATATCTAGCCGATGTGTGTTCAGGCACAGTCCCAGAATTACAACTGTCTCCCATAGAGTGGAGTGCTTTTATGTTACCCGCCTCTCTGCCCAAAGCAGACCCCTCAGAGAAGTCCTACCTCTCCTTAGAACTTCAACAGAAATCTTCAATCCTCCAAGAAAGCTGCTGAGACCCTCCTAAGAGGCATTTGGGTTGTCTTCCTGCAAGCTTCTTTAACAATAGCTGATTCATAAATAGCTGTTTCACAGTACTTACTGCCTGCCTAAAGGAAATGGATTTGCAGAATTTCTTCCTAGTGTTATCATGCATCTGCCCCACATGCTTCACTGTCTTCACACCTCCTGTGTGGAGGACAGTGCAACCTCCCAGGAGAGTGATGGCCTACAACTAGCAACACACCTTCTTAATAATTCTGCCACCTTCCTGCAGGAGAGCTCTGTCTGCATATTGGTTTGCCCATATTGGAATAACTGGCAGAATTTGAATGTGGACTATAAGTCAGGTGATAAGATCTGTAATTGAATTTCCTGATTTTGATTCTTATGCTAGAACTATGAAAGAGTCCTTAGTTTTGTAAGCACACAAGACAAGGAAAAGAAGGCAGTGGCTTTAGTGTTTTCCCTGAAGCCTTCGAAGCTTAATGAAGTTTCTCTCTTCTGCTCCAGTGTAGCTGACCAATCCTGCCATGTTGTTTTGTTTTGTTTTGGTTTGGTTTTTGTTTTTCTAGACAGGGTTTCTCTGTGTAGCCCTGACTGTCCTGGAACTTGCTCTGTAGACCAGGCTGGCCTCGAACTCAGAGATCCACCTGCTTCTGCCTCCCAAGTGCTGGGATTAAAGGCATGCACCACCACTGCCCCACTACCTGTTGTGTTCTTAATTCCAGTTTGTCTGTCTCCTCTCCCTCCATGTTTCTCCAGCCAACGCTCTGGTCGAGGATTTGGCAATTCCCACCCTGGGGCACACAGTTACTGTTTCTGCCTGCCCCACACCCTCCACTGTGCCCTCTAATCAGTCCTGCAGCTAGCCGTCAGGATGAACCTTTCTAGTATGAAGACCAAAACCAGCCACTTTGGACAAATAGACCAGGTGTCATTATACCAGAAGTTTAAAGTATCCTAAGTTGAAACTGAAGAGCGTGAAAACTATTTGGTGACTTCTTTGGAAAGAGAAGCCTGGCCCTCCTGTGCCCATACTCTGCATGGCAGCAGTTGGATGGAGCTGAGTGGTGACTGTTTATGCAGTTCAACAGAGAGAGTCCAGCACGTCCTCTGCTCCCTCCATTACTTACACACTTTTGCTTCGTTATGTATTGTCATCTGCAGACATTTGCCTTTGCAACCCCATCCACGAAAGCTTTTAAGAACCGTGCAATCTCTTCAAAGGCCATTGCATGAGACATGAAGTCCAATACTGTGAACTCAAACTTTCTCCAGTTGAAACTCTGTTATTTTCAGAGCCGTGACTCCCTCCCCCCACCCCACCCCCCAGATCTTGGCAGCCATCATTCTACTTTATGTTTTTGGGAGTCTGGCTTTTTAAGATACCTCATCTAAGTGGGATCAAGTGATTTGTCTAGAGACTGGCTGGGTTTTGCTTAACAAAATGCCCCTCAACATCCTTGAGAACAAGACGGTGTGTGACACACTGTCCTTCACGTGGCTGGACAGTATTCCTTGGTATGTATGCAACACATCTTCTTTCTCCTCTCATCCATGAACTCTGAGATTATTTCCAGTTCTTGACCATTGGAATATCATTACTATGAGCGTGAGTGGAACTCTCCTAAAGATGGTGGTTCCTGTTTGCTTTTAGACTACTGCCCGCCCAGAAGTGAGACTGCTACCTTACAAACTGTTTTCTGGTTTTGGATAATCACCAGCTTAAGAGACTCAAGGTGAACGCTCTCAATGGCTTAGACTCGCATTTCTTGTTGTTTAGAAATGCTGGGCATCCTCTCACGGAGCTGTTACTCTTCTCATCTGCACACCTTCTCTTCTCTTGAGAAATGGCTCACCCTCGAGGGAATGTTTTGTTTTGCTCTGTTTTTGTGAATTGCAGAATTTCCTTCTGTGTTTTGAATGTTAACTCTATAAACTCATAGCTTGCAAATGTTGACCTCCTTCTATGGGTTGAGTATAAACTTTACAATGTGAAGGCATTTAATTTAACACAGAGCCACTTCTCTGTGTTTGCTTTTTGAAGCTCGTATTCTGGCAGTCTTACCCAACCGTTTATAAGACCACTGTTATAGAAGCAACACCCTGTGTGTTCTCCAGGGAGCACACCTTATAATCCAGTCTTTGACTGGGTTAATTTTCATTGCTAGTGTGAGGATCCAGCTTTATCCCTCTGCATGGGTGTATTGGTTTTCCAACTGCACAGGGAGAGCATCCTTTCTCCTTTGACCCATTTGAGTTAATTTTCATTACTAGTGTAAGGATCCACTCTGCACTGTGCAGTTTTATCCCTCTGCACTGGTGTATTAGTTTCCCATTTGCATCCTTTCTCCAGGGTTTACCTTAGGAAGATTTGGTGAGCTTCTTAAAGATCACTTAACAGGACATGTAGCTTTATCCCTAGGGTCTTTGCACTGTCCCAATTGGTCTAAATGTCTAACTTTATGCCAACACTACTATTTTGATTAACGAAGCTCCATAACACATTTTTGTGTCTTCAGCTTTATTGTTCTTCCAAAACAGAGTGCTTTGGTTATTCAGATGTCTTTGTATCAGCTGACTGTGAACTTTAGAACTTTCTGTGTCTATAAAATGCCGTCATGATTAAAAATGCAATTAAAAATAATTTAAAATTGTCTTAATTATTAAAACAACTTATTAAAACAGCTAATATAGTTATTAACAGAATATAGAATGATTATTTTATATTAATAAAATAATATAAAATAATCTAGAATTATTTAAATTTATTATTAATTAGAATTTTAAAATACAATTCTCTTTTAAAAATTCCAATTGTGTATGTGTATTGCTTTGGGTGGTGTGAACATTTTAGTAATGCTCCCTCTTTGAACACACAAAGGAGATGTCTTTTATTTTGTCTCTTTAGTTCCTTTAATTGATGTTTTATAGTTTTCGCTGTGGAAGTATTTCTTCTTCTTAGTTGAGTTTAGACCTGAGCACCTTTTTACTATCGCACCATTATATCTGTGACTGTTTTCTTCATTTCCTTTTGAATACTTTTTGTATGTGTGTAAGAAACTCGACCTATTTTGCATTAAAAAAATCCATTTATTACTATTAATTTCTTCCTGTTTCCTTACTCTTTTTTAAAGTGTTTCCATCATGAAAAGTTGTAGAATTCTGTCGAATGCCAGTTCTATGTTCATGTAGATGATCATACAGTTTTCATTCTTCTTGCCATTTGTTATGGTTAATCTTGGTTGTCAGTTTGATTACATCTGGAATCGTCTAAGAGCCATGCAGTCAGGCAGGCTGTGGAGGAGTTACTTGATTGGATCACTGAGGTGAGAAGATCCTCCCTAAATATGGCCATAGTGTCAGGGACAACAGTCTCCTCAAACAAGTTCAAGTGTTCTTCTCAGCATGAACTTAAGAAGGACCAGTGCAAATTCCCTACACTTTATTATGTTTAGATTCTCCATTTCCCTGGGATTCAGTCCTGGGGTGTGGCATGTTCTTAGACACCTGTCCATTTCTTCTAGTTTATTTAATTTGTTGCCATATAGTTACATATAGAAATCTTTTTTAATTAATTTATTTAGTTTTTAACACTCCATATTTTACTCCCCCCACCTCGTCCACCCTCCAACTCTTCCACATCCCATACTTCCTCCCCAACCCCTGTCTCTATGTGGATGCCCCCACCCCCCCACCCTATTTGACCGCTAAACTCTCTGGGGCCTCCAGTCTCTTGAGAGTTAGGTGCATCATCTCTGAATGAACACAGACTGGGCAGTCCTCTATTGTATGTATGTTGGGGGCCTCATATCAGCTGCTGTATGCTTCCTGTTTGGTGGTCCAGTGTTTGAGAGATCTCGGGGGTCCAGATTAATTGAGACTGCTGGTCCTCCTACAGGGTCACCCTCCTTCTCAGCTTCTTTTAGCCTTCCCTAATTCAACCACAGGGGTCAGCTGCTTCTATTCATTGGTGTAAATATCTACATCTGGGTCTTTCAGCTGTTTGTTGGGTCTTCCAAAGTATGGTCATGCTAGGTCCCTTTTTGTGAGTGCTCCATAGCCTTAGTAATAGTGTGAGGCCTTGGGACCTCCTCTTGAACTGGATCCCACTTTGGGCCTGTCACTGGACCTTCTTTTCCTCAGGCTTCTCTTCATTTGCATCCCTGAAATTCTTTCAGACAGGAACAATTATGAGTCAGAGTTGTGACTGTGGGATGTTGCCTCTCTCTCATTTGATGCCCTGTCTTTCTGCTGGAGGTGGTCTTTAGAAGTTCCCTCTCCCTAATGTCGGGCATTTCATCTAAGGTCCCTTCCTTTGAATCCTGAGAGTCTCTCACCTCCCAGGTCTCTGGTGAGTTCTGAAGGGTCCCCCCAACCTCCTATCTCCCGAGGTTGCCTGTTTCCATTCTTTCTGCTGGCACTCAGGGCTTCAGTCTTTTCCCCCAGCCTATACCAGATCAGGTTTGCATATAGAAATCTTTTATTCCCGGTGGTGGTGGCTCATGTCTTTAATCTCAGCATTCCAGAGACAGAGACAGTCGGATCTCTGTGAGTTCGAGGCCAACCTGGTTGACGGAGCCCAGGACAACAGCCAGGAAAATACAGAGAGACCTTGTCTCAAAAAAGAAGAACAAACAAACAAACAAACAAAACAAACCACATTTTATAATCTTAGTTACATGATACCCATTGTAGTACATTTCCCATTTTATTTGTATCTTAACTAAAAGTTTGTCAGTTTTCTTAACCCTTACAAAAGCTGCAATTCTTAGTATCACACACCACATACCATGTTCTCTCCTTTACATCATTTAACTCTGCTTTGCTGTAATTTGGCTGTGTGGTCTTACTCGCCTGCAGAAGTCCACTATGGCTGCAGGTTTGTCCTGCTGAACTGAACTGAAAAGGACACACAGGGGCTACCCTCCACGTGGCGCTCCAGGGCGGCTTCCAAGGCTAACCACATCCCTAGTACTGGCTGTATGGTTCCAGAAGACGTCAACACTGAGCCTGACCTCTCCCAAACACTGTCTGTGGATGCAAAGTATGGAGCGCAGTGAGAACTCAGTCATACCTTGCCTTCAGGATCCACCAAGAGAAGATGCTTGGCCTGGCCACCTTGTAGTCCGCTCAGTACAAACTGGCCAGGAGATGTTACACTCTCTCGAACCAAAAAGTCCCCATCCTTCACCAAAAGTTTCTCCGCTTCTGCCCTGCTCAGCTTGCCGTGGAAACACTCCTCGCTAAACAGCTGCTGCTTAATGTGCGGCAAAGCGCAGGCACTCCCAGGCTTGGCGGTAGCTCCGGGCTGCACGGTTTCCGGTGCCTCTGGAGTCCAAACACAAAAGAGACATCAGAGTTACCACCTCTTCGGTCTGTCCATTCTTCCTTCTGTGTCCAAGGCACTGTTTAAACACCTCTGGGGACCTAACGTCCTGGCAGGCTCTAACTGAGAGGTGAAGTTGAACATCATCTCTAACTCCTGTCACCAGGAAAGGTTACCAGGCAATTTATTATAACAGGCACTTGTTGATAGCTTCAGATAATTCATGCTGTTTTATTTTCAAAATTAAACAGGTCCCCAAATTGAATTTTGAGAAAGGCTAAACTACTTATTTAAAGCCACACTGTTGATGTTGTAGAGCTGGGATTTGAAACAAGGACCATCTGACTTCAAAGTCTGGGCTTTTTAATCAACAAACTCCAAGGCACTGGCAATGGATGTAAAAAAAAATTCCATTTTCCAAATTGTCTAGCTGCACTCGAAGGTCCATAGGAGGTAGCAATGCTGCCAGGAGATCTATGGCATCTTCTAGACATACCTGGGACTTAGGAGGCTGAAACAGAAGGATTGCTGACAGTGTTAAGTCTAGCCTGGGCTACACATCAAATGTGAGGCAAGCCTATACAAGTCAATGAGACTTTTCTTCAAAACAAAGGAACAAAAGGAAGAAAGAAGGAAGGAAGGAAGGGAAGGAGGGAGGGAGGGAGGGAGGGAGAAACGGAGGGAGGGAGGAAGGGAGGGAGGGAGAAAGGGAGGGAGGGAGGATTGGTGGAAGGAAGGAGAAAAAGAAAAATGGTGCAGAGGTGAAGAGCACTTGCTGCTCTTGCTGAGGACCCTGGGTTCAGTTTCTGACCTACAAGTTGGCCCAAAACAACCTGTAACTCCAGTCCCAAGGGATCTGGCTCCCTCTTCTGGCTATGATGAGTACTACATGAATGTGGTGTACCTACATGCAGGCAAAACGCTCACAAAGTTAAAATAAATACACCTTCTTTTAAGTCCACCAAAAATAGTTCACTGTATCAAGTTTATGATTGAATTTTGTTTAAAATCATATATTTAATGGTAAATTAACAAAAAGAAAAGAAAAAGAAAACACCACAGAAAGCAGCATTGTGTTTTGAAATGCAGAGGACCTATTGCTCGGGAAGCACTCTTCAGTAACACAGCGGAGAACGAGCAGCCCTCATGGAAGATCTCACCAGGAGAGATGCACTGGACTCAAACTGTGCGACTTGTATTCCACCATGATGTGAGGCCATTATAGGCAGCTTTAGTACCCTATGGATAGCCCAACTGCCACGTCAGTGTGTTGGAGCCCTGCCCCACTTAAGAGTTCCTATATGACATAAGAATGTCATATGACAGTTATAACTAGCACCACAAACATATCTTGTAAAAAAAAAAATCTAAAGCTAATGACTGGAAAGAATGTTCCTCTACAAATCATCTCTCTTCCTATTGTTGCCAGAAAAGAAAAAGAAAAAGAAAAAAGCCTGAGGAAATGTGTCCAGATGTTGACTAATACTTGCAGTTGGCCTTGGTGCTGCCTGTTCTTGGATGCAGTGTAAGACTTCTAATGAGCAGTCCCGTGTCCATCTGTGTCAAGGACAGGCTCTGCAGGAGGCAATGCATGTAAGCAATGCATGTGGGCATGCACCAGGTCAGGGACAGGCTCTGCACAAGTGTGAGGCAAGGCATGCAGGCATGCATCGTGAGGATGCAGGAAGTTTACTGTGGTGGGCACTTTTGGTTTGTCCTAAAATTATGGACAGCTTTTGGACAAGGACAAAGCAAAAGAAGAACAGACATTATATCATCTTGAAGAGTCAACAGCTCACGGGCCAGCCTTGGGGATGCAGACAATGTTTCTAACACAGCTTCCAGATTCAGATGAGGACAAGACAGTGTGCTGAGCAATTTCAACTGTTTCCTTAGCAACAAATTCTGTTAGAAGAAGAAAATGTGATAGGCTTTCCAACTAGTTTTAACTTCGAAGGTTATATATGTTAATTTGGGAAACAAAAACAAAAAGTCAACTCTGGTCTCATCGCCCACTCTGGGTGCTCAATGCTGAGGCACATTACTGTGTCCCCCGCTCCTCGGTGATAACTAATGCTAACAACAGAACTTGTGTGTTCACGATGGGCCCATCTCTGAGGCAGAAGATGGGTGTGCAGGGGCAGGGGGATTGCTCATTTCTTAATGAGGGAGAGATGGGCAGAGAGGTAAGTAGTAGATGCTCATGATTCACCAGCATTTGGATAATAATCGCAGGAAATATTAACATCTACAGTGTTGGGTATAGCATTAGGGTTCAGAAAGATTAATTAATTTCTCAATTACCCCATTCTTTGTTATTTGTATTCTATGAGCATCTACATTACTTTTGAGTTTTGGAAATACTCTATAGAATAAAATGCAAGTGAACATCAGGGCAAACCCATAACTAAGGATACAGGAAGCTGCAAACTTTGAGGAGACTGTCTAACCCAATCTCTTCCCCTCTGCACATGACTCGTGTCCTGCAGCGGGGCACTGACGGGGGCTCCCCTCTGCACGTGACTCGTGTCCTGTTGCAGTGCACTGACGGGGGCTCCCCTCTGCACGTGACTTGTGTCCTATTGCAGGGCACTGAGAGGAGGCTCAGTTCTGGCTATTTACAGGCATTGTGCTTCAGAAAGTTGCTGTAGATGCTGCATTAGTTGAAAACCAACCTTCACTTCTACAGGAAACACAGGGTCTCCTTTCCACCAAGCCTCAGGCCGCAACAGTCTCTTCAGTTAACAAACAGCCTTATTTTGTGTGTTTTGGACTAAAGATACAGGGGTGTAGCATATTTTGTTAAGACTGAAATCACAGCTAATAGCACTATAATTCATACTTAATCAATATTTTTATAAACCTGTCTTTTCCCGTGAGGAAACTTCAGTTTTCTTTCACTTAAAAACACGACACAGAACTTTAGTACCAATGCTCAGAGACTATTTTAAACAGTGAAACCACTATAAAATGCGAAAAATTAGGGGGCACAAAATGCACCACAAGAGGACACGAGGTTGGCTGGTTGCTCACTCTGTGAGACAACTTGACTATGTAGACTAGGCTATCCCCAAACTCTCTATGTAGCCTAGTTATGTCTTAAATTCCTGTGATCCCCCTGGCTCAGCCTCCCAAGTGTTGGGACCATAGGTAAGGGCCACTGCACTTGGTTTAAATGAGTGCTTAAAGCATGAATGTCAACAGGAGCTAGAACTTTCCCCGCTGCCATTGCCCATTAGAGAAGACTGATAGACTTTGTGGCTCCATGAATGTCTCCAAATCACAACCAAAGCACTGTGGGTAATGATGTGAGGAATACAACTAAGTCCTGCTAAGTAAGCTATGTTGCAACTGAGAAACCTGTAAATACTGAGAACTGACAGGAGATTAAACAATAGCAATTTACTTGTATTACTGAAAGTTCAAGTATACCTCCATAAAGTACCTGAAAAGTTGTTAGGAAACTATGACAAAAAAAATGTTAAGTGTAGATGAGAGGTTAAAATAGTGCGCTAAAGTTAGGCATGGCTGCTGCACGAGTCTTCAGTCCCAGCACTCGGGAGGCAGAGGCAGATGGATCTCTGAGTTTAAGGCCAACCTGGTCTACATAGTGAGATCATGGAGGAGGAGGAGGAGGAGGAGGAGGAGGAGGAGGAGGAGGAGGAGGAGGAGGAGGAGGAAAAGGAGGAGGAAAAGGAGGAGGAAGAAGAGAAGACCAAGAGAAAAATTATTTGTAATATACTGGAAGATTATGTGCCTGTTAAGAACGTTACAAAGCTATGTCGATCTAGTATTTGGTAATAAGTATGGTAACATAGAACAGAGGACTGACCCAATAGAGAAAGTGTAGTGAGGAGCCCAGAAATAGATGCATGTACTTAACCTTAGTGTATCAGAGTGGTATTAGGGGAGAAAGATAGCATTCAATCTGCAGTGTTTGGAAAGCTCATCCACACAAAATTAAGCTAGATTCACTATCTCATACAAAGTATAAAGGGCCAAGAGGTAATAAAATTATACAGCCTATAAAAAAAAGTGCAGCAGAAGCCAAACCTAAAGAAAACTAATTGAAAGGATGTACGTTAGAAACATGGTAGGGATTAAAAAAAATAGAGATTAATCACATAGGAAAAAATAAAAACCCAAATCAATAAAATCAATAAACCTAACAAAGGCATACTTTAATAATAAAAAATAGCCCAAGAGGATACATTACCAGAGATCCACAGGACAATAAAATAGAGTAAAGGACTATTCTGTACCAAGCTATTGGAGAAATCACACTGCTAAGGGCTTTGCATGCCTCCTTGCTATATGTTTTGGCTCCTAAAACAAATTTCAAACTCTCATGTGCCTATCAGTATGAAACAGGCTGAAAAGAAGGAAGATGCCTAAGAGGCATACCCTCAGTGTCTGGCCTAGGCAAACATGAAGAGGGTGACGGTAAGGAGGCACAGCAAAGCCCAGGATACAGCGAAGCCTGAGCGAGGCACAGCGAAGCCCAGGACACAGCAAAGCCTGAGCGAGGCACAGCGAAGCCCAGGACACAGCAAAGCCTGAGCGAGGCACAGTGAAGCCTGAGCGAGGCACAGAGAAACCTGAGCGAGACACAGGGAAGCCTGAGCGAGGCCCAGCAAAGCCCAGGACACAGCAAAGCCTGCGCGAGGCACAGCGAAGCCCAGGACACAGCGAAGCCTGAGCAAGGCACAGCGAAGCCCACAGGCGGCAATGGACAAGAGTCAGCTCACAAAGCTGAGCCAGGGTTGAAGCAAGCCATGTCATCTTCAGAAAGTCTTCAGAGTGCCTGCCCATTAGCACTCCAGCGACTGATGCCCCTTTGTGAATGTAGTTCTCAGCGCAGTTGCATTCCGATTATTCTATGCCACTAGCTGGTTTGAGTGCAGAGAGGGAAGGCACCTTGGCAGGTGATTAAGGGCAACCATTGGGTGCTGTGTGCCATATTTGTATGGGATGCCACTTAGATGTTGAAGAGTTAGAAGGAACACAGCAGTCAGTTGTCCACAGGCAATGCCACACTACCACTACCACACTATAGGTCCCCTAAGCTTTCTCTAGGCACCCTGATATAGTAGCCTCCAGCTTCCCTTACAGGGAGGTGGCTACGTGTCTGGGTTCTGCAGTTAGTTGCAAGTGAATAAACGAATGATGTCTTCTAGTGAAAAGAAATGATACTCTGCCACTTTGGGGGACACCCGTTAAAGGAATGTTCATGCATGTTCATGCACTCCCCTTCCCTTTCCTCTCACAGCTGAGTACAGATGAGGACCCATGCAGACACTGGAACCAGACAGGGAAGGCAGGTATCATGTGTGACACTTCTGCCTAGCCTAAGTGCTGGGCTGCCAGTGTTTGACCAAGTACTTAGAAATCACTAAACCAGTCCGTCTCACGCTCCAGTAGCTGGGAGCTTGACTGGTTATGGAAACAGAGCTAGAGAACCCTCTCTGCCACTGTCAATAAAAACAACATGGCTTCCTCAGAACATATCATGTTTGCAGTGTGGTGGGACGGACCAAGGATCCCTGCTGGTCACAATTCTGGGTGTGTGTGTGTGTGTGTGTGTGTGTGTGTGTGTTTATTTGTCTTTTTCCTGAGTGGATCAGTAAGGTTATCTGGATAAAGGAAGCAAAGTCTGGATAAAAGAGGCCAGAAGGATTTTTAAGGAGGAGGGAAACTGGAGGAACAAAGGTCTATTTAAGGCATGTCATATTAAAAAAAAAAAAAAAGTAGAAGAAAATGACCACTGCTCTATCTCATCATAAGATTTTCTTTTTTTTTTTTCTTTCTTTTTTTTAAATGTTTTTTTCAACATAGTTTTTTTTTTGGATTGGATATTTTCTTTATTTACATTTCAAATATTTTCCCCTTTCCAGGTCTTCCCTTCAGACACCCCCTATTCCATCCCCCTCCCCTTGCCTCTATGAGGGTGCTCCCCCTCTCACCCACCCACTCCCGTCCTCCTGCACTGGCATTCCCCTACACTGGGGCACCAAACACCCTCAGGCCCAAGGGCCTCTCCTCCTATCCAACAAGACCATCCTATGCCACATACGTGGCTGGTGTCATAGGTTGCTCCATTTATATTCTTTGGTTGGTAGTCCAGTCTCTGAGAGCTCCAGGGGGTCTGGTCTGTTGACACTGTTGCTCTCTCCATGGGGCTGCAACCCCCCCCCCAGCTCCTTCAGTCTCTTTTCCAACTCCTCTACTGGGGACCCCTGAGCTCAGTCCAATGGTTGGCTGCGAGCTTCCACCTCTGACTCTGTCAGGGTCTGGGAGAGCCTCTCAAAAGACAGCCATATCATGGTTCCATCAAAAACTACTTCCTGGCATCCACAATAGCATCCTGGTTTGGTGGCTGCATATGGGATGGATCCCAGGTGGGGCAGTCTCTGGATGGCCTTTTCTTCAGTCTCTGCTCCACATTTTGTCACCATATTTCCTCCTGTGAGTATTTTGTTCACCCTTCTAAAAAGTACTGACACATCCACATTTTGATCTTCCTTCTTCTTAGGCTTCATATGGTCTGTGAATTGAATCTTGGGTATTCTGAACTTTTGGGTCAATATCCACTTATCAGTGAGTGCATACCATGTGTGTTCTTTTGTGACTGAGTTACCTCACTCAGGATGATATTTTCAAGTTCCATCCACTCATGAAGTCATTTTTAATAACTGAGTAGTATTCCATTGTATAAATGTACCACATTTTTCTGTATCCATTCCTCTACTGAGGGACATCTGGGTTGTTTCTAGCTTCTGGCTATTATAAATATGGCTGCGATGAACATAGTGGAGCATGTGTCCTTATTATAGGTTGGAGCATCTTCTTGGTATATGCCCAGGAGTGGTATATCTGTGTCCTCAGGTAAACTAATATTTTAAAAATGCATTTGGGGGAGGGGGTTCTGGAGAGATGGCTCAGTGATTAAGAGCACTGGCCGGATATTCCAGAGGACCCAGGTTCAATTCCCAGCATCCACATGGCAGCCTACAACTCTCTGTGACTCCAGTTCCAGAGTCCCAACACCCTCACATAGATATGCATGCAGGCAAAACACCATTGCACATGAAATAAAAATAAATGCATTTGGACTGGTATTTGATTGTTGGATGGAGGGATGGCAAGCTGACATTAACCTCGAGGGGGTTGTCAGAAAGCCCAGGAAGCTGTGCTTCAATTCCATTGAACCCCACCAGGAAACGAAGGTTGGAAAAGCATTAGCAAGGGAACTGACATCAGTGCAGATAGAAGGGGACGGGTAACGACAGTGCACTGTGGTCAGGACAAGGCGGCCTGTCTGAACTCTGAGCAGGGATCCACATTGCTGTGGATTAATGTTGCCACTTCCTCTTAGTCTTTGTCTCTAACAGAAGGCTAAGTCTACTAAGTTACCTTGGAAGCCATTTCTACAACAAATATTGCCTTATCCATACAGGACATTTCCCTCTGGACAACCTCAGGAACTTTAACAATGTGCAATGAGTAACCCAGCACCCTCTCACATTCTCTGTGACGGATAGAGGTGCACTTCCCTTGAGGAAGAGCCAACTGCCTCCCCTCCACAGCTGCATCCCGACCCAGTGGTCAGCGGTCAGCTCCTAGATGGCCTTCCACTGGTGGCCCACATCCAGACAGACTCTTGGGCCCTGTGTAGACAATGCTGGCATAACACACAGGCTCTCTGAGGAGTTGACCAAAGCTCTCACAAGCCTGAAGTATATTCCACTGCCACCTCGGTTCAGGCAAACTCTCTTCCCGTGCATCTGGATGGTGGTGCCCACAGAGACCCCATATGCCAACCTCCACCTTGGTGTGTGCTTCCAGAGAACGAGCCTGGTTGAAGTGAGAGTGGTGAGTAATCTTACTTTTCTACCAAAAGACTGACGAGCTATCACGCGGCTGATTGTGAGGGCTCACTTCATCTAGACAGTTAAGGTTCTGCTGAAGGCAAGACCTGACAAAATCTCCTTTGAACCGTCTAAGCTCATAGCTGCTCTACCTGAAAAGCTCACTTTTGGCAGCTCTGCAGAAGCCTCCTGGGTAGCGACCTGGCCTCCTCACGGGCAGCTTCTCCAGTTTTGGAGTAAGTCAAGGCTGGTACCACACCAACCTCTGAGCATAGTATCTTATGAAAAACATTGCTGTTTATTTTTCAAATGATTTTAGGCTTTGGGCTGATTTAGATTTATTGATTCATTTCTACTTATACATTCACCCCCAAGCAAGATTGCTGAAACATAATTGCTCACTATGTTGTATCCAACCCACAACGGAAGTGTATGGTTGGAGAACAGAGTGCCTCATTTCTAGCTGTGTGTTCAGGGAAGCTGAGGGGATTATGTGAGCAATGCCTCTAAACAGGACAGACATAATGCCCATTGATCCTCATGCAAAGAAGCAATTTCAGGTTTATCAGCTGGCTTTGAGAGCCCTCCCTTGATCAAAAACACACATCGGAGACTCAGAAGCATCAGAAGTGAATTCAGTGTTGGAAGAATTATTTAAAAATCATGTGCTACAGGGTACCTAATGGAGGAGCTAGAGAAAGGATTGAAGGAGCTGAATGGGTTTGCAACCCCAGAGGAAGAACAACAATATCAACCAACCAGACCCCAGACCCGCCCCCCAGAACTCCCAGGGACTAAACCACCAACCAAAGAGTACACATGGAGGGACCCATGGCTCCAGCTGCATATGTAGCAGAGGATGGCCTTCTCGGGCATCAATGGGAGGGGAGACCCTGGTCCCTCAAAGGCTTGATGCTCCAGTGTAGGGGAATGCCAGGGTGGGGTGGTGGGAGTGGGTGGGTAGATGGGTGGAGGACACCTTCATAGAAGCAGGGGGAGGGGGAAACGGGGGAGGGGGTTTTGGGGGGACCGGGAAAGGGGATAGCATTTGAAGTTAAATAAAGAAAATATCCAATAAATAAAAAATTAAATTTAATTTAATTTAAAAACCCCATGTGCTAAATCATTAAAATATATCACATGTCCACAAAGATCTAATTCATTATTCACTAACGGTTAACAGTTAAGAGGTGAAGAAGCTAACAGGTAAAGCCTGCAAGCTTCTCATCCGAGTAGAACAGTCAGACACGCAGGGTGGATAGGGAGCTCACTCCTGCACTTTGGCCTGAATGCCCTTGTATTTATTCATGTATATGAACACACAAAAATGAACAAATAAGTGTAATACTCCCCAAATAAAACAAGTTAGAAAGAAAGAAAAGAAGAAAGGAAGGAAGAGAGCAAAGAAAGAAAAAGAAGGAAAGGAAGAAAGAAAGGAAGGAAGGAAGGAAGGAAGGAAGGAAGGAAGGAATGACAGAAGGAAAGAAAGAAAGGAAGAGAGAAAGAAGGATAGAAAGAAAGAAATCAGTGTAACTCCCCAAAGATGAAGCCAAGGAAATAGTTTTTAAGTGACAGACAGTGCCTGTCCATAGTGGTCTCCTAAAAGACATGTTGAAGTCTTAGTCACCTGTCTAATTTGGTAAAGAGGCCTCTTAAATATAATCACATTAAGAATCTTGCACAACCACCTCATCTCACTTAAAATGCAGTGACTTGTCCAGCCGTCAGAGGTAGAGGGTGTACAGCTACTGGAGTGCCTGTAAGTCAAGCATTGTTGACAGTCACCAATTAGTCACAGAAACAAGGACAGGAGCACTAGGCAGACTGCTCAGGGCATCGAAAGGATTCAGTGCTGCCAACACTTGGCTTGGTCACTCAACCTTCATAACTGGTAGAATTGGGAACTGTTCACAGACACAACGTGCACAGTGATTGGTAGTGGCTTGTTGCCACAGAACCAGGAAATGAATACAGGTAGTGGGAAGGCACTTACTTTCAAGGTGCCATGGGCTCCCTTGTGCCAGAGTTGAGCTTTGATTTCCAGCATAGCTGTGAGTACTCTGAAGAGCCTGTGTGTTGACATAGCAGGGGTCATCAAAGAGATCCACTCGCCAGAAGTGCCTCAGTGATGGAGCATCACTCTGCATCCCTCTCTCGTGGGAAATACCTGCAGTGGTTAGCAGTGAGCAGGCCATTATATGTGTGCCATGTAAATCATAGCCAAGCTGAAGAGTGACAGGAAGCTGTGTGTCACGCATACCCACCCCAAACAAGGACTGAACACTGATATTTAGGTCTTCGAGGAAAAACCACCCTCTCCCTGGCTTCTGTCCCCTCTCTGCGGTATTCCTTTTGTCAGCTGTGTCACTGACAATAACAGACAGGAGAGGTATGCAGGAAGACCTGGAAGAAAAGGCCAGTGAAACCAAGGACCAGTGGAGCAAACAGTGGCAGCTGGGGTGCTAGACAGTCCAGGGGAAAGGAGGTATATCATATGAATATGAACTCTGTCACTAACCCCCTTTCAAGGACTTGACACTTAATACAAAGTCTTACTTCCTTTGCACTAAATTAACTTAGAAGTAAATGAATGAATGAACTGAAAGCAATACAGTTCTGTGACGGCTACCCCTGGCTGTCAACTTGAGTACAACTGGAATGAACTATAATTCAGAAATGGAGGGCACACCTATGATCCAGATCTTGAAGACACAGGCTTTTGATCCCAGATCTTGACATGGGATGACACATGATTTTGATCTGGATCTTGAGGCATAATGGCCATGAAAAGCTTAGGCCCAGGCAAGGTAGTACACACCTTTAATCCCAGGAGACAGAAGCAAGCAGAACTCCGAGTTCAAGGCCAGCCTCGGACAGAGCAAGTTCCAAGTAGAGAAAAGCTTAGGTCCAGGCATGGTGGTATATGCCTTTAATCGGGGCCATAGCTTCTACTGGAGGCCTACATAAGGTCAAGGGAAAGAGGAATGCTTCATTCCTCTTTGTCTGCTTGTACTTACTTGCCAGCACATCTGTTGGAACCTACCTCTTCAGGATTCCAGCTTATACAGAAGACCAGATGAAACACCTAGCCTCGTGGGACTAAGCAACTGCTAGATGGTTGGACTTCCCACTCACAGCTGCCCACTGTTGGGTTAGTTGGACTGCAGATTGTAAATCATTTCAATATTTCCCCTTAATCTACAGAGATATTCCATGGGTTCTGTGACTCTAGAGAAACGTGATTAACACAAGCTCCAAAGGATACAAAGTCTGGCTCTCTTCTCCTCTTCTTGACAAGCTCAGCCTTGCACCACTTATCGCTGGTGTTTAACTGTATCTAGTGGAATGGCCTCTACCTTCATGTTAGTTTCCTCCTTCATGTTAGTTTCCTGCTTTCATTTAGCCTGTTCTTTCCCACACCATCTCAGGCTACACACACTGGCCAAATGCTCTTTTAAACCTGAAAACCCAGTCACATTTCTCAAAGATTTCAAAACTTTCTAGTTACTTCTCTGCAAAACTTCTCTGTCAACCCGGCTCTACTGCCACAGTCTCTGCCGGAGGTTGCATGGCCTTCTGCAGTATGATTGCCACCTAAACCTCAGGCATCAGTTCAAATCTCTCTTTGCTCAAGACTAGAGGGTTCTCTGCTTTCCCGGAGGCTTGTACTTATGCTTTGAAGGCCATTCCGTGGGAGCAATTAATCCTCCCATCCTTCTTCCTTGCTTAAGATCTAGGCTGCACATTTCCACAAAAGCAAGGGTACCATCCGCCTTGCTCACAGCTGCAAAGCGTCACGTATCTGGCATATGACTGTTACTGGATGCATGGGTATTAGCACAATCTTTCACAATCTGATAGCATGAAGGACTCCACATCATCCAAATGGCTGTGTCGTAAGGATGCCAGGATGAATTTTTTTTTGGCATCTCTAAATGAGCACCTTAGTAAACTTCAGCTGTATGTGCACCAGGATCATCATGAAGTTGATGCTGTGGCTCTTGACTGCCTTACTATAAAACAACACTCCCCCTTCTGTCACTCAGTCATACATCCCCTTAAATGTGTGAACACTTTGCATGTAAGAAATCCCAAAGGAGAGTCCAGTCTCTCCAGATGGAAGGGTTGCCAGGGCGCTGTATTTGTGCATTTTGTGACATGTGACTGCTTGCTTAGTTGAATGGAGTTATGGGCTAGGGAACCTGCTTTACATTTTTGCAAAGAAAAAAAAAATGACTAACAGATCACTGCAAGGCAGCTGCAGCCTGGACGATACTTCCTAAGCAGCATCATGAACTGAGAGTCAGTAATGACCTAATCCAATGAGACCTCTTCCCATACTCAGCACTAGCCTCTGAATGTAGATGTACATCAACTTTTATAATAAATGCTGAGTGAGGCCTCAAGAGATATCACCGAGGGAGCTGCTGAATAAACGCAGGCTGTGTGAAAGACAGAACAAGTCGGCACAGCATGGGAGAACACGCTACCAGTATCACAGAGAGGTCCAGACAGGATAAGCTCATACCAGGCCCATCCCAGATGCTAGGAACCCCCAGGAGGAGGACAGGAAGGAGTCTCAGTGCCAAGAGAGCATGATTTCAGAGGCATTTCCTCTTAGCCTTAATTTCATTTTCAGCCATATAACTAAGAATTAATTTAGAGTTTTACACTTGGTCTCAGCCTAAAGACTGAGAAGTAACTTAGGATTTTAATGGACTGTAAAAAATTTCTGCAATTCTTGGTATTCTGTATTACTAAAATATGAGATAAAATTCTAATAAAATTAACTTGGAACTTTTGACATGTTCCCTAAACACACACAAAAAATTTTTTCATAAAAACCTTTTTTGAGACACAGTTTCACTATGTAGCCCTGGCTGGCTCAAAACTCACTGCATAGCCCAGACTGGCCTTGAACTCAAAGCTCTCTGCCTCTGGAGTGCTGGGATTTAAGGCAAGTGCCACTGTGGAATTTTAATTTCTATCAAAAAAAAAAGGAACTATGCTTTTAGGAAGTTAAAATGCTGTCCACGCTCATAGATCTTTTCATGCAGTATATAGAATGGCAAAAATCAGAGATAAACTACAAGCAGAAGACCTTCATGTTTCCCTATTGTATAAAAATAAAATAGTACGCTACAGTGGCAGAAATAGATAGGAAAGGTGACAAATGAGGGATCGCTGAGTCCCTCAAAGTGGTTCCCCAATTCCTTCTCCACTAACCCTGCAGGACTTACCTTCCTAAATAAATAAATAAATAAATAAATAATAGTCCTGACAAGTGGGAAGAATGAAGCCACTAGCTGGCAGCATAATAGACATATTTTTAACATGACACTTGAGGCCTTGCTTTTGCACTTGAGGCCTTGTGTTCATCTGCTCCATGGCGTGAGCACACACAGGGATGAGCACAGAGCTCCCAGGCAAGGCAGATGCTAGGAGTTATTGGTGCAGTCAGTTATCTCTCCTGATTCCTTTACCAAACTAGAACACAGGTTATGTCCTAACCAGAGTGGAATCAGCACCAGTTTCTATACTAATTCATTGCCTAGTCTTTGGAACGGGACTTCCAAGCATCTCATTCCTGTGAGAGTTTTCATGATGTCAAAGCAATGCAGAACCACCTTGGAGATCACATGAGAGCAAGGGAGAAGCGTGGGGCTGTTGAACCCTACACAATAGCATTGTGGCTTCCCTGAGAAGCATGCAGCATAATGGCTGGGTGTTTGGTTCCATGTCTGCCCCTTAAGAGCAGGTTGCCTACACAGTTGTATGGCTTAGAAGGAGTTGGGGTGGCAGCTGGGGATGCATCGTACCTACCTATTGGCCTGCTCCGTCCCATACAGTTCTTATACACACCGCTGCATGTGGAGTTCCCAGGCTGTACAAACGACAGATTGCAGGATGTTTATCAAGAGGACACATTCATAAAGAAAATGATAGCTTTTGGGAAAATAGAGCAGGTAACTTCACTTGGTGACACAGGAGATGTCTGACAGGTTGGAAACAGAATCTGGGTGGGGAAGAATAGTACTCAATGGCCACTGTTTTGGAGTTAGTTGTAAACGTGGATCTGAAGGTTGGGGTTGTGGAAAGAACTGCCCACGTCCTATGTCTTGAGAGTCTCTTCCTCTGCTGCAGAAGTCATATTCCAGCATTCACAGTGTCAGCTAGAAAGTGATGCTTAATTACTTTGTGTATGTATTTGTGGATGTGTTTGTGAGTGTATGTTTACATAAGTATGGATGCCAGAGGTTAATACTAGGTGTCATTCTTCAGTGGCCATCCACCTGCTTTTTTGGGTTTCAGTCACTCATTGAAACCAGGGGCTCTCTGAGATAGGCCAGGCTGGCTGACCAGGGAACTCTAGTTGGCTGTCTCTTACCCACTCTGCAGTACTGGGAAAAAGCCCACGCCATCTCACCTGACTGTGCTTTGAATGTGGGTCCAGAGGATTAAGCTCAGAGCCTCAAGCTTGCACAAGCAAACACATCACAAACTGAGCTAAACTAACTGCTACCTGCTTTGGAGATGACAGACTAGAACCCTGCTCTGCTCGACTCATTTGTTATTCTTGAAAACCTCAGCCAATCAGAGGGCTTCAGTTACCCCCACCTTTGCACACACTTTCTCCAGTAGTGGAATGAAGATGTGCCGATCGATGCCTTGGAGAAGAAAGACTTATCTGGGCCTGGAGAGATGATGGATCGATGTGTAAAGCACTTGCTGAGCAAGCGTGAAGGTCAGAGTTCGGATCCTCAGAGTCCTGGCAAAGCCCTATGCGGTAGAACTCTGTAATCCCAGTGCGTGGGTGGGTGAACTGGGAGGCAGGGGCGGGTAAATGCCCACAAGCTCCCAGCTAGCCAGAGAGAGAAAGAGAGAGAGAGAGAGAGAGAGAGAGAGAGAGAGAGAGAGAGAGAGAGAGAGAGGCACTGCTCCAACAAGGACTCACCTTCAGATTGTCCTTTGACCTCTACGTGCACACTGAAGCATGTGCACACACATACACACTACAAACATCTTTAAAAATTAAAATACATGAATAGCTTTATCTGACAATATGGAAGATAGTTTGAGGGCCTGAAATCAGTGGCAGGTAAGTGGCTTTCAGAATCATTTAGGCAAGTAGAACCAGAACTTGGATAAAGTCTGAGTGGATAAAAAGGATACTCACATGGTAGAAGGCTAGATATTGGGCATAAATAGACATGGGCTCCAAAATGTAAGAAAAGGCAAGATGAGTGAAAGAGGCGAGTAGCAGGATATACATGATTAAATAGATAAGGAAATTGATCGGGAGGTGGTAATCTCACAGGGCAGAGAAAGGTGGATCTCAGGGAGTCCAAGCCAGGGCTACACAGTGAGACTCAGTGCAATGCAATTTGGTATTAGAGCTTAGGAAACACAGAGGGTTGAAGTAGAAAAACTAGAGGACCTATGTATCCTTGGGCTAGAGACAAGACCTAAGCCTAAGGAGCCACTGAAAATACTCATACCAGGGCAAGGTAGGGCTGGGGTCTCCAGGAGGAAATAGAAGAAAATATGAAAGAAAAGGAAAGACTCAACTCACTTTTCAAAGGATCAGAAATAGGTGGAACTGTGGCTCGGGGGATAGACAGCTTTCCAGACAAGCCTGAGAACTGTGGTTCAGATTCTTAGCACCTATATAAATGCCAGATAGCTCCCAACAATCCCAGAACGCAGGAAGCAGCAAGAGAGAGTCCCTCAAGCAAGCTGGGTGCTTAACTAGGTGAACAGGCAAAAGACCTTGCCTAAGTAAATACAGAGAAAAATGATGGACATCAACCTCTGACCTCCTCACACACAAATACACACACACACACACACACACACACACACACACACAACCATACACAAATATGCAAAAAAATTCAAGATGGATAATGACATTCCATGTGACAAAACAAACGTAATGACTTAAATGTTATACATGCAAGTGTAGACTGTGGGATTCTACATGTGAGTGTTCACTGTAGGATTCTTTCAATATACTAAAAATGCTGAGATAGAGGGACCTGAGCAGAAATGAAAGGTTCAGGAAGGGACCACCAACATGAAATAATGTTTGGAAGCCAACAGAAGAGGACTCATCCAATAGGTGCCAGCTCTAAAGATGGAGGAAGATTACTAAAGGGAGAATCCATTTAACAAGGAAGTCCCCAGTGGCCTACATAAAAGTCTACATCGGGTTGCCAAGCAGAGTTAGGGTCTTAAAGAGTGTGTGAGAGAGCCAGGATAAAGACAACAGTCCTTAGAAGTGGGAACGGAAAAGGGTGAGGTGCTTGCTGTTGGTGGGTTGTGGCAGCCAAAAGCTTATCCATGGGCAGAAGAGAAAGAACCAATGGGGTTATTCTGAACAAGGCCATAGGGCTGGCAGGAGAGGAGGGTCAGAGCACAGGGGAGGATTACACTCAGACACAGTGACTCAGCAAGAGCCCAGGAAGACTGGGGCGGGTGGGAGGGTAAAGATGACAGCGGTGCATTGGGTGGTTTTAGTTTTCCCAGTGAAGACGGTGTGATGTCATCTAGAAAGCCTGGATAGGGTAGTGGGAATAAAAATGATCCTGTGTAGACTGTGACTTACCCCCTTTCGAAGAAGATGGCATGTTCACATTTGAAAATCCTCAAATCTCTACTGAATCACACCTCTGGTACCAGTAACGATAAAACAATACTTACCAAATAGCACAACTTTTCACATCGGATAGGGCAGTAAGCCATTTGGTCTGTAGCTGGAACCTGGATCCGCACGTCTGAAATGCCACCTTCAGGTGGCTGCTTCCCCGGGATGGAGTTGTAATAGTCATGGTCTCTGTCTTCAGAGGCTGCATCAACAAGGACCTCCTCCCTGTAAAGGGAAAAGAGAAGCTCCAAGAGGCTGTGTGGGAATCCAAAGGCTGTAGGGGATACGAAGAAATCAGAGCCAAGCGAATCATCCCGAAAAACTGCAATTGTATTTTAAGTTTACAGCTGTGCTTAAGCCATGTAAACATCTGGACCGCTGCACTAAAGTGTTTAGAAGTCTGTGGACAATACCGATGGAGACAGCCAGCGAGGACCGTCAAGGGTGAGGCTTTTGCAGTCCTCTCCAGTTAGTGGTAGCAACAATGTCAGTCAACAGTGGCTCACCTGAATGAAAGGCTTGTTTACCTCAACATCATAAAGGCGCAAAGCCTTCTTCAGTACCTCAGGCTCCCTTCAGTGGCTTCATTTGGAAAAGTTTTGGCCAAAGAAAATTTAGAAATTGTTCTTTGGACAGAGAGCCTGGCCTAGTTTATTAAACTAAGATGAAAAATCCATTTAAAACAGAGAGCTGTAGCCAGCTATCTTGTCTGCACAAATCTAGACAAGTATGGTATTCATAAAGAACTATTAGAGTCACATGTGGTAAGTGGCAGAATTCTATAAACATGCAATTGTTTTAAAAATTGAAATGGTAAAAAAAAAAAAAGAAGAAGAAGGAGAAAGCAATAAACTGGCTTTTCTTCCAAATTGGAATTAAAATTTCTATAAAAAAAAAGAATAAGTCAAACCAAATCTCTTTATGATTTTGCATGCACGTGGAGGGCAGGGGGCGGTGTGATTGAGAGGAGGCGTTCATGTGCCCCTGTGTGTGTGTGTGTGCCCTTACACACATCTGGAGGTCAGAGGACAACTTTGGGGAGTCAGTTCTTGCCCTCCTTCTTGTTTTGAGGATGCAGCTCTTATTTCTGCTTCTTCACTATGGAATCCAGGCTAGCTCCTGTCCCTTCCTCCCATCTCACCGTAGGAGTTCTGGGATCACAAATGCAGGCCACCACACTGTGTTTTTACTTGGATTCCTGTCCTCAGGTCATCAGGATTGAGTTCTGAGCACTTTTGCCCACTGAGCCATCTTTCCGAAACCAAATTAAGTCTTTTTAAAATGAGCTAACTTTATTAACCCACATGACTGCATGATCCTGAGTAAAAGCTGTCGCCAAGGCTTCTGGTATCCCTTTTCTGTGTTGCCCTGGATGATCTACCTCATAAAGAGGGGTCTCCAAACCCAGTGCTCATTGATATACAAAATGATAATGTGGGGAAGGGTACACTTAAAAATAAATACCCAAGGATTTAATTTCTTGAACATGAACTTGGCAGCAGCTGGTGGCCTGAAAGCATCAGCTTTCACAGCCTCAGACAGAAACACCAGCTTTTTGGCTCACATCTGCTCCACTCCAAAGGCTGCAGCCACTTATAAGGCCTACCAGCAGCTAACAGATTCCTGCAGAGATTGTTGATTCTTACCGTTTTACTCTTCCATTTTGGTTTAGTTTTTACTAATATGCAGAGATCCAGGGTTAAAGAAAATCTGAGAAACTTGTTAACATTTATTATTTCATAACTCTATGTAATTCATAGTGTGTAACATTGGAGAAATGGGGTTGAATCCTTCCCACATTTAGTATCAGAACAACATCTCGATAAACATGAGTGGAAGAAAAGTAAGTCACTCTCTAATTTTTGGTTTTATTGTTGAAACTGTTACTTTTAGGGACATATATTCATCTCATTAGTGAGCTTAAAAAATGTTGTTTGGTGTTTTGTTTTTACACAAGGTTTCACCAAGTAGCCTTGACTGACCTGGAACTTGCGGTCTAGACCAGGCTGGCCTTGGACTCAAAGAGAGCCTCTGCCTCCCAAGTGCTAGGAACAAGGTATGCATCATACATCCTGCTGCTATCATGGTAACGCTTTAAGTGTTCAGAAAGACAGAAAATTAAATAATTATGGAACTCTTGACTGACCTTTCCCAAGTATTCAAGGAAGGATTTTTCAAGTACTGTTTGAACCGGAGTTCAAAGGCTTGCCCTATGGTGCTTATGACATCTTGGGCCATTCCACTGCGACACTCCAGTATGTGGCACGCTGTGAGAAGACACATTAAAAATATAGTGTTATGAGAACATTATACAAAAGCAAAATAGTTCCAAAACATGAGTCAATAGTTGTGTTTTAAAAAAATCAAACTTGCCAGGCAGTGGTGGCACACACTTTTAATCCCAGCACTTTGGAGGCAGAGGCAGGGGGATTTCTGAGTTCGAGGCCAGCCTGGTCTACAGAGTGAGTTCCAGGACAGCCAGGGCTACACAGAGAAACCCTGTCTCAAAAAAACAAAAGCAAAAAAAAAAAAAATCAAACTTGTCCCATCTCTAAAGTAGCATAACCAGATTTCATATTTCATATGAATCAAGGAGAAAATATTCAAAATCGATATACCTAAAAACTTAGAAATTTTGAGCTGGGTGTGGTTGTGTATACCTTTGATACCAGTGCTCAGGAGGCAGAGGCAGGTGGATCTTCAGTTCTGGGTCAGCCTAGTCTACAGAGTGAGTTTCAAGACAGCCAGGTTACCCAGAGAAACACCGTTTCAAAAAAGTGGTATCAAGGCAGATATTTAGGGCTCACACTTTAGATTGTCTTAATTTTTTTTTAAAGGTTTATTTATTTTATTATATGTAAGTACACTGTAGCCGTCTTCAGACACTCCAGAAGAGGGCATCAGATCTCATTATGGATGGTTTCAAGCCACCATGTGGTTGCTGGGATTTGAACTCAGGACCTTCGGAAGAGCAGTCTGCGCTCTTACCCGCTGAGCCATCTCGCTAGCCCCCGTCTTAATTTTTTTTTTTGCAATCATTTATAAGTATGTGTGTGTGTGTCTGTGTGTGTGTGTCTGTGTGTGTCTGTGTGTGTGCTCAAATGTAGGTCAGAGGACAACTTGATAGAATAGTTCACTCCTTCTACCATGTGAGTCCCTGGGATCAAACTCAGGCTTGGTAGCAAGTATCCCTACCCACTGAGCCACCACTCTGGGCCTGTAAGACATGTTCTTCAGATGGAGCGAGATAAGTTGTATCACATTATACAGAGAGGTCATTATAGTTGAGGTTTTCTTATTTGTTCATTTCTAATCTCATATATATATGTATATATATATATACATATATATGGCTCAATTAAAAACAAAATCAAAATGAGAATGATTGCAAAATAGAACCAAAACTGCTGTAATTTTTTCCCTCTGAGTTAAAAACCAGAAAAAAGTAAAAAGAGAAACAGGGGCACCTGACTCTCTCCATGAACATGGAAGGCTGCCCTAGGCTCGTGCCACGCTCCACCTCCCCTTAGGAAACACCCCTATTTTGACAGCGCTGCTCTTTGAACGCTTTTACTTTGATCACATGATCCCAGGGAAGCAGCATAGGAACCTGCCATGAATCACATCCAAAGTGCCAGAATTCCTGGTCAGGAGCTAGCCTACCTGCTGCTAACAGGCAAAGGGGAAAAGACGGATACATAAGGAGTCTCAGTTCATCCACAGCAGCCTGAGCTCTGCTGTCCACATCTGGAATCACTGCACACACTGGCTTCTTTCCCAAGCTCACAGTCCTACCTGTGAGCATCAGTAAGAACCATAGGAATCTTAGCAGTGTCCTCCACTAGGGTTCCTAACGGTAATATTACACAAAGGAATGAATATTACTCTTAGCGGGTAGAAGGCCTTTTAAAGAGTTTTGTTTCTTTAAGTTCCTGAGAGGGTGAGTCCATGGCCATCATAGCTAGGAAGGTGGCAGCAGGCAGGCAGGCATGGCAATGACACAGTTAGTGTAGAGCTTACATCTTGATCCACAAGCATTATGAGGCAGAGAGAGCTCACAATCCGATCTGTAATGAGATCGGATGCCCTCTTCTGGTGTGTCTGAAGACAGCTACATATAATAAATAAATAAATCTTTAAATTAAAAAAAAAAAAAGAAAGAAAGAAAGAAAGAAAGAAAGAAAGAAAGAAAGAAAAGAAAAAGAAAGAAAGGTCAATGGCTCATATCATCCACCAGATGGTGCTGTGAGACACAAATGGAGTACATGCCTCCAGACGTGTCAGACTCCAAGAACAGTAAATTTACAGACCGTGTACTTTATAAGTTAGTTTTACAATTCTTTCAATATTCAGCCCATGTCTTTCTTATACATAAGTAGTCTGGGTAAACCAGACTAAGTTCAGATACAGTATGAGAACCTCCTTAGCCTGCCTGCCGCAGCATTGGAGAGCTGAGGACAGCATGAACTTCCTCACAACACCTACAAGAGAAGCCTGGACTTCACACTAACATTTTTTTTTTATTTCTTTATTTATATGCGAATTTCTCCATTCCCAGTTTCCCCTCCAAAAAACAAAA
>NW_022196897.1:111257257-111327276 GCF_008632895.1 Mastomys coucha
GAAGGAAGGGTAAGCCAGCCTAAATATAGCTATCTCCTGAGAGGCTCTGACAGTATTTGACTGACACACTAACATTTTTAACTCGCCTTCTCCACAAAGAAAGCCTTTCATAAACTGATGAGTTCATCACAGGGCTGTAGACAAAACAGGAAAATGTGATACCAGCTTGATCTGGATGGAAACCTTGAACCTGCTGGAACCAGGTATACAGCAGAGGGAGGGTGGGGGCAGGTGGCACACTGAGGTTTATTAGCAGGAAGTCTGGTCTCCTCTGTCCACCTCTACTTCCTGCCAGCGGAGCCTTCCTCCTCACCCTTGCCATCTGGCTCCTGCTTTTCCGAGGTCACCTAGTCTGTGGTCTCTCTGCTGACCTAAATGTGTTTTCTTTCCTTCAGTCTCCTACTATTCCAGCGTGCGACCATCCTGGTGTCCTCTCCAGGAAAAAGTGCTATTCTTCCTAGGAAGGTCATTCTCACCGGATCTCCTTCTCATGCCACGTGTCCTCGGACTTCTCCCCTCTCTGAAAGCCTTAGCCCCTTCCGTTCTGGACTCCTCTGTTGATGACCTTCCTCCTCGGCTCTTCTTTCCCTCTTCCTCTCTTCTTCTTCCTCTCTCCGTCTCCTTGCCTCTAGCTATCTCCCCATCTCCCATCCCTTAAGACCCATGTCTGGCTGGCATCAGGCTCCAGACACGCTGTAGCAGGCTTGGAGGGCATTAAGGACAGATGCCTAGCTCTTGGTCAGTTTGGGCCCCCATTTACCAAGTGAAAAAAAAAAAAAAAAGGTTGGAGTACTGGGCTTTACTGAGGCTGATGAAGGGAAAGCTGCTTCCTCCTGATCTGAGGAACGGGATGGGCATTTCCACACACCTCAATGATTAGAACATTGTAAACTACGGAATCCAGCCAGGCCCATCAATCTCCTGGTCAGGAGGCCACCCCTTGTTGCCCCGGTAGTCTCTCTACTTGTAACCCCCGAAGCCTCGCCATCTGCGTGGTTGTTTGCAGATCTCTATTGGTCCTCTGCTTTTTAGAGTTCTAACTAAAAAGCCTAGCCTCACCCCAACCCCAACTTTCTATCTCTTCACTAAATACAAACCAAAATCTTAGGCATATTTGCCCTGGTACCCTGGGTTTTCTCACTGTTTTCTATGAAGACCCCATAATCCCACTTCTATCGTAGCATCCAGACCCCCATTGCTGACCCTAATTCAAAGGCCTGGCCTGCTCCCCTAATCTTCCCTACTTCCTCTACCAAGTACCTGCCAGGATTTACAGCCTGTCTGTCCTGTGGTTTTTCCCTCAAACTTTAATAAAATGGACTTTGAACTTCCTTCAGAGTCCATTTCAAGATTATTTTATTATTGACTAAAGACCTGTAAAAGGGAATCCTAACCCCCAGTTGACACTTGGACAGAAGTGTTCTCCTTTAAGATGACTCTAAGTCACTAGGCAATGTTATGTCACCTTCTGATTCCACTATTTTTCATTCAGGGATTTAAACATTTAAAAATATATAACAAATATTCATTGTTAGAATTGAAGAAAATGAACCGAAAGAAAATTAAAATCACCCCAGATTTCCCTATATGGGGACAGTTGCTATTAGCGGTTTGACATAGGCCTTTCCAGCTTTGTTTTGTTTTGTTTTGTTTTGTTTTCTGTGTAAATCCCTCCTCAAAAATCACTCGGGGTCACAATATACAGATTGCTCATATTCTGCACTTAATAGCACAGTGGATACTTCGACTGTGGCATTATTCAGTCTTCTAAAGCAATCTTGGACATGTTATGGATTGATTTAATTTTTAATAGATGAATACTGGGTTAATATTTGCCTCCAGTATATAAATATTATATGGCAGTGATTTTAATTGTTTGATCATTTTGCACATCCTAATTATTTCCTGAGAAGTGAAACTGCTGGTTTAAAGGCCAGACTGGGCAACAGACTTTTGACGCAAATTGTCCAACAGCCCTATAGAATGTTTGGATCTGTGCTCTTGTTAGCTTCTCTAAACCACACTTGCCATTTCCCAATGTTAGACAAAAGGAAACGTGACATCTACAGCGCTCGTGTTCTGGATTCCTTGTAAAGCTGCATTTCCTTCAAATGCTTCTTGGCGTTGTCCTTTTGAAAGGAACTTGTGCTCAGGACTTGGAGTTGCTCCACCCTTTCTTTACTGGCTAGGGGCCTCAAGAAAAATCATCTTTTTTCCTCAGATGAGGTCTTTCTATATGGCTTCAAATTTGCTATCTCTCCACTTCAGCCTCCAGATGGCAGGAATCGTAGATGTGTGCCACTGTGTCTGGATTTAAAACTCCCTGATTGTTTTGACTTTAGGGTTTCGTTATCTATGGCATACCAGTGTTACCTACTTTGTATTATATGTACATAATACACAACTTTATACAGTATTACCCACTATATATATTCACATATATGTACACACATATATGACATACCACTATTACCTACTTTATATATATATATATACACAACTTCATGTAGTATCACCTACTATATGTATATATATATATATATATATATATATATATATATATATATATGACATATCATTATTACTGTCTTAGTCAGGATTTCTATTCCTGCACAAACATTATGACCAAGAAGCATGTTGGGGAAGAAAGGGTTTATTGAGCTTACTTCCACATTGCTGTATATCACCAAAGGAAGTCAGGACTGGAACTCAAGCAGGTCAGGAAGCAGGAGCTGACGCAGAGGCCATGGAGAGATGTTCCTTACTGGCTTGCCTCTCCTAGCTTGCTCAGCCTGCTCTTTTATACAACCCAAGACTTCCAGCCCAGGGATGGCACCACCCACAAGGGGCCCTACCCACTTGATCACTAATTGAGAAAATGCCCCACAGCTGGATCTCATGGAGGCACTTCCCCAACTGAAGCTCCCCTTCTCTGTGATAACTCCAGCCTGTGTAAAGTTGACACAAAACCAGCCAGTACAATTACCTACTTTGTATATATATATGTGTATATATATATACACATATATATGATATATATACATATATATGACATATATATGATATATATACATATATATGACATATATATGTATATATATATACACATATACACAACTTTATACAGTATTACCTACAATACACACACACACACACACACACACACACACACACACACGACATACCATTATTACCTACTTTATGGACTGCTGTGAAGATGATATAAGTCAATGTGCACAAAGTGCTCCTGACAATGTCTGCAGGGTGCTGAGCTTGCAATGCACACAGCTACTTTTCTTTGCCTTGTTTCTCTGTTTCACTATTTGTCCTTTTCTTATTGACAAGAATCTCCACCTCCTTAGTGTCAACTTCGCTATAACTCCCGCTGGATGATACTAGGCAACAGGTAGGAGTTGGGAGCCAGTTATGGAGATGTTGGACTACGTACAATATCTCTCCAAGCTCCCCAGGAACAAGCAGTTCCCCTTGCATCATCAACCTTTGTGTGTAAATGCTCATCAGATACAATTAGTCCAGATTTGGTCCAAACTGCCCCTTCATCCCCCATGCAATTTAGACTATTAGCAACCTCTGTTTAGAACTAATGAGACCTTATCTGACTTGGAATCTACAATCCCAGCTGATTTTCTGCCCTCTGGTATCACTGTACAGACACAACTACAAGATGCATCGTACTGCGACTGCAGTACAGTGGTAGAAGTCATAACACTTTCTATAAAGCTCAGGACCTTTACTGGTATCTGGTGACCTACTGGTATTCCCCATTCTCTGTAGTCTTTTTTGGCTTCTCTTTCCCTGTGGCTCTTCAGCTTCTATTCTTTTTCCTTCCCTGAAGTCCTGTCTTTACAGACATCCCTCCTAGCTATCTCATCACACTGCACTTCAACCTGTACACATCCTACTGTGCACAGACCCAGCGAAAGCTTTGACTCCTTTGATGTTTGTGGCAACTATTGACTTGACCTTGTAGAATCGCCTGGCAGATGGCTTCCGGCCTGCCTGTAAGGAATTATCTTGATTGTATTAACTGAGGTGGGAGGCCCAGCCATTCTGGATGGCGCCATTCCCTGGCTGGGATCCAGGGCTGTATATATAAAGAAAGGGAACTGAGCAGCAAGCAAGCTTTCACCTTTCTCTTCCTGATGATAGATATGACATGATTTGCTGTTTCAAGTGCCTGTGACCTGGACTTCCTGCAGTGACAACCACCCTTAAACAGGGATCCAGAATAAAGCCTTGAGCGGTTTTGTTAGGGTATTTGATCATAGCAGCAGGGAGACAATCTAAGACAATGACAGACGCCAAAGATGCAAAAGAATCTGGATTCCAGATGCTTTTCTTTATCCTCTTTTTAACCGGGTCTCAGGGTCTCAGGCTATAACCCAGACTATGTTCTGGAGCACAGCACATAGCTCAGACTGGCCTTGTATTTGTGGTGATTCTCCTTCCATATCTATATTTTTTATGGTAAGAAAAACAAATGCTATTCAGAGGTCTTCCCAAATCCAGAAAGCAGCTTCATGCTGGTAGCTTACCCAGTGTTTAGCTCTTCAGTCTCCTAGCCACTCCCTCATTATCCACTCAACATTATGCAGCTCAGATTCCCTTTCAATGGAGCATCTTCAAGTGTTTGTCACCTGCTCTTTCCTTTCTCCATTCTCAGAACCGTGTCCTTCTTGGCAAGCAAATACCAAGTGTCTACTATGTGCCAAGCTCTACCAACCAATGCTTCTCATAATCTCACTGACAGTCACATTGCCTCCGTGGCTTCAAGTTTCTCTCTGAATGCACCTACTACTTACAGTAAGAAGGGTAGATCCCTGCCTTCATGGAGAACTCAGCCTAATAGAAAGAACATGGGAAACATTCAAACAAGTATGTGAAAAAAAAAAAAAAAAAAAAACAAACCAGCAACAAAGTGTAGCTTGTTAGGAGGAGAAATACTGGGTCATGATGGGGGTGGGGCATACATGACTAGAGGTAGGCTGTGCCATCAGCAGCAGAAGGCCCCTCAAAAGAAGAAACATTGGAGCTGAGGCCTAAAGGTGGACAGGGAATTGCCTCACACACACAACCCCCGAGTTCTAGCCCCAGCACTGCATAAAGCTGGAAATGGTGACACATGCCTATAATCCCACCCACTCAGGAGGTAAAGGCAAGAGGATCAGAAGTTCAAGGTTATCCTCAGCTACATAGTGAGTTTAAGTCCAGCCTTATCTCCCAAAAGCCACATACTCAAACTCAAACATTCCATGCTTTTCAGCAGCAAGTGCATAGGGACACACACACACACACACACACACACACACACACTCCAACACCAATGCTTCATTGAGTTTTGTGTTCAGTTTCTTTATCACCCAGGGATATGGAAACCATGCTACCATAACCAACACAGTTTTTTTTTTTTTTTTTGCATACGTAAATCCATAAGCTTTTTAATTTGTGAATCTGTCAAGGGCTGAGATTTAAATACTGCCTGTGAATTTTTCCACTCTTCTCTGCTGGTAGGATTATTTATTTCCAATTAAAATTTACATAGTTTTCTTAGAATCCTTCGATATCACACTACAGTGATGGTGCCCCATTGCACCTTGCCCATCGTCTGGAAGCTGATGAAGGCCAGGAGAGGCCCCACAGCTTCTTCCTTATCAGCACCTGTTCCAGGCTGACACTATGGCGCCTGCTCAGCTTAACAAGAGTGCTCCAGTTTGCAATGACTGCGACTCCTAAGATAACAGAAAGCAATGCTCATAGATAAGGCCCTACCTACTGTGTGATACGGATTACTGGGTACATTAGAAATAACTGTTTATCTTTACAAACCCAGAAGTTACTTTTCCATACCTCGTTGGTTGACTGGATCTTTAGCTACATAGGCAACATAGTCTGTAGTATCCTATAAAAAATAAGAGAGAAACAATTGCATTTAAAATGAATGAATTGTAACCACTGGAAGATTAGACTTCCTTAGGACCCAACTGAGCCAAAGTCTTAGACACACCTGTTTCTCTACGGCATAGGTTCTCAACCCTTTTATGTTGCAGCCCTCACATTGTGCACTTCCTCATGTTGTGGTGACCCCCAACCATAAAATTATTTTCACTGTTACTTCATAACTAATTTTGATACTGTTATAAGTCAGAATGTAAATATTTGTGATAGTCTTAAATGACCCCTGGAGGTGCTACAACCCACAGGTTGAAAACCATTGCTCTATGACATACCCAGTAGAGCTTAAAAATTAAATCTGTATTTTTCTGACCTTCATGGGGAAAGGGTGAAGATTGAAAATTCAGTCTGACTATATCATTAATTAAGAGTAAAAGAGAGGGCTGGAGAGATGGCTTACTGGTTAAGAGCACTGGCTACTCTTCCAAAGGTCCTGATTTCAAATCCCAGCAACCACATGGTGGCTTATAACCATCTGTAATGAGATCTTATGCCCTCTTCTGGGGTGTCTGAAGACAGCTACAGTGTACTTACATATAATAAATAAATCTTTAAAAAAAAAAAAAAAAAGAGTAGCCGGGCAGTGGTGGTGCACGCCTTTAATCCCAGCACTTGGGAGGCAAACGCAGGTGGATTTCTGAGTTCGAGGCCAGCCTGGTCTACAGAGTGAGTTCCAGGACAGCCAGGGATATACAGAGAAACCCTGTCTTGAAAAACCAAAACCAAAGAGAGAGAGAGAGAGAGAGAGAGAGAGAGAGAGAGAGAGAGAGAGAGAAAGAATACAGCTAAGGAATTCTTTAAAAGTGTCTAGGAACTGACTGTTGAGCTGGGTTGAAATGTGTGCAGAACTCCTCCACCACAAAGCTAGTGGGAGCTGAGATGTGGTGTCACCACTGGCCTATGTCCACACTTATGTGCATCAGAAAATGAGCTTATCAGAGACCTATTGGTGTCCTTGGTTGCATGTGTATGTTGCAATATAGCTTACAGAATAAAATAGCAAAAATATAAATTATTTCATTTATAGGCAGAGGCAAATCATTTCAAAACAGAGAACCTATGTATAACTTAAGTTCAAGAAGAGATATGCTGCTGTCTTTGTGAAAATAAGAAAGCGGACAGGACGCTTGGAAATTCCAGCTTTTATGAAAACAGTGAGCTGATGAATGGGATGGTTTTAATAATTAAAGGTGCTTTTGCTATCTTAATTCTCAGAGGGGGAAAAATATCTACAATGCCATTTCAGAGTATTAGAGTGGTCTCTAGAGGGAAGATGCTGTCTACTGGCAGGAAGTAGAGGCCGTGTTGGTAATGCCCTCCAGGGTAGCCACTTAACAACCACAATGAATCATACAGGAAGCAGATCTCATGGTCAGCAGAACTTGTCTTAAGTCATTTTTAAAAATAGCACACACCAAAGTAAATGTCTCAGGCAAATAGAAAGCTGGGTTGGAACAGCTTCTAAGTAAGTAAGGCCCTATCTGTGAGCATTGCTTTCTGTTATCTTAGGCATCGAAACCATGGCAGACTGAAGCACTCTAGTTAAGCTGACCAGGTGCTGCAGTGTCAGCCTGAAGCAGGTGCTGCTGAAGAAGCTGTGGGGCCCCTCCTGGCCTGTTTCATCGTCTTCTAAATGATCCTGCATTTTCTAATGGTTTTAAAATTCTATGACTGTAAATATCTGGGGGAGGGGGGCACTGCAGAATACCTGAAAGAACAAATGTCAGGAGAAAATATTTGAAATATCTTTAATTTTTCACACATCTATAGTGTATTTCGAAACAGAGAAAACATGGGCAGGTATAGAAGCATTTGCAATAGATGCTCACACAGTTACTAGGAAAACAAAGACTTTCTGAGAGAGAACTAAAAGTGAAGGAGAGCAGACAATCACAGATTAGGAAGAATGGTCTGAACGAACGATTTTCGGATGAGGATGCCGAGTCACATGGGACTTCTAACTCGGCTTCCCTTACCCAGTGACTAGCCCAGCTAGTTATTTAACTAAAGTAGCTCAGTGGGCATCCTAAAGAAAATGCAGAGATTGGTTCACTGGGTCCAGCTCTAGTATGCATTATCTCACTTGATTCTGGCAACACAGAGGCAACAGAAATCCTTATCTTGCAAAGAAAGACCCCGAATCTTAGAAAAGTTAGTACATCAAGTTCTTGACTCTAATGTTTGACACTAGCCTTCACTGTCTTCCTGACAGGAGGGTAAAACTTCACTGCTGGGGGGAGGGGAGCTAATACCAAGCCAGATCATCATTTAAATCCCAAGCCAGATTTTTTTCAACTGCAGAGCCCAGGGTTTCCACTGATTGTACTGATGTAAACATTTTCCCACAATGGTTGCAGACAGTTTGATTCAAGGACAGTGCTTCTGTTAATTTAAAGCTTTGAAGCCATTTTAAGACAGGATGGAAAAACCTTACAATTCTGAAGAACAAAAACAAATTCTGTTAGGTGTACAGTAAATGAAGGCCTGTGCACCAGTCCTAACACAACAACAGCCCCTGGGAACTTAAACAGGATAATTTCAGGGCAAATACTAATCATTATTTTTTTAAGTACATCATACACTAATAAGTCTTTTTTAAGTGTGTCTCAGTCCTTTCATAATAAATCTAATGGGCTAGGAGGAAAAGAGAAACCAGCGCTCTTCTCCCATCTAGATTCATTCTCTCTCTCTCTCTCTCTCTCTCTCTCTCTCTCTCTCTCTCTCTCTCTCTCTCTCTCTCTCTCTCTCTCTCTCTCTCTCTCTCTCTCTCTCTCCCTCTCTCTCTCTCCCTCTCCCTCCCCCCCCCTCCTCATATTGTGCAACACAAGCCATCCTACATGCCTTGTTTGTAATGGATCAACAGTTTACTATCCATGTATGCAGGCCCTCTCTAAGGATTCTGGTCCCAAAATGAAGCAGTGATGTAAAAGTATCTTTTAGTCACCTGATATAATTGTCATCTCTGAGTCTTACTGCCTCTATCTGCTAACCTAGGCTTAGTCCTGGAAGCTTCTAGCCTCTGTACAATCTAACCTAGTCCTAGAATTTTTTTAGCCTCTGAGATTTACTGCCAAATAAATTCACTTTTCTTGTCTTTCTGAACTCTGGCTGGCTGATCTAACTCAGTCGTTCTGGCTCAAACCCCTCTGCAAGATGACTGATTCAATCTGGCTTCTCTCAGCTTCTCAATGAATTGCTTTGTTTGGCCTCAGACTAACTCTAGCAATCTGTTCTGATCTTCTGGCTCCTTCACACATTCTCTGGCTCATTTTGTCCTCACCTCTGCCTACCTTTTTTTTTTTTTTCTGTCAGTAAAACTGCCACCTCCTTCCTCTCTCTTTCCCCCTCTCTCTTTTCTGCACTGTTCTCTCTTAAGTAACCTCTTTTTCCTCTCTCTTCTTGTGAGAGTTAGGCATATCCTATTTGGTCAAATCTTCTGATTTGTCACTTTTTCTGCCACTCAATTAGAAATCACTTTCAAACGCGGGTGCTTCCTTCTACAAACGAACTTTACCTTCATTGTTAGGGATTAAAGATGTGTACTAACGGTTTTGTCTGAGTTCCAGCTAAAGGGATGAATAGTGTATGCCAAGGCTGAGCCACACCACAACTGGAATCAACTTTTTTTTTTCAGTAAACAACAATCTCAGGGTTCACACTGTCATCAAATATCCCACAACACAGTGAGGAATCAAGGAATGACATGTTGGACAGTATTTTCAGAGAGATCCCCTGTACAATCTGTGGGTAGTGAGCATTCTACAGGCTCTTGACAAAGAGGAACTGTGAATCCTCCCTCCATGGCTGAGCAGTGTTTCCAAGGTTTACACACATCTGGATGGCCATTATAGACTGGCCTTCTTGGCCTTGGCTGGCAACTATGATGGTGAATGGGAGTCCCATCTTGTATTAAATCCAGCTGATAGTCTGCTTAGTCTGCTGATGAGCGACATTCTGCAAGAGAAATGGCAGTGCACACAGACACACAGATCTCACGATTTTTATGTTAACTGAAAATTTACCAGATGATAGCTCAGTGGCTACTAACACCACAGAGGGCTAGCAGTCCTTCTAGTAAGCCTAACCTTTTAAAATCTAGACACAGGAAACATTTATTTGCCCAAGCCACTGTGGGTGTTTTGGTTTTTTGTTTTGCTTTGTTTTCTACCTAACACATGAAGCATTTAACAAATTGCAATATCGGAAAAGACATGAAGTAGTTAATATTCTGCATATGAAAATTCTTAGGACTCACAAAAAGAACTTTTACAAATCTAAACTTACAGGGTCCCCTCCAGAGGCAAATGAAATCGATTGCATTTGATGATTTGCAATAATCTGGAAAACAAAAGCAAATTAAACATTTTAACACTATGTGTTTGATTTGTTTCTACCTGCTTAGCATCCCTTTAGAAACTATACTGTCAACATTCTAAAATAATCTCTTGTTGTTTTGCTATTGGGATTGAAACTAAAGCATTGTGTATTCTGAGGATTTCCTCTACCATTAAGCTATGTATCCACACCTAAATACTCTCATTTAACTCGTGGACTTGATATGCCTTTCTCTCTGCCCCTACTCACCTAGGTAGTCATATGACCTAGGTCTAACTATCCAATAAGCAATCTAGTAAACACCACTCTCTGGATATAGCCAATCAATGTTTTGTGAGAGGAGCTGAGATCGGTAGTAGAAGGAGAGTATCTCTTTCTGCCACTAAGGAACACCTACACTTGTCCAAGGGGCCATCTTTTGCTGTCATGTGGGTGAAACCTTCTGGAATATAAAAATTTCTTTCCAGAAAGACTGAGAGCTGAGTGTTAAAAACAGACTTGGAAACAAATGTGTTTCATTACTTTAACCAGTATATTTCCCCACTTCCCTTTATATTCTTGTTTATTTTTTCTATTTATAGACTTAGTATATTTACTTTTGTTTTAGTTATTCACCACTATGTGTCCAAACACACTAATATTAAGACTTCTAACATGGGGGCTAGAGAGGTTGCTCAGTGGTTAAGGACCCTGGTTCTAGTCCCAGCCCCAACATGTTATCTCAAACCATGTGTGACTCTGGTTCCAGAAGATTCAAAGCCCTCTTTGGGCTCTAGGGGCATCGAACATGCACATAGTACATACAAGTAGGCCAAACACCCACACATAAATCTAAAAATGATTGAAAAACTTAAAAGACTTCTAATATGAAGTATGACTAGCCAAGTAACTGCACTAATTAGCCCAAAATGATTGCTTTATTAAAGGTTCTATTTTGTTCGCTTGTGCTTGGAAATCACAGTACAATGACTGATTTGTATAGGTTTTAAAGGTTAATTAAAATATCAGCTATGCAACTACCAATGAAGGTAACTGCTGTGATATTCAAATAGTAGACTGCTTACAATGTAACAACATGTTTGTTGGGTTAAAAAGAAGTCAACACAAAGAATACATCATTTCATTTATCAAAACTGGCAAACTTTTGATTGAATTATTTGCTTAAAGTCTGAATAGTGGTTATTCATGAGGCACAAGAAGAGAGAAGAGTGGTTTTCTGGGATCCACAAATGATGCCTTTTCTTCTGGGTGGTAAGTTAACAAATACATTCAGCTTGTGATAATTAAGCCACACACATTACCTGTGCACTTTTCTGTATTAATATTGCAGTAAGAACAAAATCAACATGCAAAGATCATGTATCAATAACAGCTCATGAGAAACTGCATTAAATGGGTAAAGAGGAAAATTTCATACAAATATGTTCAAGTATTTAAAACTAGTAAAAATCATGTAACACTTTGGGAAAAAGTTCATTGAAGAGTATAAAAAAATGACCTTTGACAAAAATTATATAAGAGCCAGATGATAAAGAGGAATGCTGTGGAATGTTGTCTCCTGGACATTGCATCCACGAATAGTAAACTAAAGCTATGAAAAGATTATAAAGATACAATCAGGCCTGGAGAAATGGCTCAGCAGCAAACAGCATCGGCTGCTCACACTAAGGATCAGGGTTCAACTCTCAGCAATCACAGGGCAGTATACAAGTGTGACTTCATTTCTAGGAGGTCCGACGCCCTCTTTTGGCCTCTGCAGGCACACTGCACACACATGGCATACAAACATTACAGACAGGCAAGCACCCATACACACGAAAGAGAGATCAAGTTGATAAAACTTAAATTTATTTATATTAATTCAATAAAACAACACCTGGCAAGGGTGTGTATATTCTCAAACACTATTGGCTACAGCTTAAGTTTGTAGAGCAACCGTGGAGTGTGATTATCTGTATTTATTTAAAATATGCATAGCCTATCTTCCATCTTTCCTTATCCTAGTAAAGTACTCACATATGTGGCTTAGTTTCCCCTTGATGTATACACACGCGAACACAAACACACACACACACACACAATTTGTCTATGGTTAGATCAACTTAATAAATGAAGGAAAAAAACCGAAAAGGTAAATTTTCACAGTGCGCAGGACGGACTAAGAGAATTTGAAATGATGAGAGGCGATGGACATCCTGATCACAGGGATGCTGGGGAGGCAGGGAGGTGGAAGAGAGATGGCATCTGTGACAGAAGGCCAGGGCTTTCCAGCTAGGCAAAGCAAGCACTTGGCATGGAACTTAGAGCTGGTCTCCAGGTGGAAGGGAAGCATCCCGGGTCCTGAGTGGGTGTAAGGGTGGGGTGGGAGTCCGGGAAACAAGGGGGAAGGGGGAAACAGAGCTCGCGCACGCGCGCCACGCCCACTCGCGGACCAGGCGGTCTACTTGCCAGCACACGCACGCCGTGCTGGCACGCGCACCACGCCCGCCTACCCATTTGCGCACGTGAAACGCGCTCCGCACGCGCATCACGCATGCCCACTCGCCTGCGCACGCGCGCGAGACCCACCCACCCCCTCCGCTCGCGCTCCACGCACGCGCACCACGCACGCCCTCTTGTCTGCGCACGCGCACCACGCCCGTTCGCGCGCCCTTCTCTGCAAAAGGTGGGTCTTTTTTTCTTGGCTGGGTTGCCTCCACCATGGCGGAGATGGCAGAGCTTTGCGAGCTGTACGAAGAAAGCAACGAGCTGCAGATGGACGTGCTGCCCGGCGAGGGCGATATGGAGGTAGGCCGCGGGGCCCGCGGGCCGGCCCCGGAGGAGGGCCCCATGGAGGAGGAGGCCGGGTTGGCCGCCGCCCGCGCCCAGCGCGGCCTGTTCCCCGAGGCTGGCGCGGACCTGGAAGGCGACGAGTTTGATGATTGGGAAGACGACTACGACTTCCCTGAAGAGGAACGCTGGAGCGGCGCGATGCACAGGGTGTCCGCCGCGCTGGAGGAAGCCAACAAGGTGTTCCTGAGAACGGCGCGAGCTGGTGATGCCCTGGATGGCGGGTTTCAGGCGCGGTGTGAGAAGAGCCCTTTCGACCAGCTAGCTTTTATCGAAGAGCTGTTTTCGCTGATGGTTGTCAATCGACTGACCGAAGAGCTCGGTTGTGATGAGATCATTGATCGAGAGTAAATGCTGACGAAAGAGGAGGAAACTACCTGAGAGGGAGAGATTCAACATTCTGCTATTTTGGGGTTCATTCCAAATAGTTCTGTGCAAAAAATAAAAACAGTTGGTTTTTGTTTCTCGGAATAGAAGACAGGACAGTGAATGACCAGGCATTGTGGAAAAGGAGAATCGAGGAAGGAGGAGTGTTAAACCTGAGAATCTCGAGGAGAAAAGACCAAATTGTTCCTGTCTGGTCTCACAGGGGCTCAGCAGAAACCTGGTTCAGACTGTTGATCGAGATGATTTTCCTTACATTGGAGAAGAGCTTTCTCGTATTAAGCTTTTAAAGATGGTTTGGAAGAGTAAATCGTGACTGCCAATACAAGAATCTAATTAAAGAATGGGGAAAAAATACATCCACAAGATATCTTTGATTCGAACTAAAAGGCTATTGGGAAAAAAACTTTGCAAATTATCTTTTGTGATTTATACACATCTAGTTATCAAAAGCTAAATTTGAGGTTTAAGATTGAGTATCCATAAACCCCAAAGGATAATCAAAGTAACCGTGTGTATAAGTGTAGATGTGTTATCATTCATGCTATCATCTTAAAATGTGTTACAAAAGCTTCTGGAATTTTGACTGCACATATATCTTCGTGATTTATAAAGCTACTGTGGTGTCTAATTTGGAAAAATCTCTTGTAATGATTTTCAAAGTAAAGAAAAAAGCAGGATGTCTTTTTAAGGTTTTCAGTTCATGCATTCAATAAAATGTATGGGAAAGCCCAAAGACAAACTTTCTAATGCCCTTTTATACTAGGGAAATTTTGCTTGCTGTTTTTTACCTTGACAGATGGTAAGACTGTAACTGAAGTTCATATTGTAAGAACTGTTTGCAAAAATAATCAAGTAAAAAGAAACCCTGCCTGTATCTATAAAAGATGTATGAGCTATTATGTTGTCAAACTTTGAAGGTTTTAAACCTTCCCAGAGGTCCACCTGGGTGTCTGATACTCTCTCTCTCCCTCTCTGCCTCTTTCTCCCCCTCCCCCTCCCCCTCCCTCCTAATTATGCTTGTTAATCTTTATGCACCAGCATTGGCGATAATAAATTTTCTTGTTCTGTGTATTTTGCTTTGTCTAATAGATTTGCATACATATTTTATACAGGAATCACTTGCTGTGTGTGCCACTGCCTCCATCTTAACATCTAAACATCCAGTGCTTACAATGTAAACCAGTTTCAAATACTCGAAAAATGGGTTCTGGGAACTTAAAGCAAATTTCAGAATTTTCTAGAAGATTTGGCCAGCCTATAATCCCTGCTCTATGAATGTGTTGCTATGGTTTGTTTGGTGAAGAATATGGTGTATTAGTACTATGTCCCTGCTGCCACCACAGCAATCAATACAGGACAGAGCTGAGACAGTAGGGTAACTCCTGGGTTTCTGTGGGTTTGGTTGGTTGGTTTTACAGTCATTTTGTTTGGGAAGCTGCTGAGGTGGTTCAGGGGTAAAGGCACCACCTGCCCTATAGCCAAGCCTGATGACCTGAGTTTCATCTCTGGGGACCTTGTGGTGGAGGGGGAGAGAGAACTCCCCCAAGATTGGGCAGGCCTGTTAGTAAGTTTAGACCCTCACCTGAGATTCTAGTCGCTCTTGTACCTCCAAAGCACCTATACACAATTTTGCCCCAGTTACATGTGCTTTTAGTAGGTGCTAAAGCATGAAAGGGGGGAAGTTAACTGAAGGTGGGGACTCAGCGATGTTTAGGAAGCTGTCACCCATGTTAAGGTGGGACTTTTTGATAGAGCAGCTACAAACACTCCCATGAGTAACAACCCCTCAGCCCTCCTTTTTACTCACCCAATAACCTGATTGCCTCACTACTTGGACTTGGGGGAGTTATTTATTTGTTCTGGTATTTACCTGCTGTAAATAGACCTTTGCTCACATCTCCACTGGAATATAATACAAATATCCATAAATTTAAATGTATTTGTGTTTGGGGACCAAAGCATATCTTGGAAGTTAAGAGGAGAAGCCATGCATTTGTATTTGCACCTTTTATTCTGCATTTATTTATTTGTGTATATATGGGGAGGGTGCATGCCACAGTAAACAAAGATCAAAGGATAACCTTCAGGCATTGGTTTTCTCCTCCCACCAAATGGGGCCTAGGGATCAAACACAGGTCTTGGGGCTTGGTAGTAAGCTCTTTTACTCACACTACCCTTTTGTATTTATCTTTTGTTTTGTTGAGATAGGGTCTCACTGTGTAGCTGTCCTGGAACTAGACCAGGCTGGGCTCCTGCTCACAGAGTTCTAACTCCTGCATGCTGGGATTAAAGGCATGTACCACCATGCCCGGCATCTTTTATAAAGGCATTTTTATTTTAAGGTTTGTGTGTGTGTGTACTTCACATGCTCATACCATGGCACACATGGAGTTCAGAAGACTTCTCTAAGAGTCTCGAAAAAGCCCAGCTAGGGCAAGTTTTGAAGAAAGCCTCAGAGATACAGCTTTTGTGAGTTCTCATCCTTGCTGGATGTACACTCCCTAGGTCAAAGGTCAAAGGATCCCTGACACACACACACACACACACACCCGCGTGCCCCTGGTGCTGCTGACTTTCAGGTCATCCATGCACCTGTAAGTTAGCCCTCATCCATTCTCCTGTAAGTAGTCTCAACAAACTCACTGCTTACAAAGCTAGATGTGGGCGGAACTGATTGGTCTGTCACCCCAGTGCCTTACATGGGGAGAACAGATGTTTGTTGACATCTGCAGAGCAAAAGTCACACAGCACGCCTCAGACTGCTATGGTTAAAGGATAGTGGGGAGTAGAAACAGACTAGATGATGCCTCACCACTGTACACACCACAGCCCCACTGATTATACACTCCCCAGTTCACTTTAGCCTTCCCCATGGAAAGGGCCACTTAGGAAACAATTATTAGCAGAACATGGTGGTGCATGCCTTTGATCCCAGTGCTTAGGGGGCAGGCTATCTATGCGTTCAAGACTAGTCTGATCTACATTGCAAGTTCCAGGACAGTCAGGACTACATAGAGAGACCCTGTCTCAAATACACAAAGAAAATGATTGTTAGATTCTGCACATGAGACTGTCACCTTACCTCTAGCTTTGCCTCTTAAAAACAATAAACAATTTTTGAGTAGCTCAATAAGATGTCATCCCTAAACATGGCAAGACCCCATGATGACATAGGCAAGTAAAACCAGCCCCACAGCTTACAGATTTACCTTGAGGTCAGAATGGATGGATGGATGAATTTACTTGTGTTACATCTTCTGCATTTGCTCATCAAAGCTATGCAACCATCATCCCCACTACAGGCATCACCTACACTTGAATAAATAATCAATGCCCAACTAGACAGGACTCTTGAGTTGGTTCATATTTACCAGTGTCTTCTGAGGTATTTTATACTGCTGAATGAGCAGTGCATTTTATCCTGGTTTTGAAGTTAGAAAAAAAAAAAAAAAGCAATGAGATTGTTGACAATTTTACTTATTATGCTTTTGTCCTCCTGAGTGATGCGTATGGATCTGGGAAGGCCTTGGAGGAAGAATGAATGAGCAATATTGGGCACTATTAGCAATATCGCCAGCATTGTGCTAAGTGCTCACTTCATTACCTCACTTAGCCTTCTAAATAACATAACACAGCATTCAAACTCAAAAAGCCTTGCAGATGGGTACTGTAACCCAGAGGTCACCGATAAGACCTGAAGCTCAAGGATGAAGGGTAACTGTCACCATATGGCAAGCCCTTATGAGGTCTCAAACATCTTAAGTGCTTGGTCATTTACAGTGAGATTGAACCATCCACGCATCCTTGGTGAACAGCATTCCCTATAATAAAAGTTACCCTCAACAGTGTCAGTTACTACATATTCAACACGGAGCAACATCAGGCTCTGACATGTAGAAATATCCTGGCATGAGGACCTTACACTGTAGTCCCCATACATGTTTAGCCCAGTGTCTGTGAATCTTTTACATTGGTTGCAATAGTGTGATTCTGTACTGAGCAATGCTTTTAGGCAAAGCCAGGCAGAACAAGGGATCATAAACCATGAAAGGAGGGAAATGATGTCATTTTCTGCACAAATTTCAGTTAGCTGCTTTTGTTTGGGACTGTTCTTGGGCCAAACTGTTTCCATCTTCAAGAGTTCAGCTGTAACCATTTGCAAAAGACTGTTGATGTTACCTCACAAGAAGGAGGGGCAAGGAGGGTCCCAGGACCCTCAGGAGAGTATTCAGCCACTCTTCCCAACTAGTTGAATGCAATTCTGCCTTTATTGCATGTGGCCTCAGAGAGTGGCTAGAACTCTGTAAGGTGGGAAGGACTGGGGAGGGGGCTCCATCTTCACAGCCACAGAAGAGTCATCATCCATGCTGGGTGCAGACTTTTCAGTGTGACTGTTTTAAGACCATCTATGCTCCTACCTGTCACCCTTTGACCTATGCTTAGTAAGTGAGCCTAATAAGCTCATTAGTTCCACAAGGAACTTTGTTGAAACTGTACTTCAGTTTGTCATTGGGACCTTATGAGCAGGGGAGCTAAATGTTGCCCAGTCCCCTACTCCCAGAGAAAATTCTCATAACATGATAACCCAATACATTAACCCAACGCCATCTTTGTTGTTTGTCCTTCATTTGAATACCCGAGTCCAATGAGTACATCGGGCATATTAATTGGCAAACAACATTAACTATGTTCTTTTATCCTTGGATCTTTATACAGAGCCAATTAGGAAAGTGGTTTTGTGGACAGTTTAACTCCCCAGGAATAGTTAGTAACACTGTTAGGGATTCTAATTACTGATGTGCATTAATCTTGGGAAATTTTCCCCTTTCGGCTTATTAAATTGTAAGTACACTCTCTCCTGTTACTCTCTTTACTATCCACAGACTTTCAGGAAAAACATTGATATGCTAAAACTAAACTGTAATCATTGGCTACCTTACCTGTTGGTTGTCGAGGTTCATCAGTGTGAGGCTGCTTGTTGAAACAGTCAGTTTTATATTCATTCCTGAAAACTGAAGATTGCTTTTGCCAAGAACCGTTGTCAGGAACTTAACTGGAGCCTTTAAAAATAACAAAATATCACTCTAAGTTATGGGTGTGTTACACCTCCTCTCTGTTATTTTATATGAGCCAAAAGAGCTGGAATGGTTGAGTGGTAGGACTTGACCAAAAGCTTGCTTCTTCATGTGACACGTGGATATGGAAGCACACGTATTAAATCCTACCACACCAACACATGTTGCCTGAAAGGAACATCTTGGCACAGATTCAAAGTGATGCTATGCTATGGACACTGTAGCATTTCACCAAACTTACAGAGTTTTATGCTCTTTTGAAAAACGGTGGTTTGACTACAGAAAAGAAAAAGACTCGATATTTTCCAACTGACATTCCTTAGCATATAGGTGTCAAATTAGTATGTCTTTGTGCCCTATTATATTACAATGTTGGGTATGAAAGAAAATTGCTATTTGAGTCATTCACTTGAGTTTCATAAAATATCATTATGTGAATTTTGGCTTGAGAGTAAGTCAAAATTTCTGACAATTTCTGAAATGGCTGTAGCCATACTTCTGCCATTTTGGTACTATGTATTTATATGAAGTTCTCAGCATGGGCATCACAAAACGTTTATCAAATCTAAAGAATGTATACAATGGTCTAAATCCTGCATTATCAAATATCTAGCCCAAATTTAACTCTTTAATATAAAAACAAATAAGCACATTCTTCTCATAAGTATGCAAATTCGCTTTCACCATTAATAAATGTTTTCATAAATTACATGTATATCAAACAATTTTTATTTTTTATTTATTATTGTCATTGTACATGTGTTTTTATGAGTGTGGGCATGTGCACGTCACATCACACATGTGGAGGTAAAAGAAGCTGCTTCTATCCTTCCACCATGTGATCCAGGGATAGAATTTAAGTCATCAGGTTTTATTGTTGTTGTTTGCTTCTTTTTTTTTTTAATGTGTCAAGTGCTTTTACATTCTAAGTGATCTCTCCACCCCAGAGAATTGCTTTAAAATAATAATAACTCTATAGCTGGGGTCATGTAAACTCTCAGGCTGGGGAGGTAACGCAGCCTGGGAACATCCAAACTCAAGGGCCCAAGTTCCACCCTCCAAACACACACACACACACACACACACACACACACACACACACTCACACTCACACACACTCACACTCACACACAGACACACACACTCACACACACAGATACACTCACACACACACAGACACACTCACACACACAGACACACTCACACTCACACACACAGACACACACAGACACAGACACACATACACTCACACAGACACACACACAGACACACACACTCACACACACAGACACACACAGACATACACTGACACAGACACACACACAGACACACAGACACACAGACACACACACACAGACACACACACACAGACACACACACACAGACACACACACAGACACACAGACACACACACAGACACACACACAGACACACACACTCACACACACACAGACACACACAGACATACACTGACACAGACACACACACAGACACACAGACACACAGACACAGACACACAGACACACATACTCATACACACCCAGACATACACAGACAACACAGACATACACACACAGACACACACTCACACACACACATAGACACACACAGACAACACACAGACACACACACAAACACACACTCACACACACTTATGTGTGTGTTATATGTACTTGGATTTCCACAGTGGGAGGGCAGAGATAGATTCCTTGAATTCACTGGCTGGCTAGCCTAGCCTACGTGGCAAGTCCAAGACAGTGAAAGACCCCATCTCATAAATAAATAAATAAATAAATAAATAAATAAATAAATAAATATAAATAAATGTCAAAGGAGAATGCTTGAGCCTCTACCACCATGAGCATACACATACAACCACGTACCCATTCAAATATGCACACACACACACAAAATTCTCAAGCAAAAAAGGTCACAAATGAAAAAAATTTAAAGAAGCTCAGGAATAGAATGATTACTCTGACACCAGTTTTGCCATAGTTAAAGGGACAGAAAGGGAGAGGCTCGTGTAGATATTCACCTTTCGTTTTTTAATGGCTCCATGGGCCCCGGGGACAGCTTCACACACACGGCTTATTGCTTCCCTAAAGACAAAAACCACAGAGAGTCTTAACATTCTACCTGTAATCTGTAAGTGATCAAGAACAATATTCAGAGTGTACAGATGGGATAGTGGTGTGGCTGACTTAACGGCTTTCTCTCAGACCCACACCACAAGGTACTATGCCTAGTTTTTCTGTAGTTCAAACTCAGAAAGAATTGGCAACACTCTAATTCTGAAAATTTGTCTTACAGGGAGTCCTGTGATTTCCGTTATTGATTTTGTTTTGCCCTTTGGATTTTTAGATTTATTTCATTGTGTTGTCGATTTTTAACAAGCAAAGGCAAACCATTCTTTTCTGGACATACATCACAACTCTACCCCGAGCAAAATCCTCACCATAGCATTGTGAATAGAAGTCATACTACTTCACCACTAAAGGCAATTAAATATGAATGAATCTGACCGTAGAGGAAGCTTGGAAGGGATGGGAAAAGCACTGAACTTCAAGGTGGTCTCAAATGGAGCTCTATTGACTCCGTTACTCCTACCAGCCACTGAACTTTCATGTAATTTCACAGAGCAGAAGAAAATCAATATCGAGTTCTCTCCCATGCTTATTTTCTGACCTTACTGTATACTGTACTTCCTGAGGAACCGGCACCACTATAAATAAATTAGCATCGCTGGTTAATGGAGGTACTGAAGGAGCAGGCACTCTCCTCCCCAGAAAGGCAACCGTGATGAGAAGCTTCTGGCCCAGGATTGAGCATCCTTACCTGACCAGGCTTTTACTATATCACACCTGCCTGTTCACAATGCAAAGGTAAAAGATCATTGTTAAAAGGAACAAACCACATCTACACATCCATACAATGGTGTATTATAGCTTTTTAGCATATTTTATAGAAAGGGAGGGACCTTCAGAGCAACACTGCAGACATGCTTCTAAAAAGCCATAGTTGGGACGGGTTGGAGCTCAGTGTTCTAGAGAACTCTCTGCAAAAGTAGGCAGAACTTCCAAAGTTTCTGGGTATCATTTCTTATAACGTGTTCTAGCCCAGAATCTCCACTTTTCTCTGAGTAAAGGAAACTTTCCCCCCACATAACTGCTTATGTTTCCTCTCACTGAAGAACAGAGCTGGTCTCTGGTTTAGTATATTCTCTTGAGAGGAACATTCCAACCTTTGTTCTCTGATTTAACAGAAGGATAATGCAGAAGGTTGGACTTTTTCATTTGGTTGGTTGTTTGATATTATAGTCATTTAAATGATCATTTGAGTTGATGAAATTCTTATCATTGGTCCAAACTGACCTCTAGTACTACAAAAATAACTCATGTAGGCTCCTCTCACTGTGTTATAGAATTCAATAGAGTATTTTATAAGAAATGGAGGACTGTCTACTCTCCAGGAGCCAATGAGAGTGCTGAGTAAGCAGTTTGAAGTAACAGTAGAAACAGGGATGGAGGTTGATGCTGCTACATACAGTCATTGCTAATTAATGTTAGAAGTCGCTGCCTTTATAGAATACCTTATAGGTTCACAAAATGCTTTCCCAAATACTCTGATTCTCATGCATATTCTAGTATATTCTGGTAAGATTAGCATTGTGAATCTGACTTGAAGGGAATGGTCCCTCTCACAAAGTGAACCATGCTGGCAGAGTGGGCACTGGAATGACAGACCCCGAAGCAGGAGCAAAGAGAAGGACTGGGTGCAGGGAGCTCACACACGTGACAGTGCAGGGGCCCTGGGTGCAGGGAGCTCACACATGTGACAGTGCAGGGGCCCTGGGTGCAGGGAGCTCACACATGTGACAGTGCAGGGGCCCTGGGTGTAGGGAGCTCACATACGTGACAGTGCAGGGGCCCGGTGTGGGAAACAGCAGTGAGCAGTTGAGAGACAGATTAGCAGTTCAAAATGCTTTGTTAAAGGCCAGATAGCAAATGTGTTACTGTTTAGTTCCAACAAAACGCAGCCCGAGACAATATATAAACAAATGAACTCTGAAGCCCGAGACAATGTATAAACAAATGAAGTCGCCTGCGTGCCAATAACATTTTATTTTTAGGAATAAGAGCTGGACAGAGCTGGCTGATGGACCATAGTAGCTATCCCCTGAATTAAACCACTTACACAACACCAGGAAAGTTTAGTCTTAAAAAACAAAGCAAGGTACAGTAGCTTCATAGTCTAAGCAATTGGGAGACTAAGCCAGGAGGGTCTTCAGTTCTAGACCAGCCTGAGCTACATAGCAAGACACTGTGTCAAATAACTCAAGGGGGGGTCATATTCATTCTGATTTTAACATTTTTAATGATTTATTTATTTATTCTATGTATATGAGTACATTATAGCTGTCTTCAGACACACCAGAAGAGGGCATCAGACTCCATTACGAGATGGTTGTGAACCACCATGTGGTTGCTGGGAATTGAACTCAGGACCTCTAAGAAGAGCAGTCGGTACTCTTTAACCACTCTCTCCAGCCCTCATTCTGATTTTAAAATTGAAAATTAAAAACTACAAGATATCTCATGCACATTTAAATTAGAAAACAAGACCACACAAGATCAGCTTTTATGAAAAATGAGTTGTATATTTATTCATTGTTAAGGGCATCCCCATTCTAAGGAGTAATTTGATAAAATATTACAAATATTGGATCTTTGAGGTGACTCAGGAAAGACATTTACTGCCTAGCCTTATGTCCTGAGTTCAATCCCTGGGATCCACAGGTTGGAAGTAGAGAACTGACCCTGCAAGTTGCCCTCTGACCCCCACAAGTGCACCAGGGCATGCACATCCCCACACAAATATACAATAAATAATAATAAGTGTAAAACATTTTAAAGTAACCAATATGAAGTTTACCAAGAATTTGACAGGAGACAACATGATGGAAATAGTTGAATACTCTGTGAACATAGCAGACACTTTTTGTTTTAGAGTAAAAACACTAACCCACAATTAAGTGACAGATGAAATGTAAAGGCTAGATACAGTGGTTTGGGATGTTACATGTGCCAATGACAGAAATACTAGGAGGAGATCTGTAGAAGGCAGTGGACATTCAAATCTGACATGCTGGCGACATTCAGACATTGGAGTGTGACATGCGGGTTCCATCCATCCTGTCCAAACTGCTTTCAGCCTGTGAGCCCAGCGCTTGGTCTCTGAGGCAGAAGGTTGTGAGTTCACAGCCAGCCTGGGCTACGTCGCCACATCATCTCCAAAAATACCAAACAGGCTTATAAACACTAACTAGGCTGTTTATTGGTGTTGGTGGCTTGTTATTTATTCTGTCTCTTTCTTTTAAATGTTTATTATTTATTTTATTTTTATGGATATGTGTCTGAGTGTGGATGTATACCACAGATGTGCAGAAGTTCACAGAGGTCAGAAGAAGGACGGCATCAGATCCTCTGGAAGTGGAGTTCAGGCAGTTGTGAAGGGCCATGTGGGTGCTGCGAACTGAACCCAGATCTCCTAAAAATGCAGTAAGTGTTGTAAACAAGTTAAGCCATCTTTCAAGCCTTTGATCATTATATCTTGCTTCTGATTCTATTGTATTTAAACATAAGCAATATAAATGATGTTTTATTTCCATATGAAGTTGGTTGGATAAACAATCTTTTTAAAATGTTTTTGCTGGTTGTTACTTGTTTTGTTATTGGTTGAGACAAGGTCTCACTGTGTTGCTCAGGCTGGCTCTGAATTCCTGACTCACCAGCATGCTGGGGTTAATGAACTGACACCTTTGGCGGCCAGGGTTGCTTTGCTGGTCCCACTCTGATCTGGTCTCTGTGTGCATTAGCAACTTCAATCTCACCAAGACCATTTCAAGGCAAGTACTTGGCTCCATTTTGTAAAGAGGAATCTGAACTTGAACAAATTCAAATTTTACCGTCTTCTAATAAGACAGTGAATGATGCCAGAGACAGGGAGCAGATCCCAGCCCACACTTGGCAGGGAGGAAACAGGAGTTGAGAGCCTCCAGCTCTGGGACTGGGGCAGTGTGTGTTGGTCGTTCCTTCTTGCAAATACCCCAACAGAGAGATATGGGCCGCCCTGGGACAACCTTCCCAGCAGCAAGGCTGTGAGAAACTGTTAAGGGAAAATGGCAGCAGAGGTCTTCTCAGTACAGGCTGTCGAAGTTGACTAGCGGTCTCCCGGCCCTGGCAGGTGCACTTGTGCAAGGTGCAGTCACGTGACATCGGCCAGGTGAGGTTTCTCTGGCTTCTTAGAGTGCAAAGATCTCTGACTGTCACTGTCCTCCAAAGAATAAGGAGCCCCTGTCTGCGCCTGTAAGCTTGTTTTCAGGAAGACTTCTCTGTGGACGTGTGTGATGATGGCACTTAAATATAATTATATAATTTCAGCACTTGTGAGGCAGAGGCAGGGGAATTGATGAAAGTTCAGAGCCGGCCTGGACTATTCTCTCTCTCTCTCCCTCTCTCTCCCTCTCTCTCTCTCCCTCCCTCCCTCCCTCCCTCCCTCCCTCCCTCCCTCCCTCTCTCTCTCTCTCTCTCTCTCACTTTGGATTTGAGACTCTAAAATGAACCATGAGCTGTCTCTCCCTAAGCAGACTTGTTGTACAAACTATTCAATCTTAAAGATCTGTTTCCCACCCTGGCCTCCCAGAAAAACATTTTCGAAACTGCTTCCAAATAATCTCTCACATTTCTGCTTTCTTTGCTGATAAATCTGTGTTGACTAACCCAGAATCCCAGTCACGGGATACAAAGGCGCCTACGTTGGCTACATTTTGTTGCCTTTTCCACAAAGATCTTTTCTGTCCCTGAGGAGGGGACCAAAAAATTAACTGCAACACTGTCAAGGACAAGCATGACTCTTGTGACTTTGGGAGCCTCAGCCACACCCTGAGCCCAAGGCATCGACTGTAGACAGGCAGAGGGGACAGACAGGAAGGGATCTCTCCCAGGGCCCAGAATGCCAGGCTGTGTCAGCCTGCATACCCCAGCCAGCTTTATTGCACAGGCCTTTTGGAGTTGGTAGACACACACAGACACACACAGACACACACACACACACACATACACACACTGGGGGAGGGAGAGAGAGAGAGAGAGAGAGAGAGAGAGAGAGAGAGAGAGAGAGAGAGAGACTGACTATGACCACAGCATCAACAGTAGCCACTTTGTTCATTGACTCTCCACGTGAGAAGGAAAGACAGAGTGGGCTGATGTAAGCAAATGAGAACGCAGCTGAAGGTTTACTGTTGCTGCAAAACCCCGCCCACGCCAGAAGACAAAAAAAAAAAAAAAAAAAAAAAAAAAAAAAAAAAAAAAAAAAAAAAAGAAAGAAATTTTGCCTATCTCTGCAAAGTCCAAACTAATCATCCAAACAAAGCCATCTTTCTTTACAGACCCTGACCACTGGAGGACTTCAGTTAGTTTTTTTCCTACATCTTTAGTCCTTTAAACAGTTGTCCTCCTGTGGAAGCCATATTGCCTAGCAGTTTCCCTCACTGCCTTTCAAGTTTGAGAGACAGCAGCACAGTCCCAGACACTGCCGTACGATCTGTGGGGGAGGAGCCACTGGGCAAAGCTTTTGCCTAGTGAAAATGCGCTTCTTCAGTAAATAAGAAATCCAGAAGTATGGAGAACCCAGGTAACGAGCCCAGTAGGAATCAAGATTCTTCATCCTCCCGAGAGAGAGAGAGAGAGAGAGAGAGAGAGAGAGAGAGAGAGAGAGAGAGAGAGAGAGAGAGAGAGAGACTATGTCTACTCTCCCCTGTCCACCTTAGTTTTGTCCAAGCAAACAGACACAAGACTCAAATTTCAATCAGAGCAAAAAGCTTTGCAGATTATTGTCAAAAATGCTCAAGAGAAATAGAATTGCTTGTAATTTCCAGGGGCCTTCCCTGCCTTTGCTCGCCCGCGTGAATCCCTAAACAATGACTGGCCGCCTCCCTACAGCAGCCTTCTTGCGGTGACACTTGCACCCGTGGCTCCTTAAGCTATAGGGATCGTCCTGGGGAAATCTTTTCCTACAAAACATCGAGACTTGGTAACCTATGTGTTCATTTTTGTTCAGCTTGGTGAAAAGAAAGAGTGGCCGTGAAAAGCCCTCAGACAGGACACTTTAGACCGGAGCTCGCCTACTCGGCAGCGATAAGAACACAATGACTGCAGTCAGGGCGGCAGATTGAGGAACAGTGGAAGGCTTCACACTCCTCTGAGCTGTTATCAACGGGCATCGCATCGACAGCGCCCAAGGAAGGTACACCCAGCTCTTAAAATATACCCTTTCACTTTAGAAACTGGCCTCTCTGGTCTCAGCTCCGTCAAATAAAGCCTTTCAGAGTGCCCAGCATTTACTCACACTGACTTATCACCCCATTCTGTCGGCTTAAATTGAATTATGCTTAAAATCTGACTCCAAAGTGCTTTGGCAACCTGACCCAGTTCATTGTACATGGGTTGCTCTGTCTACTCTGGGCTTTTCTTTGGGCTCCTATGCAAATGTGGACCCATGAATCGAAATAGAACTCGGTGGAAAAATCATTCTCTCCTAACACATTTTCCCAAGTCTCTCAAACTGATAGGATACCTATGATTTCCAGCACTCCTTTACCATGCTTTCTTGCTAGAGTGCCATATGATTGTAAGAGTGCCATATTTGAACACTTACACCCACAAACTCATGGCTCATGGGGTTTGCGAATAGTTAAGCCTTGTGATCCTGGTGATAAAGAAATAGGACTGGTTCAAACAAAAAATTGTCAATCCAAATGCGTTTCCTTTTACTTTGGGATATCCTGGGCTTCCTTAAAACAAGTCTGCTCTACATAAAATATGTAAAGTATTATAAATCTTTGGGCTTTGGAGTTAGAGATTGCATTGAATTTCTGTGTGACTGTCAGCACCATGTTTCCTGGGCTCCAGGTGTGTCAAAGTACTGGCCTTGCACGTAGAAGGCATAGGCTTGATTACTAGCTCTGCAGAAAGGGAGGGAGGCAAGGGCTTAATTTTTTTTTTTTTGTGGAGTCCATATAATTTCTCTTTTTATTAGATATTTTCTTTATTTATATGTCATATGATATCTCCTTTCCCAGTTTCCCCTCTGGGAAAAAAATAAAATAAAAACAAAAACAAAAAAACAAAAACAAACAAACAAAAACCCCTGTTCCCTCCCCCCATCCCTGCTCACCAACTCACCCTCTCCCACTTCCTGGTCCTGGCATTCCCCTACACTGGGTCATAGAACCTTCACAGGGCCAAGGGCCTCTCCTCCCATTGATGACTGACTAGGCTATCTTCTGCTACATATGCTGCTGGAGCCCTTAGTCCCACCATGTGTACTCTTTGGTTGGTGATTTAGTTCCTGGGAGCTCTGAGGGTACTAGTTACTTCATATTGTTGTTCTTCCTAAGAGGCTGCAAACCCTTCAGCTCCTTGGATCCTTTCTCTAGCTCCTTCATTGGAGACCCTGTGCTCAGTCCAATGGATGGCTGTGAGCCTCTACTTCTGTATTAGTCGGGTACTGTCAGAGCCTCTCAGGAGACAGCTATATCACGCTCCTGTCAGCCAGCACTTGCCAGCATCCACAATAGTGTCTGGATTTGATGGTTGAAAAAGAGCTTAATTTTTAAAACTAAGGTCAGCTAATTCAGCCGGACACTTTATTTACCCCAATTCCTTATAAATGAGTATGTGCTTCTAAAACTTAGGCCGATCTTCAAAGAAGGAAGATTTGGTCCCGATTAATCTCACTTTGAACAGTTTGCCACAGAGATGCCTGTAATATTCAGATACTAACTGACAGAATGGATGTATAGCTTTTGTTACATCCTCCCTTTCAAAGAATGAGCTCTCCTGAAGCACAGTTGGCATATCTGCCATAAGTGTCATGTTAATGTCTGTCATGTGGACGTCATGTAGGAGCGCCATCATTTCAACTTGTACGTATGTAGCCCTGAGAGGAGTTGCCACCTGGGATGGCTAGTTAAGTCCACAGTGGTGAACAGTGGAGAATGACCTTGATCTGCAAATCTGCTAAGAACTCGTCACAGTCATTTACGTGAGCCGTGACTGAGTTGAGAGGGTCTGAGCAGTCCACTGGTAGCTGGCTTAAGTGCAGGTGTCAGAAGCTGTTCTTAGAGACACTGGCTTTGCACATCTGGGCTGGGGCCTAGCAACCTGCAGCTTAAGAAACTGTGCAAGTGGCTTCAAAGTACATCTCATGGCACGGATGGTGAAACCTTCCCTTGGCCACACTGCACAGGGTGACTGTTCAGCCCTCCAGTTTTGACCAAATGCCTGTGTTTGTGGGTATGAAGGAATTAGGACACCTGTTCTAGAGGCTGGGGTAGGAGGACTGTACTGTCTGTACACTTAATGATAGTTCATTATGGAGAAAATTTGTTTTCATTCAGTTACCTTGTAATCTAGGACAGATATTTGGTATGATTCTCCCCCTAGCTTTTCCCAGCCTGCTCAGGGACAGGGATTTTTTTTTTCCTTAAGTTCTGACCCTCTTTGGTCTCATCACCCTGTCATACACAGGTGGTGACAGTGACCTGAATTCTCTCTTTTAACAAGCAGCTTGGGGGCAGAGAGGCCTCCATCTGCCCCTCCAAATGCTTGCAGGCTCTAAGCCCCACCTCTCACTCTTAGCTGTGCAGAGCAGAAATACCAGGGAGTGTTAGCACACATTGCAGACATCTTAACTTCTGGCATTCTCATTTAGTTAATGCAGGCTAGACCTTAGGCTTGTGAGGTTTTTGTTTGATTCTTTGTGTTCGAAACAGAGTCTTACATAGCCAAGGCTGCACTCAAACTATCCTTAGCTATAACTGAGGATAAGTTTGAATTCCTACTGTTCCTGCCTCAGTTTCCCTATTATGGGTCTACAAGTTTCCAATCTTGTTGCAAGTATTCAAGGACAGCAGTCTAAAAATCTTTTCTGAAAAAGTCCAGATGGTAAATACTTTAGGCTTCTCAATCTGTCACATTTCTGCTATTATGGCTTTAAAAACAACCATAAGCAATTTAAAAAGTGTATAAAGGCACAAATAACACGTAAACAAACAGGCATGGTTGTAATGCCAACAACGTTCACAGGCACTGCTATTTAATTTCTACATAGCACAAAATATTTTTCTCTTGATTTCTTTTAAACTAGTTAAAAGTTTTCAAATCACTCTGGGCTGACAAGGTGGCAAGGTAAAAATCAGGCAGGAGGTTGACTTTAGCCCACAAAGGTCAGAACAGAGTGTTGGAGTCTCTGGAACTGGAATTATGAATGGTTATGTGGCGACAGTGACCTGTATGGATGCTGGGAGCCACAAGTGTTCTTAATCATGGAACCATATCTCCACTTCTCATTCTGTTTTTTATTTATTTTGTGGATTGACAAAGAAGGAAACTTTTTGGTGGGTAGAATGGGCTTTACTATCAACTAACCTTCATTAAGGTATGCCAAATACACCTGTTCAAAAATAAGGGCTTTTTATGTGACATACATCTAACTGGTGACATCATTTTCAAATCACCGAATAGGCAGCATCCTTTGCATCTGACTCTCAAAGTGTGGTCCCTGAACCAGTAGTACAATGTCACCCAGGACCTTAGACCTGCAAAGGCTGGAGTCAAAACTTCCAGGGGCATGCTCCAACAATCTTTTTCTAACAACTCCTTTTATGTGGGCAGATGGTGGCAGCTCACACCTTTAATACCAGCACTTGGAAGGCAGAGGCAGGCAGATCTCTGAGTTTGGAGCTAGCCTGATCTACAGAGAATATGTGTCTAAGCTTATTTTTCCCTCTCTTTAGTTGAGATGAGAAATGAACTCTAACTATTCTTGGCTGTAGATCTACAAGCCTTGTGAAGATGTTTTAGAGAGAGCTCACACTTAAGTGAGTCTGACATTTGAAAGCCAAGCCCACTTCCAACTGAGAATTACATGTCTTGCTACTCTGTCACATCTGGCCTCTAACATTTTCCTAAGATTTGTCCCTCAAAATGTTCTCCCTCAGAGGTGAAGAGTGAGCAGACCCGGTCCACAACTACCATTTACTGACATGGGAGCTGACCTTTGGAAACTCCTCACTGCCTCTAAGCACAGTAACATTTAGCTTATGAGTGTTAGCATCTCTATGATGAAAATGCTGATGACAGTATCTACTAATTAATAATAAACTTCTGGCCGCTGCTTGATAACTGGACACCACATCTGGTCCCTTCACTCAGAAAGACATCGGGGCACAGCCTGTCACACTGAGAAGTCACTCTCTTGCTCACAGCCACCTTTCCAGACCTCAAGCCCATTAAACCAGACTGGGGAACCTGTGGTACACCTATTCTTTTCCTTTATGCCAAAATACATCTGCACAGCATCAATAGGCCAAATACTGCATGGAGGCACTAAGGACCTGAACAATTTCCCCAGGGCAATTTCTCGAACTCTGGTTCATTTCAAGAGTTCAGATCCCATGTCTTAGGTTCTCTTTATCTTTTTTTCCTTTTTCTAACTGTGAATGAGCATGAAGGTTTGAAGAACTTCACAGTCACATTACCAAAAAGCAATCAATATTTACTGATAGCTCAAATGAGCATGGATCCCATAGGCTCATACATTTGAATGCTTGGTCCCTAGTTGGTGGGACTGTTTGGAAGGATTAGGAGGTGTGGCCTTGTTGGAGGAGGTGTGTCACTGGGGGCGGGCTCTGAGGTTTCAAAAGCTCATACCAGGCCCAGTGTCTCACTCTGCTTTGAACTTGCAGATCTAACATAAGCTGTCAGCCACGGCTCCAGCACCATGTCTGTCTGTCTGCTGCCATGCTCCCTGCCATGCTCACGGACTAACCCTCTGAAACTGTAACCAAGCCCCCAATTAAATGTCTTCCTTTGTAAGTTTCCTCACCCACTGCTGTGTCTCCACAGCAATAAAATAGTAACTAAGACATCTATCCACCATATGGGTGGCCCCACACTAAGGGAGCGAGCCCTCAAACCCAAGAATAGTTGATAACGAAGTGTCTTGATCAGTCCAAACAGAAGCTCGAGGAACTGTCCATGGGCCTCAGTGGCTAAACCTGCGCTTTTTTTGCCCAGATCCAGAGGTTTAATCCACAGCAAAATGTACACAGAGATGTCAAAGCATCGAAGTTGTCAAGACAGCAAGTCGAACTTGCAGGCTCGCTGTTCGAGAACTCCATTTCTCTCAGAAAGCCCTCTGTAATTGATGTCTTTCACTGTGAGCCATTTCCTCCTAGCTGCCCCTTGAACAACAAAGTAGCCTGGTCCTGCACTGTTGGGTTAGCATAGCTGGTTAGATTCTCAAATATGAACTACGAATACAGGGAAGGAAGGACTGTGACACACGGGTAGAGGCCTTGCACCTTGGGCTTATTATGTACCATGATGATGAACCAAACGTGGTGTCATCATGTGGTTTGAATCAGAATGACCCCCATGGGCTCATATATTTGAATGTTTGGTTCATGGTTAGTAGAACTTTTTGGAAAGGATTGGAAAGTGTGGCCTTGTTGGAAGAGGTGTGTCACTGAGGGCTGGCTTTGAGGTTTCAAAAGCTCACTCAAGGCTCAGTCTCACTCTCTCTGGAGGATAAATGGAGGATAAGGTGTGAGACCCCAGCCACTGTTTCTTTCTGCTTCCTGCCTTGCTCTCTGTCATGATGGTCCTGGACTCACCCTCTGACACTCTAAACAAGCCCCCAATTAAATGCTTCCTTTTATAAGTTTATAGCCATGGTGTCTCTTCATATCTAAGACACATGGCCTCCGCAATATCTTTTAAACTCAAAATATCAAGTTCTGTTCTTTAGGATGAAAGCCAAGCATTGTCCCTGGCTCTGTTTCTTGGGTTTACCCTGGTGCATCTGAATCTTCCACTGCCTGGCAGGTTTCCAACCAGACCTGCACGACAAGGCACCCTAAGGAAAGTGAAGGCTGGTTCTTTTGTTATTATGTAGATAGTTAATCCAGGGGAGGAAACTGGACTTCATGTATTAATGACTCAATTTCTGACTTGTCTCTGTGTTTTTCCATCTAGCTGATTTTTTAAATCACAGAGAGGGCATTTTTATGGAGGAGAGCAAATGATCGGACTGTCCACCACAAGCCTTTCGGTTTCCCCTTCCCTCCTTTCCATTTCTTTCTGGTTTCCAGATATGTTGAAGACAAATGCAACTGTGTCCTTTTGATCCCTTAATAATCTTGTTTCTTTGTACCAGCAGGAAATGCCTGCTTCCCTGTCCTTTTGTGTAAATCTTCTCTTTCTAACGACTGAGATCTGGGCCAGCATCAGGGCTGGAGGCCCCAGGATAAGAATTAGGAGAGAGGGGATGGAGAGATGGCTCGGTGATTAAGCACAACGGCTGCTCTTTCAAAGGACTCTGGTTCTTTTTTTTTTTTTTTTTTTTTTTTTTTTTTTTTTTTTTTTTTGGTTTTTTGAGACAAGGTTTCTCTGTGTAGCCCTGGAACTCACTCTGTAGACCAGGCCTTGAACTCAGAAATCCCCCTGCCTCTGCTTCCCAAGTGCTAGGATTAAAGGTTTGCACCACTACTGCCCAGCGAGGACTCTGGTTCTATTCCAAGTACCCACACGGTAGTTCACAACTCTCGGTAATTCCAGTCCCAAGGGATTTGATCCTCTTGGTCTCCACTAGCAGCAGGCATTGCACATGGGACACAGCACTAGGCATTGCACATGGGACACAGCACCAGGCATTGCACATGGGACACAGCACCAGGCATTGCACATGGGACACGGACACAGATGTCAAGACAAAAAAAAACAAGGAAAGAAGGCAAATAAATAAATAAATAAATAAGGAAAGAGAAGAGTGAGCAAGCACTCAAGAGCCGAGGGGGAGGGTAGATGCTGCAGTCAAAGGGAGCCAGTTTCTTATTCTGATCCTATAAGAGGTATAAACCACTGGCTCATGGGCTTGATGAGACTTCAAGATGGATGACTCTAATGTCCATGGGAGAAGGGGACCTAACAGAAAGTTTCTGGACTGTGATAAAATATTCCCATGCAAGTGATACATTGGGTAAATCTATTATTGCATACTAATACCCAAGCTCATAGCCACATAAAGAATAGCCCAACAAGACCTGCATTTTCCGAGAAAGTTTTCAAAAAGTTGGCATTATTATCAGCAAAATGTGAGCTCTTCTGGAGGAAAATGTAAAAATACCTTTCAAACGTTTTTCTTTACACAGGGTCTCACCATGTAGACCAGGCTGGCCTTGAATTCACGGAGATTGGATTGCCTCCTTGGGTTGTTATCATGAAGTATGTTGTTGGTGATGGTGCTGATGGTAATGTTTTCTTTCTTTCACTTTGGTTCGTCTGTCTGTCAGTTTATTTGTTTTGGTAGTGCTGGGAATCAAATTCAGGGTCTTGTACATATTAGACCAAGTAGGAACCAGCTCTTAGAATAGATACATATACATCATATACATACACACACACATATGTTTATATACATATACATATGCATGTGTATGTGTATTTTTTAAATAATAATTGGCTAGTAAGTAAGAATATAACCTATACTGTTTTGAGCACACTACCAATACAAATCAAAAACTTTCCAAACATTTAAACTATTTGAACTAGTAGCTGGGCTGTGGTGGCACACACCTTTAAGCCCAGCACTTGGGAGGCAGAGGCAGGCGGATTTCTGAGTTCAAGGCCAGCCTGGTCTACAGAGTGAGTTCCAGGACAGCCAGGGCTACACAGAGAAACCCTGTCTCAAAAAAACAAACAAACAAATAAAAATAAACTATTTGGGCTCTCTTTCTTGTCTCTTACCCTCACCTCTTGCTCCCTCTCCTCCCCCTCTCTTCCCCCTCTCTCCAAGTGGTCATGGCCAGCCTCTACTTTTCTACCTTTCTGTTTTCTACAATAAAGCTCTAAAACCATAAAAAATAAATAAATAAACTATTTGAACTAGTGAAGATTACAGAGAATGAAACAGAAAAGTAGTTAGCAGAGACTGTGGGGGTAGAGAGGAAGGCAGCCAGGAGTTAGTGTTTAATGGATCCAGGATGTTAGTCTGAGGAGATGAATACATCTGGGGGTGGATGCTGCTGGTGATTATACAACAGTGTGAATCAAGATACATTTCCTGAACTTAAAAAAAAATGGTTAAAATAGTAAATTTATTTTATATATTTAACTACAATAAAAAATTGGAACTCTAGGAAAAATATTAGTGTGGTAGAGATATTATACAATATATTTATATTTCTGTAATCTCATGTGTAGAAGAAAGGGCTTGGAAAGATATTCTGAAAGCAAAATGACAGATATGACCTGGGTAGAATTGTAAGCTGTCTTTCCTCTCATGTGTGTCTTAATGTTCTAATAACTATTTGGTATCTGTATAACTAGAAACAATAAAGTTTGGAAGTGCTCTGCTCACAGGTCGTCTCTTGAGCACTATTGTTAGAGTAATAGAACCGGTTGTTACCTGCAAGCACATCATATAGCTACATCCCTTGAATAGTCTGTCTCCCACCTCGAATGTTAAGTTCCGTGTGAGTGGGCCCTTGTCTTACTCATGTAGGACCCATAATGCTTAAGCGGTTTCAGGCACTAAGTAGGCTCTTTATACATGCTCCGGTGAAGCAGGGGGTCTGTGTATAAACAGACAGGTGAACAGAAAGTAAGTTTTCTGTCTCTATCTGCAGCTCCTGCTTCTATAACAAATACCGAAACAGAGAAATTTATGAATTTCACATCGGAATGTATTTCTTATGGTCCTGGGAGCTGGGAAGTCCAAGATGAACGTTCCAGCAGACTCAGTTCTAAGCAGCATCTCCTTTCATAGAAGAGAACCCCTTGCTGTATCTTCATGTGGAAGAAAGGGCTGGTAGCTCCCTGTACCTCTTTGAAAAGGACACTAATTCCATGTACAAGAAAAGCTCTGTCTTTGTGGCATAAACACCACCAAAAGGCATCCTCTTTTAACACTATCACACCATCAAATAAGCTTCAATGTATCAATGGGGGTGCTTTCAGACTGTAGCGCTCAGGTGGGAACATTGTTTTGTCCTGAGCACCCACCCCAGGCAACCTCAGATCAACCCTCCTCCTGGCAGCTGTAGGAAGGATCCCAGGAAGTGTTTTCTCAGGTGGGGGGGACCCTGTAAATGAAGCCTACATAGGTTAACTGGGTAGAAAGTAGTCTAGAATCTGTGTCATTTGGAGGACCACCCAAAGAGCATAAGAATGTGAAAAGCAGGGTATGAACAGGGAGAAATTCTGCAGCTACCTCGACTGGACAGGAACTGCAGCCAGGTAGAAACACACATTTAGTCAACGAATAACCACCAAGCCTCTTCTGCAGCCCAGGGACTGAGGTAGGTGTCGTGAACACAATTGTATGTCATTTGTTTGACATCTCACAAAAGATGATAAGATCTTGCTCGATGCTACTAATTTCTGTGTTTTGTGCTTTTATATGCTTGTTACAGCACTTGAGAGATTGGATACCTCTGCCTTCAGCTCCTTTTCTTTTTTTTCCTCCTGTGACATTTGTGCAGTTATGACCACTAAGCACTGTTCTAAGTGGGGTATTAACAATGGGCCAGGAGAAATTTGGAAAGGCAGAATTGAATGTTTTCTAAGGCAGAGGAAAACTCAACATGCCCTCCACTGCATTTCCTGGAAGCCTGGGGATTTATGGGTCACTTTGTTATATCAAAGACATATTTGGGTCTGAATAACCCAAGAACATTTTGAGATAAGGTATTTTTATTTTATTTTTTTGTTTTTTTTTTTTAACCACAGCATAGGAATTAACACATTATTGGATACTGTGAGATGGAGAGAAGGTCTTTTTTCTCAGGCTTTGGGATAACAGGACCTTTCTACATCTAGAATTGCACGAGGTGAGCATCAAGAAAGGTTATTCCCTCTCGATAATGAGAACATTGACCTTTAAACAGGTGGCTCACAGTCACAGATCCAGATGGGAGCTGTGGCAAGCCTCTGAGGTACACTTGGCACCTCATCCAACAGATGCTGAACCTTCATCCTGAACCATCTATCAAGCCGTTCCCTCCCCTCACCTCATCTCCCTCCTGGCATAGCTTCCCCGGCAGCTGGTGTTACTTAGCTGTCCTTGTTTTAGAGTTGACCCTCACAAAGCACTCCTTGTACTGGTGTTTGGGACTTGAGTCCAGCATTACAAGGACTCTGGTTTCTTAAACCAAGCTACATGGAGTGACTCTGGGTAGAGGTTCACCCACATCATTGTACAAATCTTGCTTGGTCTTATTTTGTGCAACCTCATTGATGCTTTGGAGACACTTAATGCCTTATTTCTAGGCACACCTTTAAACACATTGGTACAAGGGGAAATGGTTATTTCTGTAGACTGAACCACGAACCACTTTGTAAGTCTTCATGTATAACACCAAATGCTTTCCCACACAGGTCTGAAGCTTCTGCATAAGGAGATAAAGCTAGCCATCAAGGTCAGTGAACATCCCTCCCTTCTAGCCACACGGGTGACTTTGCAGGTTTCATTAGAGACCTGCAGGAGACTTTAAACTTCAGCCCCTTAAAGGCCCTCCAGTTTTAATCTCTTACCTTGTAACTTGGGTTCTCATTCCAAAATCCAGTGACCTCATTGATTGCAGTACTTCAATGCAGCCCATGTACTAGAAAAAACAAACAAACAAACAAACAAACAAAGAAGTAGGTCACAGATACAGAAGCAGAACCTCTGAGCTGCACAGTGACTTCCTGGGCAACACCCACAGTTGACCCCAGAGAGCAGCTACATGTGCACATCGCCTGTGTCGGTATCTCTGACCACCAATGTGCACATACATCCCTTTGGCTATAAAATACACTAAATACAAACTCAAGTACTGGGAATGCAGACGATAGGAGTGATCCTGGGCTCAGAGGTTGGGAGTGTGAATCTGGGGTCTTCACATTGTGCATGGTGCAGACTCACATACTGGCCTTGCCACACTTCGTTTTTTTAAAAAACAATTTAAAAGCCCCAGCTAGTGACCCAACTTTTCCACATTGGTTTTGTCCTTGGTAAAAATGAAAATTCAATTAGAATTGCTGTGAGAGCTAAATTATTTCACATATGGAAAGCTTTTAGGACAATGCTTAGTAGGCATAACTGTACAAATGTCAGAGGAAGCAAAAAATAAACAGGAGACCAATAACACAGGACTCTCCCATCTCCTGAATGCCAGAACAAGCATATAATTGCACAAAAGACAGAATTTAGTAACATTAAGAAGGTCTTGTCATCTTTTGTAAGATCAACTGTAGTTAAAAGAAAAAAAGAAAAGAAAGAGAGAGATAGAGAGAGACAGAGAGAGAAAGAGAGACAAAGAGAGAAAAAGAGACAGAGAGAGAAAGAGAGACAGAGAGAGAGAAAGAGAGAAAGAGAGAGAGAGAGAGAGAGAGAGAGAGAGCAAAACAGGGCTTGGTAGGTTTAGCTTGCACAGGAAGCACTGGAAAAGGAATTGTGACTTCTAAAGCAAAGGGAGCCAAATCAGGGATGAGGGTAAAGAGCTTGAGTCAGTGTGAAGGTGGGTAACGGTAAGAGTGTGCAGTAGGATGCTCCCTGAGAGAGGGAAGTAACACTGGCCCACTCAGAGGAGAGATGGTACCAATGAGGAGGAGACAAGTAACATCACAGAAAGACCTAGACAGGACTCAGCAGTTTAATTTGCTACATAGAGTACATAGTAGAGTAAGTCAATGATAACTCAGCCACTTCCAGCCAGGGCACAGAGGAACCTGCTGTGTCATTAACACGACCAGGAGGGCCAGGAAAAGAAGGTTAGGAATTGCTTTGGTGCCCATTGACTGCAAGACATGAGTTGGAGAGCCAGAAAGTAACAGGCTGACAGCTGACAATGGAATTCAGTGTCCCCAAGAGGATAAAGCAAAAGGACAAAGCAAAGGGAGGGACAGAGTCACCGCTTCCTGAGCATCTCTGTAGGTGTGGCTGTGGGATCTTCAGAGCAGCCATTGACTCTGGGAGAGCGCTACACTGAAAACTGCCTTGGGACAGTGTGAGTGCCACATGGTGTGGATGAAAGGGCTCTCAGGTCCGCAAAGCTAGACACTTCCTGATTTGGTGTCCTTTGGAAGTCATCCAGCCTCCCTGGCTGATGGGAAGAGGAGGCAGCACTCCCCATAGCCTTTTTTTTTTTTGTAGTATTTCTGAGTGGAGTCTATAGATGTCTCAGCCCCAAATTGGCTTTGTGTTCAGCTACTGTTGTAAGTCTGGTGTGGGAGAGACATTCTCAGCCAGACCCCACTACTCATACTCCTCATTGGGTGTCTGATACTGACCCAAAAAACATCCTGTATACTTACTTCTTAACCCCTAAGGCACTATGGGGAAGTGAAATGTCTGGAGACAGGGACTGATGGAGACTTCTAGACTTACTAGAAATAGGAAGGTGGGTGGAGAATGCTGGGGTCCACACTCCACAATGAGGCCGATGGAAAGGCCTGCCTGAGAGTCCTCTTTGGCTGCTCTGACTACATGGCCCTCTCTGTACTCCTCACCCCAGAGCCTGACTCATCCACTCCATCTCCTACACAGCAGTCTGGGGAAGAATGGAATCTATACACAAGTCAGGGAGCAGGTCTGAGCCACACTTCCAGTTCTCCAGGATGCCCACTTGATGCTGAGGTGGGTTCCCTTCCCTGACAGTTATAAATCACTAACTCGAGATGATATGATACACTGATCTATCTGTGCATCCTAAAGATTCAACGGGTGCTACATTTTCATGCTCTGACACAGGGATTTATAGAAAGTAAAAAATATATTAATAGCTTACCCTCACTGCTTAAATCTCTTCACATCTATTACCAAAACAGAACCGCTCCTATCAATGCCTAGACCTTGGCTTCTCTTTGCTCACCTTACTGAGTGCCTCATCCCCACACTTTGGTACAATGCTAGCCCCCATCCTTGTCCTAAACTCTTCCCAGTGGCAGGGCTTCCCACTCGCCATTCGCCTTGACTAACTCATCTCTCCACTCTACAGGTCTGACCCTTGTTCGTCCTGCAGGCTTTAATTAACATGAGATGTCCTTAGGTCATCACCTGTTGCTCATGAGCACAGCTCTCGTTTGCCTCTTTCACAACACCATGTATCAGATTTATCTGTCAATTTGCTTGCTTATTTCCTTGGCTGTAAGCACTGTACAAAGATGGGGCCTGGGACTGTGTCCAGAACCCAAGAGTACTCAGCAAAGAAAGGAAGAAAAAAGAAAGAGAGAGAGAGAGAGACGAGAGAACACACCTGTTACTCTACACAAAGCATCTAGTGCTCCTCTGTATGAACCGTTAGTCATTTTACTTTTATTTTTTTCTATTGTGCCTTTAAAATGAGTAGAGAGAAATAGCAAAAGGAGAAGAAGGTTTGGCCAAATCTCTCCACCCTGTGCCAAAGCAAAACAGGAACATCAAAGTCTCATAAAAAAAAAAGACTTGGGTGCTGCCTTAGTTTTTTCTGTTGCTGTGATAAAGTGCTCTGGCCAAAGCAACTTAAGGGAGAAAGGTTCTATTTTGGCTCTCAGTTCAAAGTTACAGTCCATCATGGTGGGGAAGTCAAGGCAGCAGGAGTTTGAAGCACCTGATCATAGAACAGTCATACGCTAAAGAATGATAAACACTTGTGCTCAGCTTCCTTTGTCCAGCTTAGGCAACCCAGAATCCCAGCTAGGGGATGGGACTGCCCACAATAGGCAGGTCTTCCCACCTCAACACAATCAAGATAACTGCATCCGCTACCCAGACACGCCCAAGGGCTCATCTCCCAGGTGATTCTAGATTCTATGATGTTGTCGACACTATTCATCACAAGTAGAATAGGTCACAGGCTGGGGTGCTACCACTGACAGGTGTCTGGATCTTTTGGTAATATGCTCATGGGTAGTATATTTGTCTCATTTCAGTCCCTAGAGACAATCATCCCAGACAGGGAAAAGAGAGGGCCACCCCCAAGGTTTCCTTCTTAGTCACACACACTTTGGGTTATCACCTTCTACCTGTTTCCTTCTAGGGTAGGCCCCAGCATTGCTATGGGAACATCTTCCCTTCTGGTGAACCTCCACAGCAATACACAGTTAGCCATCAGTACTGGAGTGAAGACACTGTCTCACTCTGATAAGACACAAGGTTCTAAAGAAAAAGGAGTCATGCAGAGGTGGCTATCAGTGAGGACAATTCCCCTTCCAAGGCTGGAGTACATGTGGAAGAAGCCACAATATATTTCTGCCATGTCTAAAGCCCGAGTGGAGCTGGGGAGGGAGAAGTGCCTAAAAACAATGTCAGTTTCTTTGTTTAGAAACTTCTGAACCTCACAAGTAAAGATTTGCTGAATGGCAAGGCCTTTGGGAGATGTTTGTTAAGATAAACCAGAAATGACAATACCTCCCTTTGGTTTATTAAATACAGATGCACATAAGACCCACTTTCTGTTCCTAAAACAAGGGCAGCCTCCCAAAGAATGGGTTGGCTATCATTCTAGAGGCGAATCATCATTATCTCCATGGGAACAAACAAGACAACTGAAGCCTGTTCAGGACAGGTGCTTGGCTTTCTCTCATTGGTTCACTGAGGCTGAACCACAGTTTATTCTAGAGCGGTGGTTCTCAACCTGTGGGTCAAGACCATAACAATAGCAAAGTGACAGTTATGAAGTAGCAACAGAATAATTGTATGGTTGTGGGTCACCACAACATGAGGAGCTATATTAAAGGGTTGCAGTGTTAGGAAGGTTGAGAAGCATGCCTTTAGAGTCTCTGCGGCCTTATTGCTGGGACCTGGTATGGCCACTCTTGGCTCCTTTTCCTTTCTTTTGATCTCTCCAGATAAGTAATAGTGATGGGCCAGGGGCGATGATGGTGGCTGTAGACACTGGGGGATGCTTGGTCAATGAAGAGACAGTGAAGGTAATTCCATATTTTCCTGTATTTCCCCTTTTCTTCAGAGTTCTGGAGATGTGGTCCCTTTGCTGGGGCCTGGGAATCACTGAAGCATTAAGACTGTTTGTTTGTTTTTTTTTTAAAGTAAATCTATAGTATTAGAATAAAAACAACAACAATAAATAAACAGACTTAACATTTCACTTGTAGGGACCACAGCTTATTAACAAGATTTAAGGATCTTTGAACCAACAGAAAGATCCTTTCTGTGATGGTTAATGCTTGTCAACTTGACACAAACTAGTGTCACTTGGGAAAAGGAAGCCTCAATTGAGAAATTGTCTCCATTACATTAGCCCGTGGACATGTTGGGGGTACATTTTCTTGATAAGTGATTGATGTGGGAGGGTCCAGGAAGGTGGGTCTGGGTTATATAAGAAAGCAGGCTGAGCCGGGCAGTGGTGGCACACGCCTTTAATCCCAGCACTTGGGAGGCAGAGGCAGGCAGATTTCTGAGTTCGAGGCTAGCCTGGTCTTCAGAGTAAGTTCCAGGACAGCCAGGGATACACAGAGAAACCCTATCTTGAAAAACCAAAAAAAAAAAGAAAAAAGAAAAAGAAAAAGAAAAAAAAAGAAAAGAAAGAAAGAAAGCAGGCTGAGCAAGTTATGGGAGCAAGTCAGTAAGTCATGTTCCTGTACGGTTTCTGATTCAGTTCCTGCCTCCACACTCTTGCCTTGAGTTCTTGCCCTAGATTTCCTCAACAATAGACTCTAACCTGGAGGCCAAAGCAAACCCTTTCCTTCTCAGGTTGAGTTTGGCCATGGTGTTTAATCGCAGTAACAAATAATGTACAAGGACACCATCTTTACCATAAGCTGACCTTGGGCTCAGAGTAGGGAAGACTACTAGGCTCATGTGAGAGAAATGTAAGTGATAGGTCTGCAGTTGGTAAGTGTAAAATCAGACAGAGAAGAAAATACTTCGGAAAGAAACACCAAAGTCTGTCACCAAGTACCACACAATGAGGCTACCCTTGCAAGCAGATACCCAACCACAGTAGAGGCCACCACACCAGCAAGAAGACACTGAAGGAAAAAAAAAAAAAGCATCAATAAGGAGAGACATCCTTCCCTTTACGACCATGAGGCTGGCTGGCTGCACTTCCAGTCTAATCCTATGTGGAGGAGTGGGCATACCAAAGGCCTCTGGACTTGTGCAGAGTTGGTGAGAGAGTTCAGGTGCCCTTTCCACTACACTGATGAAGGAGCCATCAACTGCTTCCTCCCTGATCACATCTCCATTCTTGCTTCCCTGTGAACCCTCTCTTTCCTTGGCTTTTGTGAGAACTTGTTCCTCTGCATAAACATCTTTCTCTTTGGACCGCCTCAGTCTCCTTTGTTGGTTTCGTTCCATGCCATCTGTACTTTCTCTAAACAATGACTCTTGCCCTTCTCAGCCCATACAAATGTTTTCCGGCCCCATTAGAATCACTAGGGAAGTGTTTAAAAATGTCTGAGCTGAACCGGTGAGATAGCTCAGTGGTAGGAGCTCCTGCCGGCAAGCCTGACAGTCTGGGTTCGAAATCACTCCAGAAAAGATATGACCAATAAGAATATGGGAAGTTATCAGCATGGTTCATCAGTTAGAGAAATGCAAACCAAATCACTTCATACCTTCAGGAGGCATAATTAGAAAAAACAAACAAGCAAAATACAGATGGGTAGAAATTACAACTACCACACACTACTGAAATGTAAAATGACGTAACCATGAGGGGACACAGCTAAGCCCTGCTTCAAGAAAAGTAGAGAGAATTATTGTACGAATCAGCATTCTTGCCCCTAGAGGAGACTCAGAAAAAAAACAAAAACACACAGCAGCATAAAGAATGCACACAACCATTCATCAAAGCTCTATACTTATGAGCACCAAACTAGAAGTGTTCCACTGTCCATTAACTGTGTGTGAAGAAAGCACTTACAACTAAACCCCAAATGGTGCCTGACAATGACAAACATGAGGTGTGGAAGCATGTTATAGCATAAAGAAACTCTGAAAACACTAATCTGAGGGTGAAAAGCAAGAATCCATATTGTATGATTTCATTTGTACAAAATAACCCAGACTGCTGTGATCCCCTGTCCCCTCCACCCTCCTCCCTCTTCTCTTTCTCTTCGTGCACCTATTACTAAAAACTACCATACATTGGTCCATTTTCTATCTCCTGCACCAGAAGGTTAGCAGCTAGGATATAGAGCTGGAAAGGTTAGGGGACAGGTGTGATTTCTCTCAGAGCTGATAACTATGTTTTCCAGTTAGTTATGGTTGTCCAACTGTAAGAATCTACAAAAATAAAGCCCAATGAAATGCAGATTTGGAGAAAATAATCTGTATGGCATGTGAACTACATCCCAGTAAAGCAATGGCCCAGAGGCTGTGACAGTTAAGGAGTGAAGCGAGCAATATCCGCAGGCAGTACAGGATCTGGAATAAACTGCTCAGGTATGAGTGGCTGACTAATGAATAAATGAACCCAGAATCAGAAGTTATTATAGCCTCAAACATTACCCAATACTCTGGAGGCAGTGTCCTCTGCTTACCCTTTGGGGTCCCTGAGAATGTTGGTCACACCTCTATGTGGCACTGATCCAATGAGGCTGAACTTTGTTTCAGTGTCTAAGCCTCATCTGCCCTACAGGCTTCTCAAGGAAGGGCTGTAGGGGGGTAGGGCAGGGGAGTGTGTCTTAGTCATCATTTGCCTTGCACCTCTGACAGTGCAATACATGATTTATTTCAAGAAATGGTGTTCAGGAAGTCTCAAAATAGCCTGTATCCTGGCTGGACCACTTAAAATATGTTCATTCTTAAAGGAATGTGGTGTCTGTTAAAGGAACCCTGGAACTAGGTTGCCTGAAGTTCTCCTGATGACTTTGATTTGAAAGGTGGGTCTTTTGGAAATAGATGGGGAAGTCCTTTTTGTAGACTGGGAAGATAGATGAGCCACTCAAAATACAACCCCGGGAAGATGCCTGGTATTGACAAGCACTCCCTCTCTTTGGAGTGATGTAATGTCTAGGAAAGTGGGAAGTCACTGTTTTCCCTCCATTCTCTTAAGCATGAACTGAAAACTCCTTTTTCCATACCAAGGTCAAAGCTGGTGTGGAAAACCTGGACTTCTACACTTGTTTACAAACAGGGACTTGGCAAACCAGGAATTTCAGCCATCTGGAGTTCTTGGTGCTCACAAAAATGGAGCCTTCTAAAAGCATTGTACCTTCTGTTGTTCTACAAAGAGGGAGCTCTGTGCCCAGGGAGAGAGCCCAAGCCGAATGGGAGGAGTGGGGCTGGAAAGGCCTATTATTCTGGGACCAGATCACTGTCCATTTCCCTCCCCAGTGAGCAGACTCCTTCACTCAGAGACTTCGCTCCTTCACTGTTTCCACTCCACATCCATTGCTGACTTACCTAAAGTAAGGCTGGGGACATCTAAAGTATAATTTCCTGAAGATATTTTAGATATAGTGAGGCTTTAAGTTAACTCAAAAGAGTTCCTCTTTGACAGAGGGCCACCTAGGATCTCAGAAATAAAATAACTTTGGAGCAAAAAACAGAATATACAATAAAAATTATGGTCTTTTTGTCACCTTAAAACGACTAATATACTGGGAAATGAGTTGCCTATGATTGTACATAGAAGCCTTCTAATTTGAAAAAGGCACAGGTCATCAGTGGGCAAAGCAAGTATGTTGATCATTTTTTCCCTCATTCCAACCATCCTACTCCCATTGAAAATCCCTTACACATGAGAAATGTTTTGAACCGAGGGAGGTTTCATCTCTGCCTACAGACCAGAACACAGACAAAACCATCCAGACTGAGGCCATCCCTGAGGCAAATACCACCATGGGAACACTTTCAGGGCTATGACCTTCTCTAGGAACAACATTGAAGCCACAAGTAGTTCTTTCTGTTACTGCATGTAACGCCCTGTGTTACCATGTGCTTTGGTACAAACAGGGATGTGCTCCATCTAGTCTCAAGAGTACCGGATGAAACTGGGGCAGGACCTACAGAAGAGGACAATCTCTTTTGACAGCTGCAAAACCTGATTGTCAGAAGCTTGACGCTCTGCTCAGGCATCATGGGGCTGGTTAATGTAGAGCTTACATCTTCTGATGTTTGAAGCTGTCTATATTATGATACCATCCAGCACCAAAGAAGTTTACCATATAGGAGAGATGCTGCCCTAGATTTATGCAAAAGTACAAGACAGACACATGCAACTATGTGCTGGGCACTACTTTAAACTCAAGGTTATGACAACTTATCCATAAGACATCTACTAATAACAGTTCTTTTGGGGGTCCTGGATTAGATAGAGGCTTCCTCACCATGACTACCCTCTTAAAATCTGTCATGTACCAAAGTAGATATAATATAGGGACATATTTAAAATGAGAATGAATCCAGGACCCAAAACATCTATAGATGCAAGGTACTGCATCACGTTCTCCTCCACCTGTCCATCCAATAGACCCCAAACTAGAATATTAGCTCTGTCCCACCATGTCATCCTTTTTACTGAATTGTGGTGTGGCAACATGGCCCTGGCCAGATGCTGATGTGAGCTGATGTCAGCCCCATGTTCTTGGACTCCCCAGACTCTAGAAACACATACACATAACTTTCTTGTTCTTTATAAACTGTCCTGTCTTTAATATTATGTTATAGTGTACCAGCCCTGTCAGAAATGAGGCTATTCTGAGACACTTGTCCTTCTCCCTTTGGTGATCAGATAACTGAATCAATGAACTTCAAGAAGTAGACTTTTCTCAAGAATCTCATGCTGTGAGAAGGAAAACACTGAAGCTTGGTGTCTGTCAAAAGAGGAACTTGTCTCCCAGGAAGAGATTTCCTGAAGTTCCAACAAGTTCTCAGAGTACTTTTCAAGAAAGGACTGGAGATGTGTCAAGGATGATCAATGGTAGAGAGCAGCACATCTGGGTCTGCTTGGTTGTATAGACTTCTTGCTACCCACCTACACATAAACCAAGACTCTGAAGATGGGCTCTGGACCCTCTTTATTCATATTTTTACCAATGTGGCCAAATTGAATGCATCCAGTTGCTGAGTTTCCCACTATTGCTTTGTCTCCTTAGTTGTCCTTGAGGACAGGCTACAGCTAGGTTGAGACCATTGCTGGTACCCAGGCTCTAACTCTAACAACTGTGGTAACAACATTATCAGAATATGAATTTAACCACCAAAGATCATTTCCACCTTACCCAGTTACCCTTTGTGTTCCAAGAAAGCAGGGATTACAACAGACAAAGGTGAATTCTCTCTGACAAAAATTCTCATGCCAGTCTTAGTAGAGTCCCCAGGCCTTGTATCTTTTATTCAATGGTTTTGATTTTGTGATTACAATTCAAAAGTTGCAACTAATACCCTAAAGCAAGTCTTTGTGGCATTGTGCCCAAGTCCAGCTATTTAGAGATTTTTATCAATGTGGAAAGGCCTAATCCAAAGAGACCACAGGTGCTGCTGTCTCTGTTGTTCTGGGAGAAAGTCTTCAGCCTTCTGCGACTGAATGCTCCTAATGCAAATGTGAACTGAGATCCTGGCCTGCAGTACTGCCCTGCCGAGGTTTACTTTGCCATATCAGTTGACTGCTTTCTCCTGGCTCTCTCCTGACAGAGGCAGGGAATCCCCGGGTGTGTCAAAGAATTGATACATTCAGAGGAGAAACGGCTTTAAAAGTGCTCATTTAAGGGGACCCAGTTACAACTGAATAATTGATGGCAGCAGCTGCTAAATCAGAGGCCAGTGGTTAGAAAAGCAGGCCTTTCTTACTCCCCTAAGACTCTCCTTCCTCCAGACCTAGGCTCCCTTCTGCCTCCATTTTCATGTTTCCGCTTCCTCCACTGCTTTCTTTTAAATAAGTGGGAGTCCTTAGTGCCCACCCAAAAGCATTTCTAACCTTCCCCTCCCCGGAGCGTGGATTTTTACTCGGTTAGCCTCTTCGAGGTTGGACACAGCTCCGCATCTGGTGGATGACATCACACGACAGTGACCTGTCCAGTTTCCTTCCTCTGACAATGCCGATGAGTGAGCAGAGTGCAGAACAGAGACTCAGCAGGTACACAGCAGGAGAAAGAAATACCGAGACAACACCCACTGTTCTGCTAATGTAGAACAGGCCATGATTGGCCCTATCAGGGTCAGCCCGAGAAAGAAGTGAGAGTGTCACACACAGTCTTAAGAGTGTGTGCTTCAAAACTCAGACAGGCTTAGGGCTGACCTGAGCTTTGCATGTACTAGCTATTCAATTCTGTGACTCATGTATTTGACCTATAGAGTGGTCTCTGTGTTGGGATGGCAGGGTTCTGCTCAGACATCTTCCATTCCACCTGCTTAGCTTGGAGAGCGGATAAAAAGGCCCCAATTCCTTCGAAGGGACGTCAAGCAAGAGCTCCTTCTACGGGGGACATTATAACTGCAGGATTAGCTAATCCTGGGGAGCCAGGGAAGATTTCTCAGAGAAAGGAAAGTTGGGAATGAGGTGTGGGGGTGGGATATTGTCAGGAAAGAAAGGCAAGCCACGAAGGTTGAAAGAGGAGTTCCCAGACAGTGGGCACAACTAAGAGCAAAAGAAAGGGGGGCTCCACAACACCAAGTACTGCAGTGAGAGACTCAAGTCTGCAGACATGTCAGGGGGTATCCACAGAGATTATACTACCCTCAGTTCCTAGTGAGCTGTCTGAGGCAGTCTTGGAGTGTGAACCGTGAGTCTTCTGAAGTCTTTTATTCTCAGAACCCAGAACAGTGTGGGACCACAGCGGGTTTTCTGAACATATGTTCAAGGTTTGATTATATTTGCCAAATTTCAGTCGACCCTCGATTAAATGTGATACCAATTTCTCCTCATCCTTCTGTTAGACTCCAAGCTCCGTTTCCTTCCAACCCACGTCTTAGGCCCAAATAAATAAAAGCTAAAAATACAGCAAAGGTCATGAATCGTAAATGAGATGGAAAAGCAGTGACTCACAGAAGTTAATCTGCTCCCCAGGAGAGTCCTGCTGGATGTCCTTTGCTCTGAAAGGTGAGGCAAGAAGCCAGCACCACATTCTTCAAGATGCCCAGTGTGATTCTCAGGCCTGCTACCAGGACTCGAAGCTTGCCAAGCCCAGATGCAAAGGGCTGGCACCTTGTGCGGCCCGTGATAGAGGCAGGCCCAGAGGCAGGTGCCAACAAGGACGCTAAAGGGTGCAGACAAAGAAATGGGGTGACTATTGTCCGAGTGGTCCAGCATGTCCATCATGTTAATTTTCCTTTTTGTTTCTTTTGGCTGTGGCCTCAATACTGTTGTTTCTGTAGCCAGGGCAACACCATAACTCAGTTAATCATTCCAATAGCTTAATGAATGACCTAGCAATTATATTCTGTATACTTGTTTAATTAAATTGGGATGTGATAAACCTAATTATGATGTATGTGTATGATCTCTCCTGGCAACCTATAATCCACTTAAAGTGGAACATCTTTTTATATGACATTATTTCTCAATTCTGAGTCCTTGAAAAAATTAATTATGTCCTCTATCCTCGAATCTGACTCAGCCTTGAGAAGCAAGGGCTTAGGGTATGTGTTTGCATTGAACGATGCTATAAAAAAACAAAATCAAAACAACAATAGCAACAAAACCTGTGTGCTCACAAAGGAACATCTGACAGTGCTTGCTTGAGGAAAAGGGGCACCTGGAGTGCCAGCAACCTCCTCCAGCTCTTCCATTCCCCTTTCTTACCAAGAAGTGTCTGTACCCTTGGCCTTCCACCTCTAAAATATTCCTCCTGCCATGCATTCATATTGAACCCTGCTATCAGTAAAAATCTGAATCCTTGGCTCTCAGTAGAGACAGCTCAATTACACTCTTGCCTGGTGGTGGATATTTTTAGTCCCAGCACTCATGAGTTCCAGGCCAGCCTTCTTCACACAGAGACTACCTCAAAACAAAACAAAATAAAACAAATGAACAACAATGACAACAACAAAATCACATCAAAACAACAACAACAACAACAACAAAAAACCCTGTGGCTGCCACATAGTTAAGTGTCACAAAAGGGACAATTGGGAGAAGCCAAATCATTTCTCTGTTGCTGGGTTTAGCAACAGAGATATGGTGTCTCCAGCTGAGCACGAAGATCCTGATGCTTCCTGATGCTTCACTTTCCCATGCCCCATGAGCTTCAAGAACCACGTTCAATTACAAGAGCTGTCTACCCTCCAAGTTCAAGCCCTGAAGCCCTGCCACAGATGGCTGGCCTCACGAAGCTGAGATCACGCCTTCTGCTAGTAGGTCTCCTACAGGGCCCCAGGGCCTCAGGGCCCCAACCTGCTTAATGACACTCCTTTTCAGGGACACTTGAGTATGTGGCAGCCACAGGTTTGTTTTTTTTTTGTTGTTTTTTGTTTTGTTCTGTTTTGACTTGATTTTGTTTTTGTTATTGCTGATGGGTTTTTGTTTCGTTTTGAGACAGAGTCTCTGTGTCTTCAGCTTCGATGATTTCTCTGAAAGAGAAACAGCCAGCAGGCCCTCACTGAGCTGCATCCCAGGTGCTCACCATCCACCCTTGTATTTCCTTTTAGACGAGAGACAGACGTTCCTAGTGGAATCTGATTCTGCTGGTAGGCTGAAGGGAAGGAAGCCCAGGCATGGAGGAAGCTCAGAGATCATCCATTCCGACTCTTTCCCAAAACAATCATAGTGCACATATGCAAAGTGGGGGCAGAGAAAAGCTCCCTAAGACATGAGGATTTTGTTTTGTTTTGTTTTATTTTTGAGGAATCTGTATTTCAGTGAAATAAAAGATAAGGGTAGTATATAGACTGGAGCATGCACAGCGGCAACACTGACAGTAACTGGAAAGAGGAGAGACTATGGTACGTTCACATCCCTGAGGGAGTTGGGGGGGGGGGCAGGTGGAAACATTCACAAAGCTTGCAAGGCTGAATTCAGAGAAATCATCTTTAATAATGAGTCAGATCTAAGTTCCTGGATCAAACAGCTTTCAGAGTGGGAAACGACATCCGCTGTGTCTGTATGTCTGCATAGCACTAGGAGAATCTCACATCTTCTTATGAGCACGACTGAGCCTCTGGGTGTGTAAGTCCCAAAGCTGCTGTGGAGTATGGCACCAGGCTTTCAACAGAGGGCTTGGCAAAAAGAAGCTAGAAGCCAGGTTTGCTAACCTGAGTTCAGTCTCTAGGAGGACCCCCATGATAGAAGGAGAAAGCTGATTTTCCTCTAACACACCGGCCAAAGTGCATGAGTGCACACACACACATATACACATGCACTCACACTAAATAAACAAACACATGTGATTTAAAATAAATAAGCAAGAGCCCCACTTCAAAGCAGGAAGTGACCTGAAAATGTCACCATCCTCGGGCTCCAAGGAACTTTGTCCAGTTGTTCACGTACTACGCACATAGAGCGCCCAACAAGTCTACCCAATGACTGTGATTCAGACATAAATAATGCCCTCTATGAGATAGGTACCTTCAGAATGAATCTCAAGTAGGACCTTAGATTCAATTGACATTTTTTTGGCTAGTACTCCTTAGAGGGAGGAAAAAAAAAAAACAGCAATTTTTAGCTGAGGAGAAAGAATACAAGGAAATTCTCTGTTTTCTCTTAGTTCGTTGGCTATAATTGTTTTTGTTTACTTGCTTTGTTTGTTTGTTGTTTAGTGATTTCTGTTTGTGTTTTGTTTGTTTGTTTGTTTATTGTCCTTTTTGAGACAGAGTCACTATATAGCCATGGTTGACCTACATGGAGCTTCCTAGGTAGACCAGGCTGGCCTTGACTCACAAAGATCCACCTGCCTCTGCCTTCAAGTGCTGGGATTAAAGTGTCGCTACTTCCCATCTCTGTAAAAGCCCCTTAGGGTGAGGTGGACCCTTAGTGTTCCTGGTTAAGACACTGAGGAATACATTTGTAGAGATGGAATTCAGTGTAAGTAATCAATAGCACAGATGTGCGATAGCTAATCTTCAGTGACAGTTTGTGATATCACCCAGGAGATATGTCCTGGGCTTGTCTGTGAGGCTGTTTGCAAAGAGCTTAACTGCGGGGGTGCCCACCTGCAACTCAGGCAACAGCACTCCAGGGGCTGGCGGCCAGGACTCAATACAAAAGCCGAAAAAGGAAGGGAACTGGGCCCATCTGCTTCCTAACCTTGGACACAGTGTGACCAGGGCTTCCTGCCCCTTCCACTCTGCCTCCTGCCACGATGGACCATACTCCTTTTTTAACGGTAGGCTCAAGTAAATCCTACTTCTCTTAAGTCACTTATGTGGAGCATTTTGTCATAGCAATGAAAAGAATAAGTACAACAAAAGAAATGATCAATGTTCAACCCCAAGGCACGAGCACATCAGGGAGTCTTACAGGATAAAGAGCTCATCTTGAACTTGGCTCCCGTGGAAGTCACCTACACCCCAAACCTATAGCTAGGACCCCCGATGGGAACCATGAGAAGTAGGGGACAGCCTGCTGGTTGTAAGCCAGGCATTCCTTTAACCTCCAAAGATGGCTCGCTCACAGAATCATTTCCTCTAACATTCTTCTGAAATATCCTGTCTTCCAGAAAGTCCTCTGATCCTCTGACTGAAGAATTGAGCCAGACAGGTCAGCATGACTAAGAGATGACCCTTGCTGGCAATCTTTCTGCGTGGTTGGTAAGAGCATCAGAAATCTATCTGCTTAGCAAATTTTCAGTATCCAATACGAAATTACTAACTTTAGCCCTGTGCTGACTGCTAGAGCTCTAGACCTAACGATCATGCTGATCCCCAAGTTTGTATCCTTTGACCTATACCTCCCCATCTCCATCCTTCCTCACTCAGATACCCACTGTTCTACTCCTCACTTCTGTGTTTTCAGTGTGTGTGTGTGTGTGTGTGTGTGTGTGTGTGTGTGTTGCTAGTGATCAGACCTAGGGCTTTGTGCCTACTAAGCAAGCACTCCACCGTTGCACTGGATACACAGCTCTATATTCAACACTTTTTTGAATTCCACATAAAAATTAGTGTACCCCAATGTACCCATATGTATCCAGCTTTAAAATAGCCATTTTCCAGCTTCCTCTCTTGAAACCATGGAGACAAATGCAGGAGGATGTCAATTACTTAAAAGGGGCTAACTCAGCCAGAAGGTGGGACATTTTCCTTCACCCTTTTTTTTTGTCTATGAGTGTGTGTGTGTGTGTGTGTGTGTGTGTGTGTGTGTGTGTGTGTAGGGGGCTCCAGCATTGATGTCACAACCTTGAGAGCCCATGGATGGGAGCCATGTTAAGGATGGCCAAACAGAAAATAGAAGCCTGAGCTGGGGACTTTGGGGCACCCTTATCACCCTGATCTGACCACCTGCAAACATTTTCTAACAAAGCAAATGAGGAAAGCCTCTGTCTTCGTGCTGTCCACCACGCTCTTGGCCTCACTGGTAATGATGCCTCTTAGTCTGTGCTCTGCAGGAAGTAGAGGAAGGTCCTGGCTCCTCTTAGTCCCCCTTTTCCAGAGAGTTCTCTAAAGAGCTTTCTCACTAGAGGCTTGACAGTTCTTAAAAGGCAGGATTAACTTTTATAATGTCTGTTCCATGAAAGGAGAGTCTTTCTAGGATAGGACTGGATAGCCCAGACCTACAAGCCTTACCCTAAGCTTGGTGAATACAACACCCTCCCAGCCACCTTTGACATTCCAGAGAGACACGACAATGAAAAACTCAGAGTAGACAAAAAAATACTAACAGAAAAAGCTTTTCCTAATGTCCTTGTCACCCTCAAATGAGACAACACCTCTTTCATTAGCAGCCCGAGGCCTGTGTCTACAGCTGGAGTGTTGGGGGGGTCAAAGATGAGCTAACATACATCCACACAATGGGGTAAAGCAGCTTGGGTTTTGAAAAGCAAATTGGGTTTTGCTAAAGTTTTTTTTTTTTTTTTTTGGACATACATTTTAGGACTGACCATTTGAGATTGGATAACCATTTAGGGTGCTCATCTCTGGAGGAGACTACTTCTTCACTAGATGTTGCAGGATATTTGGTCACACTATGAACCGGAAGATTGTGTTATTTACTGGAAAAGCATGTTTTTAATTGTGATGTGGCTCAGCCTTAGCACACACCTTTAATCAAAGAGTTTTCTGCTTGAATATTGAAAACAGGATTAAATAAAGTCAACTGTAGGTCAAGAGGCGGAGCAAGCAACCAGTTAACAGGAAGTGAACATAAGATTATTTAAAAAAAAACATAAAGAGTAAGAGGGAGTCAGAAGGATGATAGAGAGACACACAGGAAGTAGAAGGGAGGGATGTTCACTTTGAAGGAGGTTTTTTGAGAACATGTGAGAGGCATTCCAGGTGGGTGGGACATCATCTGAAGAGGAAGGTCAGCTGGGTGCTTTCTCTGCCTCTCTGAGCTAGCAGGCTTTCACCTAGCATCTGGCTTCCAAGTCTTCATTGGTAAAAAAATCAAATGATTGATATTTTGGCCTTAAAAAAAAAAACACAAAAATCAAAAATCAACAACTAGAGGGTATTACTAATTACTAACACTGTCCACCTAAGGAAGGTATTTTCTCCAAATGACAAAAGCTTGAGTGTAGCTGGTCTTTGCTACTTTATGGTTTCACCCCCATCACTAGATAGGAGAGAAAAAAGGATAAAGGAGAGAGACAGAGAGGCAGAGAGAGATAGAGAGATCCCTGAATCTAATGTTTTCCCTTTTGTTTCTTCTTTGAGCATGGCTACTAACAAACCACAACCCACCCCCTGAGCAGCCACCACCCCCTACCATACCTAGGAGGCCCAGCATTTCTGTACCCCAGAAATGTTCCCAGAATTCCAAACATCACATCATTGCAGAAACCATCTGCAGCTGGCAAAACCACGCCTCTGCTAGAGCAAGAGGCAAACCATAGCCAGCTGCTGTGAAATTAAAACAAAAGTGTGTTCTTATAATATTTCTGTTATTTTAAAGAAACCAAAATTCCAGAATTCTCACTGCAGTTGAGAGCAAATTACATCTTAGCAAACTTTATCCAAATTTGATAAAGTTTGCAAAATTCTATGGAGATGTAAAGGGTATTCCAGAAGATACGAGGCTATCATTCAGAAAAGCAAAACTCACCCATTGGTGGTAGTAAACACTTTTAATTCCATCACTTGGGAGGCAGAGGCAGGAGGATCCCTGAGTTCAAGGCCAGCCTGTTCTACCATGTACATTCCAGGACAGCCAGGCCTACACAAAGAAGCCCTGTCTTGGAAATAAACAAGAACAAATAAATAAAATAATAGCCATCACGAAGAAAAACATAAATTAAGTCATTTTATCTTAGTTTGTGACAGGTAAAAGTAAAAAGAAGGGGCTGGAGAGATGGCTCAGTGGTTAAGAGCACTGACTGCTTTTCCAAAGGTCCTGAGTTCAAATCCCAGCAACCACATGGTGGCTCACAACCATCCATAATGAGATCTGACGCCCTCTTCCAGAGTGTCTGAAGACAGCTACAGTGTACTCACATATAATAAATAAAAATTAAAAAAAAGTAAAAAGAGTGAAGGGAACTTACAGCTCCTAAATAAAGGGACGGGCCCTCGGTGAGCTGTCAATCACAACTATGGGTCAAAACATGACAAAAGCTGCCTTGTAGGCCATGTTGACAAACCATGTGGCAGAATTGCTGACATATGACATGTGACACGTGACACTAGAATAACTTATCTGACTGGGTTGGCCTTGACCACCTCTTGCATCAAGCAGGGTATTGGTGTGTCTACACCTATACAGAAATGTGTCCCTAGACCAGTATCTTCGATTGTGATCTGTGGGCTCCCTGGGGTCTCCTATGTCTGCACTGCACCTTCACTCAGCAGCCATTCTAGAATCTACATAGACATTGCCCACGTGGAGAAGGTGTGAATGCTGGATTTCATTTTTTAAAAGTCACTCTATGAAAATAGGTCAAGGCTGGGCAGTGGTGGCACATGCCTTTAATCCTAGCACTTGGGAGGCAGGGACAGGCGGATTTCTGAGTTTGAGGCCAGCCCAGTCTACAGGATGAGTTCTAGGACAACCAGAGCTATACAGAGAAACCCTGTCTTGAAAAACCAAAAAAAAAAAAAAAAAAAAAAAAAAAAAAAAAAAAAAAAAAAAGGGAAGAAAGAAAGAAAGTAGGTCAAAATCTTGGTAAAAAAAAACTACTTTGTGGTGTCAAGTTGTCTTCAAAAATAATGCTAAGTTGGGAATAGCTAAGACTATTCATATTCCAAATATGAAGTGGGCTCTGCCCTCATCTGCTTTGAAGGTGTCTGCAAGAGCTTCACTCTAGAGAGATGAAGAAGTGTAATGGAAATGCAATGCTGAGGGCAGAATTGCTCAGAGAAAGAAGAGCACTATGAACCACTGCACCAAAAGAGTATCAAAGAATAGGCCTTCTATCATGCAGCATTAAGAAGCACTCTGGTTTTTTACCACTTTGAAATCACCTACAATCACTCCATGTAATGGTCAGTTGGTATGGGCAATGAAAATGAGTTACGTATGCAGGTGTGCATGCAGGTCTGTGAAGACCAAGGTCAAGGTCCAGTGCCCTCCTCTCTTGTTCTCCACATTATTTTTTGGTACAGCTTCTTTCACTAAACCTAAAATGCATTGATTGGCTAGGACAGCTGACCAACCAGCCTGAGGAATTCATCTGCTTCCCTACTCCCCAACACATACACACACACATTGGGGTTATAGGTGTGTGCTACCACACCCAGCTTTTTGCATAAATTCTAGTGGTCGGAACTCAGGTCCTCTTGTTTGCAAGTCAAGGACTTTACTGACTGTGCCATCATCTGACCTCCCTCTAATTAAGTTTGAATTATATAGTTAATCATTTTCCAATAAATAGCCCAAACAAACTCCTTTCAATGTTGCTGTGACCATTTTATGTTAACTTGACACAAGCTAAAGTCATCTAAAAAATATGTGTCCTTAAGATCTAGCTGTTGAGCATTTTCTTAACTAGTTATAGATGTGGAAGGGCCCAGCCCATCGTGGATGGTGCTATCTTTGGGCTGGTAGCTCTGGGTTCTATAAGAAAGCAGGCTGAGCAAGCCATGGGAAGCAAGTCAGTAAGGCTGACTGGCCTGGCCTCTGCATCAGCTCCCGCCTCCAGATCCCTGTCCTGTTTAATAAGTTCCTGTCCTGACTTCCTCCAATGATAAACTACAGTGTAGAAGTGTAAGCCGAATAAAGCATTTCTTCTGCAACTTGCTTTTGGTCATGGTGTTTCACCACCGCAATAGTAACCCTGACTAAGACAGTTGCTGAGGAGAAAGATCCGATTTCTAATGTTATCTTTATAGCACATGATCTTCAAGGTTTTTTGTTGTATGCCCTGTCTTCCCCTTAGCTAGAGGGAATCTGCAACCTCAGAATAGGTTTGTGGCCTGTAAGTCAGTTGTCAAAGTTCCAACTGCATTTCCCAATGAAATGCCAATCACAATGGTGGCAGGACATGAGACTTAGCATACTGTTTTAGTCGCTGTTCTATTTCTGCAAAGAGATACCATGACCCAGGCAATTCAGGATTAGTCCGTTATCACCATGGTGGAGCATAGTGGAAGCATGGCAGCACTCATGACCCTGGAGTAATAGCTACATCCTGATCCAGAGACAGAGAGAAAGAGAAAAAGAGACAGGGGGGTGGGGGGGTGGGGGGGTGGGGGGGGCGAAGGGCTTAGCAAGTCCACACCTATTCCAACAAAGCCATGCCTATATGAGCCTATAGGGGTTATTCATATTCAAACAAACTGCCACATGCACACCAGCCTAGCCTCTGAATGCCATTTAGCCCAGAGTGTGCCTGAGCTATGATAAAATCTGCTGCTAGTGTGGGCATACTTGACCTTGCTGAAAGTGCGCCTAATCCCTGAGAGGTTGGGAGTAGGAGGTAGAGTGGGAAAGGATGTGGGTTCAGAAAATGTGTGGGTTTGAGAGAGGGGAGAGAAGGAAGAACATGAGACCCAACTCGGGCTGCAGCTTCTAGGAATCCCTAGGTTATTCCTTCCATCACTATTAGCTCCTGACCCACAGTTTTATGTGTATAAGAATCCTGTAGAAGGCTTAACAAAATGTGGCTTTCTGCCCCACCCCCACCCCACCCCCGCCTCAGATCTCCTGGTCCAGGATGTAGGCTAGAAATCTACATTTACAACAGATGTAGAGGCTCCTTGGAAGACATCTGGAAATAACACAATGAAGAGTCAGTAAGATAAACAAATGTCTTCACTGTGCAGAAGGTTTTTACTCTATTGCTCTGAGGGATCAGAACAGAGACTTGGAGAAAGTAGGTTACATTAGGGCTAAGGGAAGGGACATGGTCAGGTACCAAGGTCAAATTTAGTCTCACACACACACACACACACACACACACACACACACACATATACACACATACAGAGAGAGAGAGATAGAGATAGAGAGAGAGAGAGAGAGAGAGAGAGAGAGAGAGAGAGAGAGAGCCTCTAATATAACTATGTATAATTAGACTTTTGAATGTCCACCCTTCTCTGTGACAAGTTTTATACAAAGCTGTTTTACATTCTTTTCTTGTTTCAGCTTGTCCCTAACCACATGAGAAAGTTTATCAAATTTAAGCAAAATGTATTTAAATTTTTTATTGCTCCCAAACGACTGATGTACAAAGTAACTTCTGACACACAACTCCTTTGTGACTATGGACAGCTGGTTCCAGAATCCTGCCACATCTATAGGAAAGAAAAGGCTGTTCCCACAGAGGAGGCAGGATCCCTCCCTCAGGTCTATCCCCAAGAACTCTTTGTCTCGCTACATAAAAAAAAGAAGCCCTGTGGTGTTCACTCCAAAAGGCATCTCAGCTTGTCTATCAGGTTTTCTGTTTTGGAAAATGAAAGATAAAGGGGTTGGAGATTTCATCACACCAGCATGCCACAGGCAGATGGATAAACCTAATCATCTTTGGGTACAGACACCCAGTGGGGGTGAGTGGGGCTGAGGGGAAGGGGTGTAGAGCCACCTTGACCTGTAAGGGAAGTACACGATGCAGGTATTCTCCTGGGGATTGAACTGTGTTTTGGGAACCACGGTCGGTTCGTCCTTGTAGCATAATATTGAGTGGAAGTCATGCACAGGAGTAACAAATGGTGGTAAGAACCGCCGCACATTGTGTCAGTCTGCTCTGACATAGACACACACCAACCTCAAAATGCTCCTTAAACAGAGTACAACGGGCTAAGCCAGTGTTCTTTGGAGCCTGCTAAGGTTTAGATATGGTTTGAATATGTCCTCAAAGATTGAGGTGTTGAAGCCTGGTCAAAGTGTGGCACCGTCAGTAGGTGATGGAGGCCTTTGAAAACTAGATCCTGGTGGGTGAAGGGGACAGAGAATTTGGTCTGTGGGTGTATTCCCTTGGAAAGTTTTCATAGCATCTCAGTTCCCACAAAAGTGAATTGCTATAAAAGAGAAAGCCTGGACCATAAATCATCCTGGCTTCTTATCTCTCTAGTAACCTCTCTCACACGTTTACTCCAAGATGCCATCTATCACCTTACAATAAAGTTGAGGGTCCCTTGCCTGAGACCAAGCAGATTGGGTGTCCAGTCCTGGATTTGAGCCTCCAAAGGTGTGAGTTGAGTCAACCTCTTTTTTTAATAAACCATTCCACCATTGGGTAATTGTTACAGCACCGGCAAGCACGCTAATACAGGCTCCCTGCCACTCTTCCATGCTCTCCTTTAATATCTTACTAATATTTTAAGACAAATCTCCTCTAAGAAAAAAGTTTCCATTTGGATCTTTCAAAAGCACACCCACCGTCTTAACCAGGTAGGGCCGCCTAACGGGGCACATTTAACAGAAGGAATTAGGAGACATAAGCTGAGGTTAGGAAACAAGAGTGTTACCCAGTTATCTAGACTCCAGAACTAAGGAGATGTGTGGTTTGTGGCAGATACTCACAGCTGAGTCTCCATGTGCTCCACTCAGGCATAATAAACCTTTCCTGCCTCTATGGTGGCAGCCAGCTAAGGGCCACACAGCAAGAGACAAAGATCACTCAGTGTGTCCCTGAGGCCATTCCTTCTACTGGCCACCAAGAAGCTACAAATAATGTCCTCCAGGAAACTCTAATAACAGAGATCCTGATAATAGAGATGCATGGAAATGAAGTCCTGGATGCAAACTCTTAAGACCGCATTTGGTTACAACTTCTGGTTTTAAATAAGGGCAAATAAAGCCCCTCATCGGGTGTGTGTGTGTGTGTGTGTGTGTGTGTGTGGGTGTGTTTGTGTGTGTGTGAATTGACTCACCCAAGGTCATGTAGTCAGTTAATATGAGAGCCACTGCTTCTAGCTCAGTCCTCTAAAGAGAAAGGAGACCTGGAGCCACTTAAGCATAGGTGCTGGGAGATAGGAGCACCACCCTTTGTGTAACTCCTAGACCTGGGCTCTTCCACAAAGACAGAATCATAAATTCATACGTAGTATGGTAGACTATATCCAGTTCAGACAAAGAAGATTCAGAGTGGTAGCTTATTGGCTGATGAACCAGATACATCCTTAGACAGGGAACATATTGGGGAAGGAACAGGCTGTCCTCCTTGTATGTGTGTTGCAGGAGGAAATTATATTGACAAAGGACAGGAAGGAACCCCTCAATCCATGCACAGCTGCTGAACACAAGAAGGCCCGTGTGAGCAGACATATAATTAGGATGTGGTCCTCTGATTGGAGCAGGCTTAAGCCAGCTATTCCTGCCCATGTAGGAGAGAATTTGGCCATGGGCACCAAGCAGAATGCCGTATGAATAGTGGCACCAGGAAACACCAAGAACCACTGGCACCTATCAGAAGCTGTAAGAAGCGAGGAAGGACTACTCTCACAGGCAGACCTTTGGCAGAGAGCTGGCCCTTTGAGCGTTTTCATTTGGGGCTTTCTTTTACTCCTTTTAAAAATGTATTTGTTTTTATTTTATATGTATTTGTGTTTTGTCTTTATGTGTGTCTATGTAAGCATTGGATCCATGGAGTTGCAGACACTTGTGAGCTGCTATGTGAGTGTTGGAAATTGAACATGGCTCCTCTGGAAGAGCAGTCTGTGCTCTTACACTCTGAGCCATCTCTCCAGCCCCCTTCTTGATCCTTTAACTCAAGTAAAGTCCTGTTGTATAAACCACCCAGTTTGTGGCCCTTGCCACAGGAGCCCTGGGATGCCAGTCTGAAGCAATACTTAGGAGAGGTTGGGCAAAGTGAGGAGTCTATAGTCATGCAGATGTGCAGCCTGGCCAGATGTATGAGCTGATCCCGAGAGAAAGCTCTCCTGCATAGCATGACCCTTCATCTACCTTGCTCCATCAGAAAGCGTCTAGGCAATATGTCTTGGGGTGGGGAGCTAATGAGAAGAGAAGGGAGTATGAGTGAGACAAACCTGGATGAGAACCTTGGATTGTTCTGGGCACCTTGAAGACTAATATGAGTGTTTGTTGACAAGTAAAGTACCTTGCGAAGGACTCAAAGACATGAGACTTTGTGTTACAGCCAAGACAAAAGTCACTATTTCACACTATGCAATGAACTTCACACCACTCCAGTATTTTACCCAGACTAGTGTCCCATTCCTAGTTTGGGATCTCACAAAGAATAGGTTCTTAGGCCACCTCTCCTGAGAAACTTCCAAGAGAACCAAAATATGAGCTTAAACAAATGTTCCTTAAAAAAAAATAAGCATTTAGGGACCATAGAAAATTTTTGATAGCATTACTAATTCTACATCATAATACCACAAGAAGAATCACTTTTTACAAAGGTTGCTTAACCCAAAGCCAACTCTAACTTAGGGTAGATGGAAAATGGAGTCTCTGTTGCAATGAATGAAGACATCATCACAATGTTGATTCTGACCCCAAGGACCCAGTTCTCTCCACCCAACTGTCTGCCTCTCCGTTGACTCTGCTGTCACATCTCCAAGGCATCACTCACATTTGAAACAGGACACTAACTTCCACGGGAACAAGATCATTTCTGATGCTTAGGGTTAGTCTATTTCATTGACCAACATCCAACTTCTACAACAGATCCTGTAATGTGATTGGTTCATAGTATGTGTAGGTCAGACACATGAGTAACTGGAGTTAGACAGTAATAGTCACATATGTGGAAAAGAGGTGGAACGTGGGGGCTTCTTTACCTACAGCTGCTGCACCTAAGTCCTCACTGGCCCATGCTCACTTGTCATTAGGACATTGCTTGACCCTTGCCTGACCTGATCTATCACCCTGCTCAAGCTTTGCATCTCCATGTGCTTATTGCTAAAGACAAGAGCACAGTGCAACCATGCTGTGTCTTTCTCAGAATGATATTTTTCGATGAAAATTAAGAGGCTGGTTCTTCTTTTTTAAAAATTGGTTCATATCCCAATAGAATTCTCAAGGACAGAATGGCAGCCAGGGCAGGACCCTATGGGAAGAGAGCTAAGAATGGTATATAGGAGACAGGAGTCCAGATCTCGCTCTGCTTTTTGAGTTGAAAAATTACTCCTCTGGGCTTCCTTTGAGACATTTTAACTTGATAACATGACAAATGAAGCCCTTTTGTCTTTCAAGTTAGGGTCTGTAAATATTGAGATATTTTAGGTTTTGTGAGAAAAGCAGCTAAAACCAGAGATGCGCAACACAATATCCTAGCAAAATTGTGAGTTCATTTGGGTTATGGGGTCAGCATTTCTCCTGGAGTAAGTTATTACCACTGTGAGAAGCCAGCTGGTGTCCTCATTAAAAACCCAGAAACACTGGGAAGGGTACCTCCCAGAGAAAACAGGCATCGTCCAGCAACACTCTTCACACCTAAAATTATACAAGGTGTGTGAGTGTGGGGAGCCGGCAGGGATACAGGACAGAAGGAAAGGTGGGACTGAAGGTAGGAATCTGAAGGCGATAGGCAGGTGCCAAGAGCCCAGGTTTGGGAATCACTCCAAACCATCAAGGGTTGGCACCCTACAGCTTGACAAGTGTAATGCGCTTCTGGACTTTCCACAAACACATGCAAACTTGACCACGGTGCCATACTCGCTGTGGAGGGCAGGAGCTGGGCTCCCCATGCTTATCGTCCTTAGAGGCGGTAGGCATCGATTTACCAAGTCCGCTCCACGCCTGTTCTCTCTGCAATCCCTCCAGCATCCCTCAAGCCTTCACGAGCCTGATGCTGTCAGTGTGCAAAGCAATCACCCACTCTGCTGCCTTTGGTTCTGACTTTTTAAGATCAGTCAAAGCTGGGCTGATGAGACCACTTACCTGTACGCCGGCTCCTCTAGATAGCATTGTTTGTTATCTGAGAAGTCAAGTGCAAACTGATGAATCCCCCTTCCCAATTTACCCTACTGACTCTGGCATCCTGACTATCATCCAGGACTTAACTTTAGAAGTCCCTCTTCGTTCTCTAGTCTTCGTCCTAACTCACCTACACCCTCTCTGAAGAACAGCCAGCAGTCTCATTGGCCTCGGGGATTTCTTCCTGCTTCAGCACAAGCTAAATAAAGCATCAGATGAATATTTTAAAACCTATATTCATGATATGCCTGCAAACCTATGAGGATCTTGTGCACCAGTGTTTACAGCCTCTTCACTTGTACCTTGAAGAGCTTTGACGACCTCCCTTTCTTCCCTGTTCTAACTGGTTCAGTCCTTGAGGACTGAGCTAGCCATCACCTCCATCTCCCCACACCCTCTCCAGGACAAACTCTAAGCCTCCTCAAAGACCCCACAGTGACTTTGATCCTACTCCTGTCCTGAATCAACCTTTCTATCATGGACACACCTCATAAATCTCAGAACCCAACTACATTCCCCCCTCTCCCATCCCAGGTTCCCTGAGTATTCTCACAGTATGCATCAATTGATGAACATTGATGCTCTTGTCTAATCTATCATGCATGCATGAGTTGAGATCTGAAAGCTCTAAAAGATAGATGCTCCATCTCTAGTTACTCAGATCTTGGTTGGGCAAAGACAGACACAACATCGACTTTAGACACAGTATGAATCAGATCTACCTCCCACTGGGTTGGTGAGTGCTAAGGCCAGCTCTAGTTATAACACTCAGGACTTTGCTAAACTTTCAAAGGGCTTGTTAAATGTCAAATTAAAAAAAAAAAATTTAAGCCAAGTCAAATCCCTTTTATACCATGCGCCCCAGGTTGCCAGAGATTGCCATCTTATCTGTCTCTACGAGAAGCTATGTCTGCACCAACAGCTGCCCTCTGGTTAGCAACAACTCACGGCGGCCTTGAAGCAAAGTGGATCTGACTCTTGTATGTGTCAGATCCCCGTAGGAAATCTCTAAGGCCAACTCTCCCTTCAGTTGATCCAACGGAATGTCTTGTAATCTAGAGTCCAGCCAGGTTAAAGAGAAGCTCCCGCAGAGAGCACAGCTGCCCTTCCTGTGAGTGCTCAGGGAGCAGGCCTTAAGGGACTTACCCTCACACAGTAGTTCAGACCGTTCCCCAACAGGTGCTGCAGAGAGGGCCCATCCTGCTTGCTCCTGGGGGCTGGTTCTCCAGGGCCAGGCAGTGGGCAAGGATCAGGACGCAAGGAGGTGGGCCTGCGTCCCCCCTGGTCCGGATCCGGTGCAGGAGCAGGCCCAGTCCTATTTAGACTGGTTTCTGGGGACGCTGGGCTGCTTGGAGTCTGATCCTGGTTCTCTTGGAGCTTCAACCGGGTCACTTGTTTCGTACCCAAGCAGAAGGTTTTCAGACCCAGAAAAGTGATGGGGTTGGCCAGCTTCATGCTTGCCATACGGGGAATCAAGGTGCACAGCGCGGTGGGACTCTCCTGGCTGGGCACAGTGGCATCTTCAGTCGGCAGGTGAGGGGCCAGGGCTGGGTAGGGAGGAGGCGATGAGCCCTTGTTTCCAACGGAGCCTCCGGGGCTCCCTTCATCCAAAGACGTGATGGACTCGTTCCGAAAGCGGCTGTACTTGGTCCTGTGAAGCATCCCCAGGTGCCCAAAGAGTCCTACATACAGCGTGAGTCCTGCCTGGCTGTCCTGGCTGCGTTCTCGCATAGCCTTGGCAGTGCTGAGACGGGACACCGCAGCCTATAGTGCCTCGCAGTCCGGCAGACCCACACCACAGTCACCTCTCACTTCTGCTCTGGCGGTCACCCGCCCGGGTCCCAGGCTGCTCAAGGATGACAGTCCAGGAGGACGCCTCCCTAGCTCTGATTGCAGGCCCTTCCAGGCCCTGGCAGAGGCCCCCGGAGTGCGCGGGGGCGGGTGGCGGGGGTGTCCTCGCCCCGGAGTCCCGTCCCCCAGGCTGGGGCAGCGGGTGCCACTACGACTCTAGCCTTAGAAGAAATATTTACCCCCTTTCCCTCTGCGCACAGGAACTTTCAAACCTGCTCCCCTCCAGCTCCCACGGGGCGGGGCGGGGACTAGCCCATTAACCCTTTATTTGTTCCCGTGACTGTTCATTTCAAAGGGAAAAATAAAAAAGCACATAAGAGTCAAAGGCCCTTCTGTATGGGCTGGGGTTATGACGGCTGCCCTCTCTCGGAGGATCTTGGTTCTGGGCCACCAGCCAGGAGTCCTAGCGACGGGCGCTGGTCCGCATTGTTCCAGCAGCTTGAGGTCCGGGCATCCTCGGTGCAGCTCGGGTCGGATCCCGGCCGGCCCACCCCTTCTCAGGGCGCCCTTCCCTCCCGGACCCTCCTGCAGTCCTTTTCAGGAGGAGCCTGTGCGCAGCAGAAGGCTGAGTTGAACGGATGATACCCAGGCTGTTGAAATTTTTATGAATGAACTTTGCCGAATGAATTTCCCTCGTTGTGTGAGAGCTAATAAATCTGTGAATGGAGCCGAGAATAGCTGTAATTGACTGACCCGTTTGGGGCGGCGCGGGGGTGGGGGTGGGGGGTGCTACTTGGTTTTCATCCAATCAGGCTGCAGCTTCATGAGTCATGCACCGTGAATATACTAACTAGTAGCCGGGAGAAACGAAGCCGGGCAGAGAAAAGGGAGGGTAATTTCTGACGAATGGGTTAAAAGTAAAGGCAATCTTTGCTCCTGGATCGTCAGAATGCTGGGAATCAGAAGGTTAAAAATCGATTTTCCTTCTTGTTAAGATGGGGAGGGGCGAGAAAAGAGCTAGAAATTAGATATATTGTTCCATGGACATTAGGGCATATGTTACACGAACAACTCTTGTGCGAAGCCTAGATTCATTTTTCTTAGAAACATTTTTTTTTAATTGATTGCCGCCCCATCTTCCGTCTGGTGCAATTTCCTGAACCCATCAAATGTCCCGGGAAGACGACCGTAAAGGCTGAGCTCACAGGAAGCCGGAGCCCCAGCTGGGCAGAGGAAATGCAGGTTCATTCAGGAGCTGAGAAGAGCGAACTGCCGAGACCTTGGGGTGGGGGGTGGGGTGAGATTCTCGGGGAGGAAGCAGCTGAGGTTGCATTTCTCTACGAGCCTTGGCTCTAGTACCTGAGACTATTCATGATTTTGAATACTAAGGCGGTAGCCAAGAGATTCTGGGAAGAAGGCCACCTCACCTTCTCATTGACTACGGGCTGCCTTAGAGCTCCAGTGCTCTGGACTTAGCCTGAACTCCGGCGGCCATCCAAACACAGGTTTGAATGAAACCAGTACTGGTGACCAGGAGACCACGGCGCCTCACCTCAGAGCTTCCTTTGTGCTTAGGCTCAGTATGGCTTTTCAGTATCTTGCCTGACAACTTTGTGAGCTTTTTCTTTCCCCTGGAAAGGCCTTTTGTGGCGTCCTGTGCCTTCCTTCCTGACTTCCTTTTTTGCAGCTCCACATTTGGCAAACACGAAGGGAGTGGCTAAATCAGAACCCATATGCCAGGGACCTAGGGAGACAGGATGGGTGAGACTGAAGATTCCGCTGGGTACCTCTGACGGCTGCGCATGCTTCTCTTTCATCTCCGGCTTCTTCTGGGTCCCTCCTTAAGTCTGCCATGCCATAGTGACATCCCACTATCTTGAGAGAAGTTCCTGAGAGTGGTAATGGCCTTGTCTATGAGTAGCAGCTAATGAATGGCATGAGCGGGCTTATGAAATAGCTACAATCCCTTTAAAGCCTCGGCACAATGCTCTAGAGAGTACCTGCCTCCCGAAGCATCCTGGACAGCATTTTTGAAAAGGCGGCTGGAGAGATGGCTCAGCAGTTAAAAACAAGTACTGCTCTTGCAGAGGACCTGAGAGGGTTTGTGTCAGGCAGTGCCTCTAGCTCCTGAAGATCTGATATCCTCTTCTGGACTCCATGGCAACCTGCAAGCAAACACACACACACACACACACACACACACACACACATTTAAAAACGGCACACACCTATACTTCAAAAATAATATGATAAATTGTTAAGATAAATAAGCAAATTAAAAGCCATTGACACCAGGGTGTCTCGATTGAAATAGTGTTCCCAATTGTTAGAGTACACTTTGTCATCTTAGGCAACCAAAAAGAAAAACTACCCCAAAGTAAGGGACACCAAGGAAGGAACACTGTCTCAAGAAACTATTCCCAATGCTCATCTGTGCCTGGGGGTGCCAATGACTCTGACATGGCCTCAGGATGCTGTTCTGTCTGTATGTCTGAGTGACCTAGAAGGCCCTCCTATGCAGCTCTGCATTGTGCCGGCCAGAGCAGCATAATAGGACACTCTAGAGGCTGCAGGCAGAGCTAGGTGGACCAGCTAGATGGGAAAGCAAGCATGACTCTGTGAGCCACTTCTCTGTCCTAGGAACCTGGAAGACATTCACCTGCAAAAGCTGAAAAGCTGTCCATCTGTCCAGCAGCTCTGGAGATGGCTGGCTAAGAAGGTAAATGGGTGGACAAAGGGACCCATAGTTCATCTCCCACTAAAGACAGAAACAAATACAACACTAAGTAATATTCACTGGAGCTAGCCCACCAGCTAGTACCTGTGTGCCCAGTAGTATTAACAACCGTAGGCACAGTGCCCGTCTTATTCGTCTTATTCGAGTACAGACTTTAAGTGCTAAGATTTGGCCTGTTGCTATATATTGTAATGCTAAATTCTGTACTGGAAGGTCTAGGCCTACAAGTGAATTCTCACATCTACAGGCTTTTGTTGTGTAAACCTTGTTCCTTGATTTAAAGTGATTGGTTAAATAAAATTGGCTACAGTCAACTACTGGAGGGGTTATAGGTAAGTGGGTCTTAAAGTGGCCTGGTTGGGGATGGATGAGACACCAGGAGGAGAAGAAGGGAGAACAAGAGGAGAGGAGGAAGCCTCCATAAGGGAAGACGGACCATGAGCACGTGGCCAGGAGAAACTGCAAGTATCTGGGGTACATCCCTGGGAAGGTAGCCAGGCCAGCAGTTGGGAGAGTAGATTAGGGGTGACCCCCCCCCCCCAGTAATTGTCAAAGCCAAATAAAATAAGCATAGTCCGAGTCTCACTCATTCATAAGCTAGCCGGGGATAAGTCTAAATTGGTGGTACTACAGTAAAGGAAAGCAAGTCGTGCAGCCTGGTGAGCAACGATGGCGCCGGACAGACGGCTACGACGGCTACTGGACCCACTGCCTCCTGATGACCAGAAAACCCACATCTAGGTTCTGGCCCTTGTTGAGACCGCAGACTCATGGCTCTCTGGTGCTCTAGCAAACAGTTGGGTAGGAGGGAGAAGTGGGGATTTCTTCTTACAGGTTCCAGTATTGTGGAGATGCCTAACGGGAGTCTGCCATCCCTGGCCAGCCAGAAAGTAACTGCTCTGCCACCTGCTGCTTTCCTGCCTCTACTCTGCAAAGCTGCCAGAGACAAGGAAGTGTCTGCAGCTTGCCAAAGACTTCTTACAAGTAGAGATAATGCCAGATTAGAGGTTATAAGAGACCTTGATGGCCTGCCCACTGCCCACATGCACTGTATATTTGGCAGCTCAGCGTAGAAAAAGGACCCTTAGATGGGCTGGCTTGGTGGAACTGGCCTGTGATCCCAGCTACTCAGGAGACTGGGGTAGGAGGATATAAGTTCAAGCAGAGCCTGGACTAGAGTAAGTTCAAAGCTAATAACTCAATAACTCAAGAGAAGGAGATATATGATGTTTGCCTAGCATGCATGTGGCCATGGGTTCAGTCCCTACTACCATTGGTGGGGGAGGGGGGAAGCTATTAATGTGGGAGTTAGGGAGCCAGGGTGGGGTGGGGTTGGCTGTTCAGTAAGCTGTGCCATTTTTTTATCTATAAGATGGGCACCATAGGAGTAGGGACATAGGTGTAACAATAGTATGTGGCAGGCTTGTACTCCATACCAGGTTCTAAGGTAAGTGCTTCACAACTTGTGATGGGTGCCTTGTCTATGCCACTGTACCAGGCAGGCCTGGTGTGATGGGGCAGGCCTTTGACCACCACAACGTCATCCAGTAGACACAGAAACCTAACTCCGAGTTCCCTAAGTGCTCGCTCATTCCTCCCCTCTTCTCTTCCCTGGAGATCAAATGTAAGAACAACCACTATCCCTCAGAAGAAGGATCATGACTACTGGATAAGAAAAGCCACGTTGTCAAGAAACTGTTCAGCCATCAATGACAACCTGGAAATGAGTCATGCTTTGACCCTTGGCTTTGCAGCACTCCTCCCTGACTACCTTCTGTGGGTACAGCCTGCAGGAGCAAGGAAGAGTGAGGCCAGGTTGGACCTGTGTAGAATCAGCAATGGGAGAATGGGAGAAGATTCCAGCCTGGCAGCTCTATAAAAAAGCAGGGCACAGAAAATGATAGAGGTGGAACATATAGAGAGTAGACACAGCTGAGGGGATGTGGGCACAGATTTCCTGAAGCTCACCATCGCCAGCATGTCTCACAAAGTCGACCTGTTCCTGAAGTCATGGGTAAGTGGGCCTTTGGGTAAGGGTTGTGAATGCAGGGGTCCCTGTGGGTGTCATGGCAGGTAAGAAAATGATCCAAGAAGGGGTAAGAATGAAAACTGGGCTCAACTTGATTTAGACAGACTAGATCAAACTGTTGAGCATAATAAGAAAAAGACAAAAGATTCTCAGCCTAAGAAAGATATGCTGTCTCCATGTTTCTCAGGAATTCTACTGGAAATCACATCTGGACCTAGTTGCCAGTATTACAATGAGCCTTCTTTAAGGTTACTTCTAAAAGAAAAGCCTTACATCCCACATTTATGATGGCAAGAACTTTTTTCCTATTATAACTTGATTTTACCAGTGAATAAGACTAGTTTCATTGAAATTTGTGTTTCCCTTCTTTATATTGTGAACCAAGACATTTAAAAATTATTTACTTTTATTATCTTTTTTCTTTTTTTTTTTTTTTTTTTTTTTTTTTTTTTTTTTTTT
>NW_022196897.1:111327434-111328360 GCF_008632895.1 Mastomys coucha
AATCCACCTGCCTCTGCCTCCCAAGTGCTGGGATTAAAGGCGTGCGCCACCACCGCCCGGCTTATTATCTTTTTTCAATTAAAAAATTTTTTCATAGTATGGGATTGTGCTCATCTGAGTGCAGGAGTCCATGGAGGCTAGAAGAAGATGATAGGTCCCCTGGAGCTAGGATTACAAAAGATTGTATATGTGGGTGCTAGGAGCAAAACTCAGATCTTCTAGAAGAGCAGCAAGTACTCTTAGTTGCTGAGCCATTGCTCTAGATTTATTTATTTAATATATGTGAGTACACTGTCGCTGTCTTCAGACACACCAGGAGAGGGCATCAGATTCCATCACAGATGGTTGTGAGCCACCATGTGGTTGCTGGGAATTGAACTCAGGACCTCTGGAAGAGCAGCCAGTGCTCTTAACCACGGAGCCATCTCTCCAGCCTCTGAATCAAGATTATTTTGAAAAAGAAGTTTTAAAAGGCTAAGTAGTGGAAGGCTACAGTACAAATGTGGACAAGAATTGCCTGGGCAGAGGGCTTGGGACTAAAAGAATCTAGCTCAGCTCTGGCCCTTCCTATCACGGCCTGAAGGACATTACATTATACATTTCCAGTCAGCACATCAGTTGTGGTTGCCAGCAGAAGGGGGATCTGTGGCTTGAGAGCAGCTAGAGAAGAGAGACTTCTCAGAGTCAAGTTGAACCCCAGCTCAGGGAGCATGAGGGTGGCTAGGAACTTCATCCCCTACATTAATCTTGTGACTTTCTCCTAAATTCTCAAAATTCGCAGGTGTGCAGTTCTGGGAATGAATACTAACCAAATCCATGGTGGGCTTGGACAGCTGCTGCTGGTGATGGTTCCACAATGACACTGGACACAAATGTCACTTTGCCTCCTCCGCCTTGCCCTTTGCTCCATGGGGCTCAGTGGGTGA
>NW_022196897.1:111328456-111329841 GCF_008632895.1 Mastomys coucha
AGTGGCTATTCCTGGTTGTCAACTTGACTATATCTGAAATGAACTACAATCTAGAATTAGAAGGCTCAACTGTAGCCCTAATCTGGAGGCTGAGAGATACAAGTTTCCAACCTGAATCTTGGCATGGAAATCATCTGGGATTAAAGGTGTGGTAGCACACACCTTTAATCTGGGTCACACCTTTTACTGGAGACCTATATAAGGGCATTGGAAGAAGGAAGGCTTGCTCTGCTTCGCCTGTTTGCCTTGTGGGACTGAGCAACTGCTAGATCTTTGGACTTCCATTCACAGCTGCTGCTGACCATTGTTGGGAGTTGGACTACAGACTATAAGTCATCAATAAATTCCTTTACTACATAGAGACTACCATAAGTTCTGTGGCTCTAGAGAACCCTGACTAATACCGGCTGGAACCTTCTGCAGTGTTGCAGTCTATGCTTTACTGTAAAAAGCTTGCTGGTTCCTTTCACTAAAACAAGCTAAACCAGGAAGCTCAGGGTAGAACTTAAGAGAAAGGTTGCTTTCTGATCCTCTTCATGTCTGGTCACAAGGCAAATATCTCTTCCTGAGAGATCACTTTAAAGCCCTGAAAAGTGAGCTGCTCACTTTAGCATGACAGGGGAAAAATGGCTGTCTCTTCCTTTCTTTTTTTGCAAAAAGACACCATAGTCAGATGGAATGAGATTCTGGACGGTAGAGATCCCAGACCTAGGACCACAATCATAGGACCTGCCCAGCTCCGGCTTCTCTCATCGTTTCCAGTCAAAGATATTCCGGGCTGGAGAGATGGCTCAGTGGTTAAGAGCACACTGAGTGCTCTTCCAAAGGTCCTGAGTTCAAATCCCAGCAACCACATGATGGCTCACAACCATCCATAACGAGATCTGACACCCTATTCTGGAGTGTCTGAAGACAGCTACAGTGTACTTACATATAATAATAAATAAATAAATCTTAAAAAAAAATATTCCCACAAGGACTTTGCAAAACTAACCATCAAGGCTAGTGGGGCAGAAGGTAGCTTTCAAAACGTATCGTTGTTTTGTTTCTGTTCTTTTCTTTTTTTTTTTTTAATAATCCTTCACTTTTATTTTGAATTTTTTAATATTAGATGCCAAGAGATTCTCTGCTGTTATGGCATCCTACAAGTAGGTATACTTATGCCCATGTGAAAAGAAAGGATTCACTTATTGGCATATGACATGGTACTAATCGAGTATTAATAAGGGGAAGAAAACATGTTTATTTTTTTTACAGCATGCTAAAAGAGCTCAGCTAACTCATTTGGGAGAGCATGAGATTCTTTTTTTTTTAACATTTTTTAAAACTTTTATTGCATTATGATGAGAAATGTTACATGATTTCAATTTATCTGAATTTGTTAA
>NW_022196897.1:111330560-111331071 GCF_008632895.1 Mastomys coucha
TTTGGAAAAGCATTCATCTCAGAGAAAGAGTAACTTATAAAGTCCTCTTCTTCAAACGTGATACAAGACTTACAAATGTCAACCAAAGCATTCAGTCTCCCTTGTTGTTCTCTTACAAGCCACCTCCCTAGTTAATCGTTTATGTTTCTTTTGGGTATATAAATACTTTTGAAATATATAAGCTCATCTGAAAACCATAGTATAGTGTAAAAATATGAAATAAACAATACTACTAATAGAGAGGCTGAGATAGGAGAAGCAAGATTTCAAGACCCTTATGTTGTACACAGCAAGACACTGTCACAAACAAACAAGCTGACAGTGTATATAGATTGTACAGTGTTGGACCTATTTCTCCAATTACCAAATTAGAGAGATTATTGGATGACAATTAACAAATTTCCAATTCCTCATATTATTGGATTTCAATCGATTAGGATATTATATTTTCAAATTAATATATTAAGAAAAAGTAATTGTCACTTCCTGTTGTTTTTGTTGTAAGAGGTGG
>NW_022196897.1:111331434-111394744 GCF_008632895.1 Mastomys coucha
TTGCTATGGTGGGAGAATTGGGTTCTGATGATGGCAAGTGACCTTGGTTTGTGTTGTTAATTTTCTTATGCTTGCCCCACATCATCTGGCTTACTCTAGTGCTCCCTGCCCTTGCTAAATCTGACTGGAGCCTGTCCTTCCTGTGATCCTGGTTGTGTCAGAACTCCTCAGAGCCAAGCTGTCTCTGTGATCATGTGATTCTGTGATCCTGGAATCCTGGAATCCTGGGCTTGTTAGATCACCTGGGAGTGTGACTTTCTCTGTGTGTTGTGGAACTGGCTGCAGAGCTTGTGCCCAAGGTCTGCTCAGAACACTAACCCAGACAGACCGGAAGGAACCAGAGTCACTGGGCTGTCGGAGTTCCTGTGTGCCTGGTCCTGCTGGTCCCAGTTACTCCTAGTGTTGGGACAGATGTTGGTTCCTGCTCACCTCTGATTCTGGGTGTGTCAGAACGCCTAGGAGTGGAGCTTCCTCTGGGTGTTATAGGACTGGCTGCACAGCTTTTGCCCAAGGTCTGCTCAGAACACTAACCCAGACAGACTGGAAGGAACCCAAGTCACTAAACTGGCGGAGTTCCTGTGTCTTCTGTTCTTTTCTAATGTAATTCGGGTTTTCCCATAGTGTGTAAAAGGTATGGTGGAAGAAAGCCAAACAATCCATGGCTCCTCACATGTACACATGGGTGCAGGAAAAGCCAGCTGGCTTTGCCACAAAGCACAGGCAATGGCTGCTTCTAGTCACTTCTGTAATTTGAGCTTCCAGTCCAGGCCATCTCTACTGGTGACACACCTAGTCCACGTGTGCCACCTTCTCTGGTGAAGGGAGTGTCAGCCAAGTGTACAAGTGTATCTCCTGTGTTCATAGCCTTCAGAAGATCCTGCTGCTTTACCCAGAAAACCACCTTTCTGAGTTCATTGGCTAACACTCTGGTGAGTTTTGGATCTGCCCTCTGTCATTACTGTTACTGCTCTGAAAATGATGTCCTCATAAAGGTCTAATTTTGCCCTGACCACAAGCAGTCCAGAGTGTGAAGCTGCTTTTTCACTACCATTTTGTCTCCACAACCAACCTCTCACAGGATGGTCACCCACATCTTCCCAAGATGTTGTTGTACAAGATTGTACAAGATGGCCGTTTGAGGTTGCATCTAAACCTGCCATGAGAATCCGCATCTCCTTTCTCCCAGATAGATTTTTAAGCAGCTTTTTAAAAATGTTCCTCATGGCAGCTGAAGTTTGAAACCTGTCATTGCTGTGAAAGGCTCCACAAAGATGGTTACCAATGCTTCCACCTCTAATTTACCTAATCTTTCTATCCTAAGATGACAGAAAGACTCAGGACAGATGCACAGACTTTCAACGACTGTTCCTAGGCCTTTGAACCTGCATTTGCCTGGCCATATTTGTAAACTGCTTGACACACAATGATGCTTTTTGCTTTTAACGTTCTTCTTCCTCAAAACTGGAATGTAGCTAGCTGCTCTTCCATGCCTACTCCATTGTGATATTTTAAGAGCAAGCAATTTGTTTCTTCGCTTTCTTGGGTCCACAAATAGAGAATACTTTGTCCCAGGGTAGCTCCTTCTCAGCCATTCCTAATTTAGATGGCTTAATGAGATTTGGGACAACTGAGCAGATGAATTAGATGAGACTCTAAACTTTGTTTCAGCGGAATAATAAGTGGGGAATTTTGAGGACCTTGGGATGAGGTGAATAGATGCTACACATGAAATATAAGAATCTACAATGGACAGAGAACAGACTAATTAACCTAGGAAAAATTGATAAATTGTGTTAGTTAGGCTGTTAAATTTGTGACAGTTTTTTTGTTTTGATTTTTAATGCCAACATGATGCATTTTTGCGTTGTATCAGAAAGAAAGGAACATTTACCACCTGATATTAGAAGAAGAAAGAAGAGGGAGGAGGAGGAGGAGAAAAAGGAGGAAGAGAAGGAGGAAGAGGAGGAGGAGGAGGAGGAATAAGAGGAGGAGGAGGAAGAGGACTCAGGGGTCTGGGTATCACATGTGACTTGAGTCTGGGACTTAGGCTATGCTGTATAGGCAGTTCACAGCATTGTAGACAGAAAGCTCATGCTGGGTAGCCCTGACTGAGGCCAGACACATCTCAGCAGTGAAACAGCCATGGCTCACTCAGCAGAAGTCTTATGGAATCATCCTGGCAAATAACTCTAGTCAAAGGCCAATTGAATGCTTTCAGAGAAAGGTTGGAAGACATGGGTGGCTATAGTGATCATCGTCATAGCATCTGGCACAGATATACATGTCTATAACCCCAGTGAAGTGGAGAGGCTGGAGCAGGAAGATCATGAGTTCAAGTCCTGCCTGACCTACAGACAGAATTCCAGACTGACCTTCACAACTTTGCAAGAACCTGTTACTAAATGAAAAGTAAGAAAGGGGCTATGTTGTAGAAATATTTAATCCCAACCAGAGGTTTCTACTCTGTCTTTGAACAGATGTTCCAGGATGAAAGACACACACAGCCTTTATATTTATAGTAAGCCTTAAAGAACACTAGAGCTGGGCAGATACTACACTCTGTGTTGTTAGAATCTACTTCCTATACATAACCCTGAGTTACTATGTTTCATGTGGGCTGCTCTTAACTCTAATTGACCAGCCTTCAGGGCCATGTTCTCTTGACTCCTAACCCATGGTGGCTTCTCCTTCCTCCTCTCCTGTACCTTCTTCTCCCTTGTGGTCCCTCTCTGACCCCCAAGCCTGGGAAACCTAAACCCTACCAATGCCTCTTCTGTCCAACTATTGGCTGTTGGCATCTGTATTGACCCATCAGAAATAACTTGGGCCAAGGTGTACAGGCAGACTCTCTGGTCTCTGGGACAACCCGGGTCTTGGGGCTCACACTTAGCTTTACAATGGATATCAAAAGACCAAACCTCAATGGGGCCAGTAAGATGGCTTAGCTTACTGACTAAAACTACTTGCTGCCAAGCCTGATGACCTGGTTCAAACTTTGGATCCCACATGAGTAAACGGGGCTGGAGCACTGTACCTGGACTCCCAGCACCACACAGTGGGTCTGCACCTACAACTCCAATTCCAGGGAGTTTGGCTGGTGTCTTACCACAAAGAAGGGCTCAAACTATGCAGTCACAGGGTGACTTGAAGACTTTGTCTGGAATAGAGACAAATCCCCCGAATGTCGTCACTCTATGGCCTTGTTACCAAGTTCGGTCTCTAACTTAGCAGGCTCACTTCACAATGACTCTCCCGATAGACTCTAGGAACTTCTTTAATTTCTGTTTGAAATCTACTACCATATGGATAGTTTGTTGAGTCTTTTAGGATTTGGGGGGTTTCATTCTTTGAGGCAGGGGCCTTGCTGCATAGCCCCAGCTTGCTGCAGGAAACAAAGCTGGTGAGCAGACATATATGTATAATCTCAGCACTCAAGAGGCTGAGACAGGAGAATTGTGAGTGCATCCAGCTAATGCTAAGTGCTGCCAAATTACCTTCCCTAAAGCAAGGGTTCTAGGTGAGAGAGTTAACAAGGCCTTTTCTGGGTTTTCCACTCCCTCCACTCAGCAGAGGGAGGAGATGTTGCATTTCGGGAAGAGCCTCAGAATAGGTGACAGGGGCAGGGCCTGCAGCTTGCTGAGCTAGTGCAGGGCCCAGAGAAGAAAGGCAGACCCAGTGGAAGTGCAAATGGCCAGGCATGGTGACTCAGCCATGTGTAAGCGCTATCGAAGAGGTTGACCTCCACCAGCCGCTGATAGAATCCCATGAGCCCTTTCTGCCTCTCTGACTTCCCGTTGTAAGCCCCCTTTTCATTTACATACAAGTACTTTATTGATGGGGATGAAAACAAAACAGATGAAAATTAAATTCATCCACATGCCAGTTTAGACACAGTCCTTGATGACATTTTAGTCTCACGCAAAGCACATCTACACATTCCCCCTCACACGTAGCCATAGTTTTTTCTTTCCCTAATGACAACAAAAAAAAACAAACAAAAAATCATAATGATAGTAATAATATTTCTTTAAAAAATTAGTAATAATATCACATGCAATTTTCTACCCATTTCATTTGACGAAATCCCCATATTTATCATGCACTTGCAGATGGGTTATTTTAATGACTATCTGCTGCCACTGCGCAAATGCACCATAATTTACCAAATTTACCACAGAAGTTCACACAAAGGTTGACTGTAATATCCAAAATCAAGGGTTCTAGATAACCCTTTATGAGTGTCTCTCTGGCTTCCGACGTCCCTGCCATGTCTGTATGTTTTTACAATAAGATTTGGATGACATCCCTCTCTCTTAATATTCCCGTGTCAATCCCTGTTTCTTAGGATAACTTCCTGGAAGCTGGTTGCTTGCTTAGGTGCGAGAGCCTCCTCCTGGTGCATCTCCGCGACCCCTGGAGACCGCAGCGGGAACTGCGGTTCTGGGCTGTCACTGACCTGGGCCTTAGCTCCAGCAGAAGCTGGGGCTGGCAGGGGAGGAGCGGTCCTGCGCTTTTGCACGGATTGTGCCGGCGAGCCAGGCGACCAGGCGCGCTGCACCAAAGCTGCAGGAGCCCGAGAAGAAAGAGCCAGTGTGCGCCGGGCAAGTCCAAAGGCTTCTCCAGGCACAGCGACTGGCGAGGAGGGGTTCAGGGAGGGAGGCCACAGTCCCCCACCAGGACAAAGGGGCCTCAGTGCTGGTGAGCAGGCGGCTCCAGAGGCCTGGTGGTAGCATAAAGGGAAGCTGTGTCTCCGCAGCACTCAAGATCACCTTTGTCTTCTGAATCCAAGTCAAAGAAAGGTTACAGAAGGAGCCTGCAGGCTCTCCTCCCTCCACAGGGGTCTGGTCCAGAGAAATAGTCAAGTTCTTTCCCAAGATGCTGGGAATTGAGATGAAAATAGAAATGTGCTTGCCTGGTTGCTGCGACAGTGGTCGGTTGTGTAGAAGGCACGTCCTTTGGCCAGGGCTCCCTGTGAGGGAAAGCCAGATCAAAGGATGGGAACCCGTGGTCCGGAAGGGGCCCAAGCACACGAGATACACACGCAGCAATAAGAATTCACCCTCGTTGGGAAGTGGCGGAGATCCGGAGATGGGCTCGTTTATTCCCAGCAGACTCTAAACTAGCCAGCCATTCACTTGTGTCTACTGTCTCTTCCTACCAAAGGGGCAACTTTATGCTGACCTAATGGCTGCACCCCTTTGGCAAGTAGGGAGAGGCCAATGGGACAAAGGTAAAGGATGCCATCCTTACGTTTTCAAAGGTCTTTGCTTGATCTGGAGCTGACACAAGATTAGGTGTCTTGGACTAGACCTCTGTTGCCACTTAAGGCCAACTGGGACAAAATACTGGCTGAATGCACTAAGTCACTCCAGTAGCTTGTAGCTGATCGAGAAGCTGGGGTGAGCAATATGAACACCCCCCCCCAACACACTCCCACACACTAAATGTGCATCCATTTTCTAACCCTACAACAGGGCATCTCTCCACATTCACTAATTCATTCCCTCAACAGCCAACAATGACTGCCCAACTTGAGAGAGCCAACCCCTGACCCTGTTAATGATACTCTGCTACGCTTGCAGACAGGAGCCAGAGCCTAGCATAACTGTCTCCTGAGAGAGGCTTCATTCAGCACCAGATTGAGGCAGAGACAGCTGAACATCAGGCAGAGCCTGGAAAGTCCTATGGAAAAGTGGGGGATAGAACTGAACAAGCTGGAGGGGTCCAGATCACCACAGAAGACCTACAGAGTCAACTAACCAGGGAGTATGAATGTTCACAGAGAGTGGACTACCAAGCAAGGAGCGTGCAGGAGCTGGACCTAGACCCCCCTACACATTTGTAGCAGATGCGCAGCTTGGTCTTCATGTAAGAAGTGGAGCAGGGACTGTCTCCATCTCTGTTGCCTGCCATTGGCTCCGCTTCCCCCTCCCTGAACTGCTTGGTTGGGCCTCAGTGGGAGAGGATGTGCCTAGTCCTGCTGGGACCAGATGCCCCAGGGTGGGGTGGTATACAAGAAAGTTTCCCCCTTCTCTGAGGAGAAGGGGAGGGAGCATTGGGGGAAGGGACTTGTAAGGGTGAGACTGGGTGGAGAATAGGGAGGGTCAGTGATCGGGATATAAAGTGAATAAAAATTCTGGAGAAAAAAAAATAACAGTCCTGTTATTTGATCAAGGCCCACTGTCTAAGAATGACAGAGCCAAGACTTCAGATGTTTCTACACCTGTACACTGGCTTCCCTGACACTGAGTGACATGGACTATCGTAAAGAGACACAACAGGTGAGCCGCTCGTTGACTTATAACGATACTCTCTAATAGTCATTAAAGACTGATAAGAAACTAAGTTATCAGAGGGCTTCTAAGTCAGTCATGGAAAAAGGTCTGAGCTGAGAGGTGGGTGGAGAGACAGCTTAAGCCACTGAACTCATTCCTCATCGTATTGCCGAACACAATGCTCCTACACAGTGTGAAGCTTCACACTGACCCCCTACTGGGCACTCACTTCAGCTCTCTGAATCTTTATTTCAGTAACCCTACCAACGTTTCAGATACACTCATTATCATTACATTTGTACTGGTGATCTGGGCTCAGGGACATTTGATGATGCTGGGTTATATAATTGTTTTGGGGGTGCCCGTGACCCAGGACTGCGTAAGACAGAAAACTGCTCATCAGTAAGTACTATAGGTTTTCTGGCTGCTTCATCTACTAGCTGCTGTCTTTCTCCATCTCCTAGGGCTTCCCTATCCTCTAAGATAGAACAATATTGAAATTAATAACCATACTATGGTTTGTAAGTATTGAACCAAAAGGGGAAAGTACACATCTCTCACTTTCAATCAAAAGGTAAAAATGAACAATGAAGGTTGGAGAGGACATACCCAAGACTGAGAGAGGCTGGAAGCTGGGTTCTGGCACCAGCCAGCAAAGCAGTGAACCCACAAGGCTCATGAGGGAAACTGTGAGTACCAACCCAGTGCACACACACACATATCAGTAGAGCACAAGAGCCAGGTGGCTGACACAAGTCTAGCGGTATGACAAGAAAATCAGATTAGCAACAGGATTCCCTTAAGATAGAGCCTAACCCAGACACAAACTATTAACTATCCTCAATTCTGAAAAGCTAGGAGGCTTAGACAAGTGTACAGATGTTGGTTCACTGGGACTGAGGAAAGCTGCTGCCTGTGACATGCATGAGCAAGGTGAGATGGCACTTGGGATAGGAGCTGTGTCAAGCTGGGTGGGTATGGCAGCCCAGGTCAGGAAAGCCACTGTGCAGGAAGTGGAGGCAACTTAGGGAGGTGTCTCAGAACAGAACAAAGCAGGGTGACAAGAAACAAAGCCACTTCTTTATCTACAACCGGTATTAAATATTTTATTACAATAACAGAGCAGACTAGGACATCTTCTGAAAGGCAATACCTGCCATAGATACTGATTCCTCTGGTGGATATGGGTGAAAAAAATTTAAAAACCTTCTGGAAATGACCACTCCAGATGTCATCCGGAAGTCACAGGCTGGGGGTGTGCCCTCGGAGACAGAGTGCTTGCCTAGTGAGTGTAGGAAGTTGGCTTCAACTCCCAGCACCACATTTAAAAAAAGTGTGACTCTTGGGGAAGTGTCAACATCAATCTCAGCTCTCGCAGATGATGATGAAGGGCTCAAGGTTTTAGTAATTAACTATGGGTGTGGCAAACATAACAAAAGCACCAGAAAGAGGGGCAGATTTGGGATGTGATGGGGGAACCATCTCTCACACACAGCTTTAGAAATGAGTCACTTCTCACACATGAGCAAAAGCAGTGGTTTCCTGAGATGGAGTCTATGCCTTGCAGAGAAGCTAAAAGCTCTGCTGTCCTGGGAATAAAGTAGAATAATCAGAATCAGTTGAAAAAGCAGCAACAGAAGGATTCACTCTAACTTGTCATGTTTTCCACTCAGATGCCATTGAGCCACTCTGTGGCTTAGTGCTGGGCTTGCCCAGTACTCATGGGAGTAGGGGCTTAATCCCAGATGCCACAAAAGCAGCATGACATACTAGAGAAAGCTTGTGTAATAGGAAGAGCCAAAGGATACAGCAGCTTCACTGTCCTGTGTAAGCAACTGCAGTAAGTACAACATCAGGACCAACACTGCCATTGGCAACCCAACATCAGAACATATACTCTGATGTCACCAGCTAACATCAAGGTTTCATTTTTCAGTTACAACTCACTGGAGGTGTTATTTTAATAATAAAATATTCTGAAATGACATCACATGCATTTTTTAAAGATTTATTTATTATTATAAATAAGTACATTGTAGCTGTCTTTAGACACTCCAGAAGAGGGCGTCAGATCTCATTACAGATGGTTGTGAGCTATCATGTGGTTGCTGGGATTTGAACTCAAGACCTTTGGAAGAGCGGTCAGTGCTCTTAGCCGCTGAGCCATCTCTCCAGCCCCCACATGCATTGTTCAAACACAATTCTATCATATACCCAATAAACTACAGCACAGTGTAAACATACTTCCAAACGCACAGAAAAACCACATTTGTCAAGTGACTTGCTTTGTGTTGGTATTTGCTTTCTTGGGTGGCCTGGAACTGAGCTTATGATATCTCTAGAGACTTTCAGGGCATTAACTACTCAACAGATGTTTCAAATGGCCTCTTAAAATAAAACACCACCTGTGAACATGGCTTCCAAGTGAGAGCATTCCAGACTTGGAAATAAGCACATGGCAGCAGATCTATTGTTGAATATACTTCTCTTCCCCTTTCATCAGAGAAATAATACTTCACAGCTTCCAGCTGTCTTCAGGAACTACCAAAAACTCAAGTGACAAGTTTCTACAGCTTCTCAGCATTTTTGTGGGAAAGTGACCAGCAGGTGAGGCAGCATTCATTGCTCACTGCCCACAATGTCCCAGAAACTGTGTGTATCTGGGAACTCTGCCCTAAGACACAGTAAAGCCATGGCTGGGGCTTGAATTCCAGATCTGCCACTTACTGGCTGTGGGATCCCGGAGAGTTTCTTTGTTTCTCCACCACTACATCACCTGGAAAGGACAAAAGTCCCAGACATGACAGGGCTTCTGTGAACCCTGAGGGTCAAGCACAGGAAAGGAGGGATCTACAGGAGCCTACGGGAGTCAACACCACAACAGTCTGTGCAGAAGACAGCACACTGACCATTGCAGAGATTGCTATTAGCTCCTGTGGGAGGATCTTGGCAAAGCTGGGCGAGTGCAATGACCACAGCAGGCAAAACTTTCCAAATCTGCCTGCACAGGGGAGGTCAGGGAACTGGGGGTGACATCAGGATGCATTTCAAAAATCACCTAATTAGCATAGAGGACCCCACTGTGCAAAAAGGTTGTTATTACCCTCTGACTGTGAGATAACATTTATCCTTCATACAGAAAAAGAACACAGAAATTCTCTCTTGGTATAATCCATTAGTTTTGCTAGTTTTTATTAGAGCACTATAATTAAGACATTAAATTATAAATTCAGGTGATATATTTAGAAATTAAATTACAAAACAATACAAATACTTTTAAGGTGTGATGTGCCAACAAAGTTTAAATGCTATTGATAACTGGGGTCAGTTTTAGATTTTACAGAATCTGTGGTGTGTACAAAGGTTGAAAGGAATAAGGGAGATGGAAGAATGTTTGCAAATAAAATATTCCACAGAAAACATTTAAATAAAAAGCTTTCAGCAAATTAAATTAATGTTCTAATCTGTTGGCACAATGTACAGAAAATACTTACATGATAATTTCTGAAGCAAACAGCAGCTTTACAAACAGTAATACATACAATAAAGTAACAATGTGTTACGATTTAGCAGTTTTGTATTAAGAGGCGAAAATGAATGCAAAGATCGCTCTTTTATTTGCACATTGTAATTCCCACCCCACCCCTACTTTCCCCAGGTTATTAAAAAAAATCACACAAGAATGTTATTTGGATATTAATTTGTCAATATTTAAATTATTTGAATTCCTTTTGACTAATTCTTTTCCAAATACTGGAAGCATATAAAATACCGTCTCTTCAAAAATGATTCCAGTCAAAGCCTGTAAAAACTTTTCAATGTATAACACACGTTATTTTTCCATGTTTAGTCAAAAGAAATTATATTACATCATTTACAAAGATTAAAACCAGAAAATTAAGCTATTATGAACACCTGTCTTTGAGGAGTAATCATTACAACAAACAAGCTTATAGGGGGAGGAGCTAACCAGGGGAGTGTGATTTATGTGCTGATAGAAATCTAACACTAATTATTGCCAGTAAAACTACATCTACACACTTAAAAAAAAATCAGTTTTTACTTCTTGTGCCAATAAACTCTTATTCTTACCATTAGATTTATTTCTACGACTCCAAAGAGAGTCATACCTACTTCCAAAAATAAAACTTTCCTATTTCTCATACCTCCTCTAAAGCCTGGAACTCAATATACACAAATACCCCACGCCCAAATTTACCCAAAGGAAACAAATTGTAGACACACTGATGCATATTTAAGGATACTCTCAGTGTGGTAGCACTCTCCTTGATAAAATTTGGGCTGTCCTCTAGAAGTGACCAGTTCCCCATATAAAGTCTGTGGTCCCTTGGATTTATGGCCAGAAAGCCACTGCCTGTGAGCGGGCACCCACTGAACTTCTAAAACTATGGCAAAATTAAGTTACTGGTATTCTTAAGATTTCTTCAACTTCTCTTTTGGTACAAACGTCAAAAATCTAAAATGATGATTTGCTCCCAGAAGAGGATAAAATACAAGAAACTTTGAAAAGCCACTAACTCAAGATCAAGAGCTATCTGAACCACTGACATCAAGCAGGAAATAAGGTCATGAAAAGTAGGACAAGTTCTCGAATCTACTTTCAAGACTGTCAGTCATTCAAAACCTCCATCATTTCTTTAGACAAGTTAAGGCTTCCAAATATGCAGACAGTAAGAATCAGCCCATGTAAATCCACCTCACTGTTGGCTTCATTCCTTACGTCTAACTGAAGTATCAGATACTTAGTGCCTAAAGTCTATACTGAACAACAGTTTAGGCTGGACGGTATACTACTGTCCCCTTTAGCACACTAATAAAGTTGACAGACTGACATTTTTTATAGAGCAATGCTCCTAAACTTTCACAATTCACAAAAACTATAATATCAGCCAAGAATCTCATCTCTCCAGCATTAAATGCCAGCATTATAAAACTTGGAACGATCACAGTAGGTCCCAATTATTTCCGTAAAGACTATCTCTAACTTCTCTCTTGTGCCTCTGGGAGGCAGAGTCCTGCTCTGTGTAAGCAGGGAAGGAGAGCAGTCCCTTGCTGCTGCCTTCTGGCAGCACACAGGTAGGAAGCTCAAGTGCCCATCAAGTGTACTGGGGAGTGCAGGAGGAGACAGAGGACAAAAGACGGTGAAGTGTGATTCTCCCGTCTTACAGATACTTGTGAAGACAACAGAATCTAGGTGGTGGCTGGACAGCAAACAAAACAGCTCATTAAGATTCTCCCAAGCAAACACATACATTCCTAGAGAAGGATAGAAATAAATAATAGTGAATACAATTAATTTCTGCATATATTTGTATGTGATAAACTATATGAAGGATCAGCACAATTAGAATAACTCTAATTCTCTTCTTCTACAGCTTCTTCCAAGCCTTCCCTGAACATGCCACAGACTGCAAAATTCCTTTCCCTGACTTCCTCTAACTGTGGTTCTTGCTCTGAGGAAGGTGCAGAAATGTACGATTAAAAAACAGGTGAAAAGACTTCCAATGTGGATGCGTTTGAATATGCACACAGATCCACACCTCAAACCGAGAGGGTTCTAAAGCAAGCACAGCCGGACAGCCTTGCTTCCGGGTGTCTGCAGGGAAGTGCTGTGCTGGTATAAACCTGTCAGCGCTTGCCTAACTTTACATACTATGTACAAGAGCATTCCTGAGGTAAGAGGCAAGTGTTAGACAGAACTTGGCAAGTCCCACCATGGTGACTGCTTTTACAGACATCCACCCCTTCCCACAAACAAGATCAGCATGTTGATGCTCCGGTGCTCACCTAACTCCTGCAAGCTGTCTTAGTCCATCCCAACTTTCATGGGTTACAATGACCAGTACTTCTGAAATAAACATCATGGACCAAATAAAATCTGCATCCATTTGTAACACACAGCACTGTGCAGTCTTGCTGCCACAGCCTTTCAGTCCCCAATGCTAGCGCCAGCTCTTCTCACAAGCAGCTTCTATAAGTCAGACAGATTACCCCGAAGGAGATGAGATGGGTGTGCAAGCAAACACTGGTCCTTAGAACCTCCATCTTTAATTTGTAAAATAACCTTAAATAGCCATTAGTTGTTTTTTTTGTTTGTTTTGCTCGTTTTTCTTTAGAATTTGGTCTTCTTTCTTTTGTTATTATTTTTCATTACAAAGTAAGTTGAAACAAGTCTGAATTTTTTAAACAATTCTTAGAAATAGACTTGGACACTGCTAAAAGCAAAGCCAGAGATCATAACAAAATAGGTAAGAGCTACAAAAAGTCTGTTGGGAATTAAAAACACAGTAAGTGACTGGACAGTGGAAGACGTTGAGAGGGAGGTCAGGTACATGGCTGCAGCTGGACACGGCTGGCACTTCCTGAGTCATGTACTTTGGGGAGGGGAACTGGAATCAGGGTGTTCTTTGCTCGTGCTACTGCTGGGCTTCGGCTGGTCAGGAGTCCAGGTCTCACTGTCTGTCCCCGACTCCAGCCCCTCCGGCACTTCCGCTGCTTCCTCTCCACTTTGCTCTGCGCTGTCTTCCTCGCAGCCAGGAAGGGCTTTGCCGAGCTGCAGGGTCTCCATAGTCCTCTGGGTCTCTGAGACCCAGGACTCGATTCTACTATTGAGCTGCACTTCTTCTGATGTAGGTTCATGAGTATAATCCTCCTCCTCCTCCTCTTCATCATCCTCTTCTTCAAGCATGCCAGGTACAAGAGTGCTGGTGGTGCTGGTGATGGAGGAATTCAAAAGATCCCGGCAGCTGCCGTCCAAGGAGCCCGTCTCTGTGCTCTGCTGAGAGGCCCACTCCAGGTCGTCAGGCTTCAGCTCATCCTTGTCACCTGTGGGTTTGCCCTGGCTTGGTGCTGAGGTAATGCTGCCTACAGCCAGTGGCAGCTGCTTACCCACCAGGGTGGTGTCAAGGGCAAGTTTGCTGGGTTTCTCAGGAGGGCTGAGTGTACAGGGAGCCGCCTTCTCACTTTCTGACGTTTCCAAGCCATCTGAGGTCTCAACCATGCTCCTCCAATTAGTTTCTATAAGCAGTAAGCACATTGTTGAGAACCAGAAACACAGTTTCAGAGTCATGGAACTTATTTAAAACACTAAATTAAGAGCAGGAAAAGAATATAGAAATTTGTTGGCTCATAAACTGAGTGAGAAAATTAAACATTTAATTTGCTCTAAAAAGAGTTTAAAATGTAATAAAGTACCAGAATAAGAGGTAGGAACAGAATATAGAAATTTGTTGGCTTGTAAACTGAGAAGATGAAACATTTAGTTTGTTTTAAAATGAGTTTAAAATGTAATAAAGGAAGAGAGTAATGTTCAAAACAATGCATACTTGGGCTGGAGCATGGCTCAATGGTTAAGAGCATTGACTGTTTTTCCAGAGGTCCTGAGTCCAATTCCCAGCAAACAGATGGTAGCTCAAAACTATCTGTAAAGAATCTGATACCCTCTTCTAGTGTGCATGAGACAGAACACTCGTGTGTGTGTGTGTGTGTGTGTGTGTGTGTGTATGTGTGTGTATACATATATCTATAAATATATAATAAATATTTTTTAAAAAAACAATGTGTATTCAAATGAAGAACTAAGAGAAAAGATGTACCACTATGTTAGAAAGTAGAGAAGCTACTGATGCAAATATATGAAAATCAATATACTGCCTCTTTATACTCATGTCCCCTACAGCTATGCTGACTTCAAGGGTCCCTAATTCACAGACAGTAAGCCAAGATGTCCAACACAAATAGTTCTAACGTAAAGGGTCTGGAAGAGCACATCACTTAGGCTTTGTGTCATATGTCACTTCCACACAACCATGCATTTCTAGTGTTTGGGAAAGTCTGATTTACACTACACGGAACTTGGCTTACATAGTATGTGTTACATAACACAAGTGTTGACTCCAGGATGAGTATGGCTCTCCACTTCCCTGGGTTTATTATTATAGTAAAAAGATCCAATTATCTTACAGCAACTTACATAGTACAGGAGTAATGTTATTATTATGTTGTACACATTATATTTAACTTGATGGTATTGGGGCACTTTAGTCAGGACACAGTTTATACAGAAAGGGAAAACTAACAAGAACTCTCAACTGCTTCAGCATGGGACAGGGGCTCCCATTCTACTGCTGCCTCACGGATGTACCGTCCACCTCCTACACTCAGTCTCATTAGTGAAACAATCATTCCGTGTCAAAGCCCAAGAAACTAGTTAGTGAGCCTTGTCCTATCTTTCTTCCTTATTCTATGCCTCTAGCCCAGGAAACCTGTTATTGTCCTATGTCACTTCTAGCTCAAAACCTACAATTGGTCACTGCTGTTTTAACTTAACTCAGGTCTTAATTTTTCTGTCTTTTATGTTCTGCTGTATGTTCCTAGTTTATTTTGTAAGTTGGTTTTAAATCTATCTAACTGGCTTCTGGTGACCTTAAGACAAGATTTAAACCCCTCAGATCACCCCAGCAAGCCTGTCATGACATGATTCTCACTTATCTGCCTTTCTGGTGCCACTGCAACCTGCCTTGACAATTACTAAGTGCTTACTGCCCATGCAGGTACAGTCTAGGTGAGGCCCGGCATGTGCTACTCTGTGCAGGCTGTAAACAGATGCCTATGTCCCGGATGACCTCTCCTAGGAGCTCCTTCCTGATCTTCCTAAGGGTGTCCACTGAACCTATAGCCCCTTTACAGAACTGTTCAAAACCACTTACTCTGTTTGCTATTCCATCCTCATACCCCCTCACTCCCACCAAGTCTGTGCTCCTGTAGCTGTCACACAGTATACAACATTTTAAAAACAGATATAAAGGCTGACAAGATGACTTGGCAGCTAAAGGCATTTTTAACACAAGCCTGGAAACTGAGTTCAATCCTTGGAAATCATGGAGATGTGACACCACAAAGCTGTCCTCTGACCACCACAGAGCATGCTGTGACACAGGCGTGCCACACCCAATCACGAGCATGCAGATATGACAAATACAATTTTAAAATAAGTCATTATTACATGTACATAATGAAAAATAAAGCCTTATAATTTGTTTATATTTCCTCCCATCAGCTTTTCTTCGAATGCCTTAAATGCAGTGCTCAGACTCTGAGAAGTCTCTGGGCTACCTTCCCTGTGTGTCTGCGTGGACAGCATGTGATCACAGCCATTTATTCAAGCCTTATGGACTTTTCCTGTAGTGTGCTTGTAAAACTGGCATTTCACACATGCACTGACTTGATCTGTTACATACTTAATCTTTTGTCTTCATGTAGAACTAGTTATCCAGCACAAGCTTGTCTACCTCTATCTAGGCAAAACACCCACAAACTACAGTTTCTTAAAAGCAGACAATTCAGCTCCACCAAAAGCAACCCTAGACAGTTAGCTACAGCAGAGACAAGGAGACCAGGACAGAATTCTAACAGCTTAAATTCAGGAAGCAACAATGTATCTAATAAATTCACAGATCAGGTTTAAATGAGATGAAATAAAAAAGGAACCCAAATAGCAGGTGACTACATGTAATGGGTGACACTGATTCTCAACTTGACACAGGAATCCTTGGGCTTTACCTTCTATTAGGGTAATGGAAGTGTGGAGACACAACCCTAATTATGGGTGGCCCTATTCCTAGGCTGGGGTCCTGGACTAAACAAGGAGGAACCCAACTGAGCACCAGCATTCACGATGATTTCTGACTGTAGGTGCAATGTGACCAGCCACCCAAATGCTCCTGCTGTCTTGCCCACCACGACAGACTGTACTCCCCTTGATCTGTAAGCAAAGTAAGTCCTTCCTCCCATAATCCTTGTTATTTTACTATAGCACTGTAAAAAGTAGCCAACATGCTACCCTAGAAAAAATAGGAGAAATATCAACTAGTTCAAAATGTGCGTTAGAGTTCAAACCATTATAGAATCAAGGCAGGGAAGCCAATGCAGGCTATGGCAAATGATGCTGTGCCATATATTAACACAACGCTATTTTAGTCTGGACTCGCCTTGACTAGAATTATATAGAACTCAGAGTAATATACATTTTCTACATTTGTAAGATCAGACTGAGCAGTACAATAAAGTTAAGTAGCTTAATAATCTTATAGTTTTAATTATCAAGTATAAATTATTAGAATAAAACTTCCTATTATTTAGCCCACAGGGGTCAAAAGTGTGACATACTCTGCTCTTAAGACAATCTTAGACTTTTTCTTAGCCTAGAAAAAGAACAAGGCTAACAGGTGGTGTGAATAAGAATGCTCCCCAGAGGCTCACAGATTTGAATGCTGGCTCACCAGGGAGTGGCACCACTTGAAAAGGACTAGGAGGTGTGGCCTTGCTGGAAGAAGTGTGTCACTGGGCGTGGGCTTTGAAGATGTAAAAGCCCATATCAGGCCAGATGTCTTCTGTCTGTCTTTCTGTCTACCTGTTTCTGTCTGCCTGCCTGCCTGCCTGCCTATGGATCAAGACATAGCTCTCAGTTACTGCTCTAGTGCCTGCTCCCCACTATGATGGCAATAAGACTAAACCTCCGAAATGGTAAAGTCCCTAGTTACATGCTTTCTTTTGTAAGACTTGCCTTGGTCATGGTGTGTTGCTCCACAGTAGGATCTGAAAGGATGGTCTCAGTTCTAAGTATGGTTTTTGGGTTTTGTTTTGTTTTGTTTTTTGTTTTTTGAGACAGGCTCTATGTAGCCCTAGTTGTCCTGGAACTCTCTATGTAGATCAGGCTGCTGCTGGAACTCACAGAAATCCATTTGTCTCTGTGCCCAAAGTGCTAGGATTAAAGGTGTGTACTACCATCAATGGCTGAAATATTCTATTTTTAATAATAATGTTTAAACTAATTTTTAAGCCAAAAAGAGTCATGGGCTTGCTTCCTGGTGTCATATAAACTGTGTGTGTGATAGAGATTACTGCTGCAGTAATCTCAGCACTTGGGGATATCTAAAATTCAAGGTCTTCCTTAGCCAGCTCCTTATCACAGTATTCACAGTGAGTAGAAATCCAGACTTTGAAGGAAAAAAAAGTATAAAAACAATCAAGAATTAGATTAGGTTGTTTACAAAATGGTTTTAATTACTTGAATTATTTCATTTAAAATGGTATGGGACAACTTACCGTATTCCTTTTCATTTACTTCAGAAATGGGTTCAGAAATAACACTGCAGAAAGAAATGGCGCTCGCTGCAGAGGGGTTGCGCGAGTGGCCCATGTGGTGAGGCACCGTCTTCACACTCCGCAAGGCTTCCTCCGCTTGTTCCTGCTCTGTTGCTGCAACCATTTCTTTATACGCCTTCCTGGCTTCCTCCGTGAGCTCCACTAATCTATTAAACAGGCTCTAAAAAGACAGATTTTTCTGTGACTAGTCAATGTTTTTTAATTATTAAGCTTCTTATACTTTTAGTCCAGATGAAATTTGGGCAGTACATAAACCACTGAACCTTACAAAATGTACTCAACACACATGTGGGTCATAAATCTCACAGGGTTGAGACAATTGATTCTAACACTATTTGTGATATATTTGAAAGGTTCAACAAATGTACTCCCCTTTAGCCTGGCACTAGAGAGAAAGGGAACACCAACTCTTCTGCAAACACCGTGCTTGACTGTATGGGAGGGACAAGAGCAGCCAAGTCACAGCAGCTTAGAAGTTGCAGGGGGTTGGCCTTTTGTTTATTGTTTTAAAAACAAAACAAACACCAACAAATTAACAACACTAGCTTTTAAAGCAGACTGTTAAATCTGATGGTGGACATCATGGAGGAATTCAAGGAAGTTAACATCTGGTACAGAACTTGAAAAACAGGTACAGGAAAGAGAAGGAAGGGAAGGGCAGCCTTGACTAGGTAGACATGTGAAATCATGAATTAAGGAGACAAGAGAGGCATAAAGCTAGTCTGGGGGCAGTGGCAGTCTTACTTGGTTGGACCACAAGGGGATGAGCATGTGTGGGGAGGTGGTCAGGAGTTTCCAAAGGAATTAAAAGCCCTCTAGCCAGATGTGGGACATCCTCATGTTTAATAAAAATGCCAGTTATTTACACAGCACTAAAGCTATATTTTAACAGCTATATCTCATGACTTCCTCAGGCACAAAAAAGGCAACCCATCTGACAAAGCTTGGTGCTTCCCAGGTCATAAAAGACTTCAGTCCTGGTAAACGTTTTTGCTGCTGGTTTCTTTCAAGACAGGGTTTCACTATATAGCTCCAGCTGTCCTGGAACTCAGAGGTCTGCTGACTTCTGCCTCACATGAACTGGGATTAAAGATGTGCACTAGTATGCCCAGCACTCCTGGTAAACGTTCTAATGTCTTGGTGTCACATTGCTGCTTAGAGGACCAGGAACCATGAAAGATGCTGCTCACTGTGCTGACCACCAAGACAGTTAAGTACTGTAACTAGCTATCAAACATACCATTTGTCTTTACAGAGGAAGAAGAATGGTAAAAAGCAGCCCCATCATGGTCCATTAATAATACAAATTTTATTTGTAAAAAGGATTTGTATTGTAGTGTGTAAGCAATCATGCATTTAAATGAAGCCAGTAAAAAGAAAACAAGCATGTAGATTTGTGAATCTGAGATTAACATAGATATTATAAGTAAACCAGACAGAAACAGAAGTTAAAGGGCATAAGGGAAGAGGAGAAAATATTCAACAGAGAAGCTCTGATCCACTCCCTTAAGTCGCTAACTCACTCCTAGCATTAGTGTTATCAGAAAGAAGCAAGACGGTATACTTCCTAAATTATTCCTCTGTGTGTGTGTGTGTGTGTGTGTGTGTGTGTGTGTGTGTGTGTATGATTGTATGTGTGCACATGCAGGCGTACCATAGGTCAATGGCAGGAGCTGTTCTACAGGGGCTAGTTAGTATGTTTTATTAGATAGACAGGATCTCTCATTGGTCTTCAGACACCCACTTGAATCTGGCTCCCCAGTGCTGTGAGGACAGCTGTACAGCACCTTGCCTAGCTTGAGATGGGTTCCAGGGATCAGACTGAAGGTTATTTACTGACTGGGTCACATCCCCAGCCCTGTCTCCTAAGTTCTTACCTCAGCACCGAAATAATTGAAGATTCCTACAACACTAACAGGAACCAGCTTGTTCACACAGCGTCCCAGAGCTTTCCTTCCAAGGGCAAACACAAAAGGAATCTCTTGCTCCCGGGCCATGGCTATGACATTGTAGAGGGCTTCATCGAGGCCACCTAAGGTAAGGAAATCAATGCATGGAGAGGCCGCCAGTCAGTCACCTACATGTTGGAGCTAATGTGGCTAAAAGACAGAATACTGCAACAAAAGATTGTCTTACTTGATCTGTAACACACACACACACACACACACACACACACGCACACACGCACACACACGCACACACACACTCACTCTTACATATTTGTCTCTCTCCACAATTAAATCCCAAATTCCTTTAAACCTAGTACTTTAGGTTGTCTGTAGGCATTAGCATAGCAGAATGAAGTTTCAACGTAACAAACGTTTATTATGAAGAAATTTGGTGAATTAGTTAACAGTAGCTAACTTTTTTTCACAGCCTCTAAGCTCCAGTAACAACTGACCACATTTACTGAGACAGATGAACACAGTGGCTTACAGGTGTTTTATCTGTGCAAGTGCCTACCACGCTACCCGACACCTAGATCCATCTGCTCCAGCAACCAGGTTAAACAAGGCTGAACAGCACAGAGTGTACTCATGTGCCAGCTTACCTGGGAGCCTCTTTATGTGTGCTGGCTAGGTTTAGGTCAACTTGACACAAGCTGGAGTCATTCAGCAAGAGGGAACCTAAATTAAGAAAAAGCCTCTAGCCAGGCTGTGGTAGCGCATGCTTTTAATCCCAGCACTTGGGAGGCAAAGGTAGGATTTCTGAGTTCGAGGCCAGCCTGGTCTGTTTCAGGACCAGGACAGCCAGGGCTATACAGAGAAACCCTGTCTCGAAAAACCAAAAAAAAAAAAAAAAAAAAAAAAAAAAAAAAAAGGGCTGGAGAGATGGCTCAGAGGTTAAGAGCACTGACTGCTCTTCTGAAGGTCTTGAGTTCAAATCCCAGCAACCACATGGTGGCTCAAAACCATCCGTAATGAGATCAGATGCCCTCTTCTGGTGTGTCTGAAGACAACTACAGTGTACTTACATATAATAAATAAATAAATCTTTAAAAAAAAAAAAATCACAAACCAAAAAAAGAAAAAGAAAAAGAAAAAGCCTCCACCACACTGGCCTACGGGTAAGCCTATGGCATACTCTCTTAATTAGTGATTGAGAGGGCCCAGCCCATTGTGGTTGAGGACACCATGGGACTGGTGGTCCTTGATTCTCTAAGAAAACAGGCTAAGCAAGGCATTGGGAGCAAGCCGGTAGGCAGCATTCCTCTATGGCCTCTGTATCCCCTCCTGCCTCCAGCTTGCCATCTTGAGTTCCTGTCCTGAATTCCCAGGATGATGAACTATAAGATGTAAGGTGAAATAAACCCTCTCCTCCCCAAGTTGTTTTGATCACAGTATTTTATGACAGCAATAAAACTCTAAGATACTACATAACTGCTGGGTTTCTGGGAGACAGATCTCCACCCTAGGCAGAGCTGAGGTCTTTAGCTTTTTTCTAATTGATTATAAAGTGGGAAAAGTTACTAAAGGAAGATTATGTAAAGTTTTCAGAGCAGAATATATAGAAGCAAACTACTGTACACCCTGACTGGTTCTAATCTGATCACAGCGAGGAGATGTTTGGTAAGCCAGAGTGTTTCATTTTCTCATGCTCAGTATCTGTTTGCTAACTACACTGCAGAGGAAGACATGGTTTCGGGCCAGCCGCAAGGTTGGTTTAAGTTCCCTGTAGCAGTAAACCTTTTGGATGCAGGCATACACACCCTTTGACTGGATCTTCTCACAGTTTGGGGAAATGATGACGCACTTGATCTTGTTCAGCTTCATGTGCTTGGTGACCTCCCGCAGCCCCATCACCAGCCGTCGTCTGGCCTTGGCCCTCACAGGGTCCTTTTGGTAGATGCGTTCCTGGAAACTGACAAGCTCTTGCAGAAGGAGGGTCACACATTCATCAATTTCTTTAGAAAGAACCTGGTTACAGTATCTGTAAAAGAAGCAAAGAACTAGGTAATTCCATTTATTGTCCTGTAATTACAGACTTAGATTAGGAAAGTATCTCTGAGGGTGAATACATCCAACAAGGCATTTAACAAGTTACCAGTCTCTACAATCTCTAAACATGGCAATCAGAAACACAGCAATTCTGATTCCCTTAGCTTATGGATTTCAGTGAAGTAGCTTTTGTCCAGGACAAGCTGCCTTGGGAAGTAGTACTGAACTCCTAATTATTACAGTTCTAAAGATATAAAACAAATGCTGGCTTACTAAGAGATTATAGTTTTATATGTCATTGTCATACATATTACTAGAGGTACTTCTAGTAAGAGAGAAATGCAAGTTTTCTGAATTTCTTAGTAACAGTTCATCCTCTGACTGAGGAGAGAGGTGCCTGACCCTGCTGATGATGTAAACTGACAGAGCCACCAAGGAAATCACAACTCCATGGGACTCAGCTATATAACTCCTGGGCATAAATCTGCAGAACTTTAAGTTAATAGACCAAAGAGATCAATGTGAACCCATGCTTACTGCTATACTACCCACAGTAGCTGAAAGTGGAGCCAACTGAGATGGTCTCCAACATGAATGGCTAAATGAAATTGATGAAAATTTATTAATATTTACTGGAGTTTTATTCAGCTGCCAAAAAAAAAAAAAAAAAAAAAAAAAAAAAAAAAAAAAAAAGAAAGAAAGAAAAAGAAACTACAGACATTTGCAAGAAAACAGATCTAGAGACCATTATGTTAAGTGAAGTAACACAGATTCACACAAACATGCTTTCTCTAATAAAGAACTTAGATTTACATTTGTGTGTGTATACCAGCACACGAGTATGGCATGAAAGTAGATAAGATTACCAGAGGGCAGAAGAGATTTTAGGAGAGGAAAAAGAAAGTAGAAGATAAGGAAATGTTTGGTTTTGTTTTTGAAGACAGAGTTTTACTGTGGAGCCCTGGCTATGCATGTTCAAACTTGCTCTATAGACCAGGCTGGCCTCAAACTCAGAGATCTGCCTGCCTCTGCCTCTTGAGTGCTGGTGTCAAAGATGTGAGATTTTGATCTCATCACACCCAGTGAGAGTAATGGAAGGAAGTGACATGAGAGGAGGACTACTTGGGCATAAGATAGGCAGTGGGGAGAAGGAGACAGCTGGAGAAGGGCATGAATGAGCACCATCAGAACAATACATATGTATAAAATGCCATAATGAAACCCACTCCTCTATGTGCTAAAGTAAAGACAAAAATCAAGGCGGTGGACAGTATTTCTTACTGCGCAGTCTACCAATCCAATAAATCTGTTTTATTCTGCTAAAAAAAAAGAGGGGGGCGGGGCTGGAGAGATGGCTCAGCAGTTAAGACCATTGAGTGTTCTTCCGAAGGTCTTGAGTTCAAATCCCAGCAACCACATGGTGGCTCACAACCATCCCTAATGAGATCTGACGCCCTCTTCTGGTGTGTCTGAAGACAGCTACAGTGTACTTAGATATAATAATAAATAAATCTTTTTTTAAAAAAAAGGTTATAAAATATGCCAAAAAAACTAAAAATACCTAGATAAGTCTCAGCCATGAAAGCATTTCCAACCACAAAAATAAGTTTGGTTAGGTGCTCTGAAAAGCTATGGTTATGGAAGATGAGCTCAACAGGTAAACTGAAGCCTTAAGAGTAAACGTCAGGCTTTTCCACCAAACAAGGCAACTGAGACAGTCTGAAGATGTCGGCTTGAAAACAAAGGAAGTATCCAGTCACTGTGCACTTAACTCAGGCAAGGTAACCACCAGGTTTACTTGTGGACCATCCACCACCCTAAATCTGACCTCACTGCACCGAAGGCAGGCAGTCTACCTCATACAATGGGATATGGGCCTGGAAACATGTCCAGGAAATCTCATGTTTTATGTGCAAACATTTAAGCAAGTATGACATAATTTCAGAAGATAGAAATGGGCGGATTGAGGAAAGATTAAATGTCATAAACACTCAAAATTTAAAAATTCAACATCAAACTACATTTTCTTCTTTCCTGCCTCAAGCTGTTCGTTTCATACATATGTAATTTATTTTCCATGTGTTTCATTTGCTCCACATCTGCTGTCTGACATATAATTAGCTGCTCAGAGCCTGGAGTGGGGCTTCTGCTCAGCTAGAGCTGAGGAAGGAACAGAACAGAGCCGTGGCTGCCAGAACCACACTGCCTCTTGCTCTAGAGTTCCTTCCTAAGTCATTTTCAAAGGTAAAATCTCTTTGTCTACACAAATATTAAAATATGTCACAGCTGCTTTGTGACTCCTTAATTGTCCAATTTTAAACCTAGTCATATTTTCTTAAAGCAAGTGCATGGGTTAACTGTGTAGCTCAGTGGTCAAACATTTGACCAGGAAGCTGGAAGCCATGAAGCAAATCTCTAGCACTACAAAAATGTACAACAAACAAGAACAAAATAGCTTTATGGGATGAATCCAGGGTCTTAGGCGAAGAAGCCTATTACATGTTATTAACTGATTAGTAAGCTTTATAAAATGCCTATATTATATGCAAAAATGTAAGTATTTGGAGAGCAAAACCCTTAGAACACTATATCCTATATACACACATATGTAACATGCATATATACATATACATGATATACATCTGATGTAAAAGGCTGGAATGCTGGGAGAGAAGCACCACATGTGATAAAGAAACTATATTACTGTGAAATCCCTTTCCAAAGGTACTGACAGCAGGGTCTGCTTTAAATAGACCCAAAGCAGCCATGAAGCAGTGGTGGCAGCACGGTGCAGCCTCCATACTCCCTTGGTGGGTTTAGGTAACAAGGGTACAAATTCAGAACAACCAAGATCCTTCAACTCTTTCATCTCAATATTGAGAAAAAAAAAACTTACTCTCGAAATCTTTTGCTGTGGATTTTGGTTATCGTTGACGATGCCATTGGACTGCCTATGCCAGAACTAGCAGGTGAGCCTTGGGACACAGGTGTCATACAGTATGGAGAGTTCTGACTTGCTGGAGAAAGTGAAGCATCACTGGGCATGCTCAGTCCAGTATCTGTGGAGATGCAAGGTGAAAGGGAAGAACCTGGAAACTTCAAATGCTAAGATGCTCCAGATGTACATACACAATTGAGATGATAGAATTTCTCAGGCTGTATACTAATTCTCTGGAAGCTAGTAAATTAGGCACTTTCCTATCATAAATTATTTCTTATAAATTAAAGAATGAAGTACTCCTACTAATATCATAGCATACCCAAGAAAAATCTAAGCACAAGTTAGAAGTTTCCACAGAGGAGATGCAGAAGTGAAATTATCTATGGCATGTATGTCCAATGATCTGTACCTTTGTGTCTACAGTATTACTGCATACCTCTACTTGGCTATCTACTGCTTAAATCTTTCTTTCTAATTCTACCTGGTACTGGCAATGACAACCTATGTCACCCATTCTCTCTCTCTCTTTGTGTAGCCCTGGCTGTCCTGGAACTCACTCTATAGACCAGGCTGGCCTGGAACTCAGAAATCCGCCTGCCTCTGCCTCCCAAGTGCTGGGATTAAAGGCATGCGCCACCACTGCCCAGCCATCTATTCTCTCTTAACTCTCCTTATCCTATACCTGCTCACCCTCCCCTGATTCCCCAGGCCCCACACCTGCTCGCCCTCCCCTGACTCCCTAGGCCCCACACCTGCTCACCCTCCCCTGACTCCCTAGGCCCCACACCTGCTCACCCTCCCCTGATTCCCCAGGCCCCACACCTGCTCACCCTCCCCTGACTCCCCAGGGTCCACACCTGCTCACCCTCCCGACTCCCCAGGTCCCACACCTGCTCACCCTCCCCTGATTCCCCAGGCCCCACACCTGCTCACCCCTTCCAACTCTGTATAAAGCACAGCTCACCCCCTGAGCCTCTCCTGACTCTCCTAGACCCCACCTATTTATCTGGACTTTGCTTCTGTGCTCAGGCAGTCATACTTCTAGATGCAAACTCTCAACTCCACTGCTTCTTCCTAAGTTACTGCTTGTCTTCAACGGGTAAATGCAGTGTTTGCATATTCTGTCTAATAATTAGAAAGTTACTCACTCATCCTGTGCACCCATTATATCAGCCTTTGATCATTTGGGTGTCCAGCCTCTTACTTCTATCACTTACTGAACACACTGGTATTTATTAAATCAACATTAGAGGGATGAATGGATGAATGGACATACATAAATCTAAGGAGAATCATATTGAGAATAAAGGGGAACCCCCAAAAAACTATGTCCTAGATAAACAATACTTGGGAATAAATCAACTTCCTAAGAGCACTGAAAGATTCCTGGTTGAGATCTGCGCATATCAGATTTACCTTGCTGCAAAATGCTGTGTGGCTACTTGTTGTACCAGATGGGAACCTATCTGCTGGAATCCCACATGCTGGATATGAATAGCATCTTTGCTCTGTTTTGTAGTTCTCTATTCCTTGTGCCTTATGCATTAATTCTCCCCAAAATAAGAAATCAATAAAAGTGCTTTTAAAATAGTCCTATGAAAAAAATAACCAATATATAGTGTTTTTATATGTAAAAGATGCTGAGCAAGGACTCTTATGGCCATCCCAGGAGCCCCAGGCACTGGGAGGATACTAATATCTGAGATGTTACTACAGTTGATGGGTCTGAGCCTCCAAATTGTCAGAGACCTGCTATGGGACATCTGCCCACCCTTTCAGCCATCTGCCTTCAAAAGAAACCACATAAATCAACATACATAAAATAGAGTGTACAACTTCTACTTGAGGCATAGCCAGGCATCCTCACCTTCCTGGGAGACAGTTTCCTGAGGTAAGTCATTGGCTAGGTCCAAATGCGTTTCTGTCAGCTCCTCAGCTCCCAAAACACTATGTTCCACAGTCAGACGTCCCTTCTTTTCCTCTCTTTCTTTCAAAATAACCTGAAAGCCATTACACGTTCTTTAATTACCAGTCACTCTTCAAATAGGTTCAACAAACTCTTCCAGTGTTACACTAAAACATAGGCACAGCCATGAGGATCTCAGTTGGCTGTGTTACCTGGCTATACAGAAGGTAAAAAAGTGACTCATTTTAGAAACTAAGTTGAAGAGAATGCTTCAACTGGAGCATGGAGAATGGAGAATATAGGGAGAGTGCTAAGAGTCACAGTCAAATTCACATCATCTATCTCCGTCTTCAAATAAAGAGAAGCAGGATGCTGAAGCAAACAAGCAAATACGGCACATCTTTAAATCTGAGGTGACCAAGTAGGGTTTCCAAAACTGACTTTCAGTTTGTGTGATTTACACTCTACAGTTTTTAATTATTCAGGCATGGATTAACTCATTCTGACCCTCTAATACTAAACCAATGCAGATACCATCAACAATTCATAGGTAAGGAAGACAAAGGTGAAAAGGTGGGCCTAAAAATGCTCTACTCCACACAGAACATACATTAAAGTTACTAAAGTTACTAAAGTTCAGGGCTAACTGGCTAGCTGGCTCGGAGCCAGAGTGCCTGGCTCAGACGTATGAGGCCTTAGGAGAACAGAGTCAAGAGCAACTGAAAACTCTGGATATAATTAGACTTCTGGATGCAGGTCATACAAGCATGCCCACACATGCTTACACACACACACACACACACACATATATATATGTAAGAGAAAAAATGCAAAGGAAAGAAAGATCTGAACTTATTCCTAAGAAGGGTCTAATACTTTGAATATGAAATGCTTATCGGTTTATTTTTCAAACATTATAGAAAAATTCACTTGGCAGGACCTTCTTACATACAAGAAGACTGCCATACAATGCTGGTTTTGGATTAATCAGTCATATATAACCATGTGTATGAATATATTACAACATCTACTTCCTAAAACACAACTAACTTTGCAAGAAATAAAAAAGGTAAAACCTTTACTTATCCTATAAAAGAAACATCTCGGGGTTACCTTTTTCAGCGCCGTGGGTCGTTTTAGCTTTGCAATTTCCTTCTCCTTTCCTTTTTTTGCTTTAGAGGAAGTAATGTCCAAAGAATTAAAGGATGTCAAACATGGCTGACTTTTGGCTAAGGTCTTTCTGTTAGAGTCTTTAGTGTGAAAAGTGGCTGTGGTGACAACTGAAAACAAACAAGAGCATTAGTGTTACTATTGAAGTCAAATCCCCACACAATCTCCTAAACAAATCCTGAAAAACACAATGTTTCTCTTCCCATGGAAATAGACAGAAGACAGAGTAATGGCAGCAACCCTCAGGCACAGCTTCCTTCCAGATCTTTCACCTCCCAAGGAGGAGGAAGGGAAGTCAATGCAGTCAGCCAACTGACAGGTCTGAAGTAAGCTGGACAACTGGCTTCCAGTCAGCGGGGCCCACCTGTGTTCCCCTAAGCCTTACTCACATACTTGGGCAGCCTGTGGCTCCTCTCCTCAGCTCAGTGTCAGAAGGAACACTGAGTCTCCTGTTACCCAGCAACTGCTCATACCCCCCTTCTTCAGCCCCCTTCTTTAACATTTCTAAGTCTCCAAATCTCCATCTCTCCACTCTAACAGGATGCTTGTCATTCCCTTGAGAAGACACTGCCCAAATTACAAAAAGGGAAAAAACTCCAAAAGGAGAGGACAGACAGCCTTCCTCCTGTCCAAGGCCCACTAACCCCCTCAGCTCCTAATGCCACTTTAATTCCTCTAGGACCCTCTTCTGTCCCTTTTCTCATGCACTTCCTCCACGCCAATCTCTTTTCTTTGAGTGCTCCCCCAATCTTTTGTCTAAAAGAAAAGCTGGCTTGGGAGGCAAACCCAAAGCCTAGTCCCATAACTGGGCTGCTTCAGCCTGCAGTGCTCTTACGGCTCCCTCTCTCCAGTAAAACTTCTCAGCATCATTCTGACCCCCTTCCTTTCCAATCACCACCATCTGGCCTTGGCCCTACCCATTCTCCTATAAGTATACTACTGTCAAGACCCAACAGAACTCTTCAGTTGCCAAATACAATTTCCCAACCTTCAAAAATTCTCCCCAGGTCTCTGTCTCTTCTAAATCATTCATTCATTCATCCATTCATATTTATTTGTCTGGCTCTTCTTCCTTTTGTTCCTGAAACCTGGTCACTCCAAGGGCTTCTCCCTCATTTTAAATAGACCAACTTCTAACTGAAGTACACATGTATAAACACATGACAAATGGGACCATCGGGCCTCAGCTGCTAGCATTTCAAGTCCAAGGCCACTGTCAACTCTCCTTATGTCACTGTAGTATGCTCATAGCACTCTTCATTAAGCCGGAGAGTACAGGTACGGTATGTGTGTGAGGGTGTGCCTCCACATGTATGCAAATCCATGTGAAGCCATGTTGGTGCTGTGTGTCTTCCCAATCACTATCAATTCTAGTCTTAAGACACCAATACAGCCAGGAAGTGATGGCATACGCCTTTAATTCCAGCACTTGGGAGGCAGAGGCAGGTGGATTTCTGAGTTCGAGGCCAGCCTGGTCTACAGAGTGAGTTCCAGGACAGCTAGGGCTACACAGAGAAACCCTGTCTTGAAAAACCAAAAAAAAAAAAAAAGACATCAATTCAGCTACACTAGCTGAATGATGAGCTGAAGGATCTGCTGGTCTCTGCACCTCGACCACGGGGTTTACAGGTGTGCACTGTTATTCATGCCTGGCTATTACATAGTACTAGCGATCCACACTCAGGTCCTCATGCCCATGTGGAAAGCACTTCATTGATGATGGAGCCATCTCTCCAACACCCTGGTTTGTCTCGGACCTACTCCTACAGCCTACCACTCCACACTCCATCAAGTCCTTGCAAATGTTCACTCCCATTCTTTACTTAGGTTTCCTAACAGCTTTCTTTCTATTCAATACTTTCGAATAAAGACTGGGAAGAGAAGGGAGTCTCATTTCTATCTGCCACGAATCCAACTCATTCTTCAAAGTCCAATCAACACTTCCTTCCATGAAGTCACTTGTAACTTTTATATCTCTTCATCTACTGCCATAAACCACTCCCTTCTACAGGCTCACGGAACTTAATGTATCTCTCCTAAGACACCACTGTTGATCAGTTCTATTCTCCTACAAGATTACCAATGACTGACCCAACTTGAGACCCATCTACGTGAGAGAGCTAACCCCTGACACTATTAATGATACTATGCTATGCTTGTAGACAGGAGCCTAGCATAACTGTATCCTGAGAGACAGTTCATCCAGTAGTAGATAGAGGCAGATCCAGAGACCTATAGCCAAACATCAGGTGGAGCTCGGGGAGCCTTGTAGAAGTGTAGGGGATAGAACTGAACAAGCTGGAGAGGTCAGGGACATCACAAAAAGACCCACAGAGTCAGTTAACCTGGTACTATGTGGTCTCAGAGAGACTGAACCACCAACCAAAGAGCATGCAGGAGCTGGACCTAGGCTCCCTACACATTTGTAGCTAATGTGCAGCTTGGTCTTCATGTGAGTCCCCTAACAAGTGAAGCGGGGAGTTGTTTTGGTCTCTGATCTCTGTCACTGGTTCCCCTTTCCCCTATATGGACTGCCTAGTTGGGCCTGAGTGGGAGGGGAAATGCCTAGTCCTGCTGGTACTAGATGTCCCAGGGTGGGATGGTATTCAAGGGGGACTTCTCAGAGAAGGGGGGGGGGACAATGGGGGAGAGGGTTCTATCTTTTTTTTTATAGATTTTTTTGTTTGTTTGTTTGTTTTTCGAGACAGGGTTTTTCTGTATAGCCCTGGCTGTCCTGGAACTCACTCTGTAGACCAGGCTGGCCTCAAAGTCAGAGATCCACCTGTCTCTGCCTCTCAAATGCTGGGATTAAAGGCGTATGCCACCACTGCCCGGCTGATTTATTTACTTATCATATGTAAGTACACTGTAGATGTCTTCAGAAGAGGACATCAGATCTCATTATGGGTGGTTGTGAATCACCATGTGGTTACTGGGATTTGAACTCAGGACCTTTGAAAGAGCAAGCAGTGCGCTTAACCGCTGAGCCATCTCTTCAGCCCCAGGGAGAGGGTTTTATAAACGTAGAACTGGAAGGAGAGGGGGAGGGCTGAACTCTGGATATAAAGTGAATTCAAAACAATAAATTATTGAAAAAAAAGAGATTTATTTTATATTTATTTTTTGTTATGTATATGAATGTTTTTCCTGGATGGGTGGATAAATGTGCAGCATGTGCATACTTGTCGAAGGGCATCAGATGCCCTGGAACAGAAGTTAAGAATGGTTGTGAGCTGCCACTAGTGCTGGAAACTAAACCTAGGTCTCCTGCTGAGCCAGCTGTTTTGTGAGTAGGTCTGTCTTCATCACCTCCACACCCCAGTGCTCCCGACAGCACGTTTTGTACACTGACACTCAGATTTGTTTGACATTATCTCCACGGAATCAACCTCAGCTGTAGAACTGATGGTGTAGTTCAGTGGCAGAGATTTACCTCCTATGCATAACACCCTGGGTTCGAGGCCCAGCACTGGAAAAAGGTTGGCGATTTAGTTCAGTGGTAAAGTGTTTGCCTAGCTAAGCACAAGGCCCAGGGGTTTAGTTCCCTGCAACTAAAGAAAAAAAATTGTTAAAATGCCAGATATCTGGGCATGGTGGTTCACCAGTAGTTTTCGAGTTTGGGAAACTAAGGCAGGCAGATTCCTTCAGCCCCATCTCACAAAACAAAAACAGCAATAACAATAACAAAATCCCAACCAAGTTGTAATGATCACAGGTTAACAAGCTCTTCTTTGTGACAATACGTACTAGTTTGCTGAGTGATTATAATCCAGTTTCTAAGCACTCTACATCTACATCTCATTCCCCAACAACCTTGAAGTAGGCACCATCACTACTCCAATTTTTTAACATAAAGAATTAAAGGACAGGAAGATAAGTATCTTCCTAAAGAAACACATCCAAGGGCCACGCTTCCGTCGCAGGAGCTTGCTACTCTGCATTCACTATCACCTCTACCCAGTTCTTCACAGCAAAGGTTTCCACTAAATGAGGAACAGACACAAGGTTTAGCATTTTACAACAGACGCTGTCACACATTCCTATCTTTCTACCTATTCAACAGTCCTGGGACTGGGACAATATAGGAACAGAACACAAAGAAGATTCTGCTTCAGCATTAGTCCTTTTAAATGGTGCCCTTCCCTCCTCTGTGCTACACCTAGTCCTCTAAAACAGAAGGTGGGGACCAAACACTGAGCTTTATGTTTTGTTTGTTTATTTGTTTCCAAGACAGGGTTTCTCTTTGTAGCCCTGGCTGTCCTGGAACTCACTCTGTAGACCAGGCTGGCCTAGAACTCAGAAATCCTCCTGCTCTGCCTCCCAAGTGCTGGGATTAAAGGTGTGCACCACCACTGCCCGAATAGCACCAAGCTTTAAATCTGGTTTAAACAGTGGGAAGCCAGATCAGTGTCTAATTCACATATTTAAAGCTATCAACACTTGTCATTCTCATCCTGTGATTTTCTTTTTTATTTTAACCCTTGAAGAAGAAAAACAAAGCAAAACAAAACAAAACAAAAAACCCAATGAGGATGGGGGGAGGGGAACAGGGCTCAGCAGCTCGTGTCTATACTAGAGGTCTGAGGACCTGAGTTCAGCCTGATGCTCAGAACCCATGGTGGAAGGAGCCAGACTCCTGGAAGCTGTTCTCTGACATCAACATGCTCCACATGGCATGGGCACCCACATTCTCTCTCTCTTTGTGAGTGGGGGGTCAAGAACAACATCAACATGCTCCACATGGCATGGGCACCCACATTCTCTCTTTGGGGGTGGAGGGTCAAGAACAGAGTAGGGAGAAAGAGTGGAGCTATGTCCCAAAGGCTGCAGCAGACTGTCCAGGGTAAGGCGTTACCTGGATGCGCCAGCGGTCTGGTGTTGGTGATCTGGCGTGCTCTCATTGCCTGCTGCTGCTTCTCCAAAGCAGCTAGCATGTCCCCTAAGTCCAGCTGCACAGGGGTTTTATTCTTTTTTCCAGCTGCTTTTGATAGAGCTTCCTAAAAGATGGATAAGATAGGGTTCATTTTTTTGTGACCAAGAAAGACTGACAAATTGTAATTACACTTGGTACTCTAATCCATCCCACCAAGGCCAGCACACAATCACAACTGTGCAGAAAATTTCTTATACCTGCAACTTTTTTTGCTCCATACTTATTTCTGAGTATTCCTGTGCTGTGGCAAGGGCTGCAGCTAATGCTTTTTTCTTCTGACTTTTGGCTCTTTTAGGAACTGAGGTGGTAATGGGAATTGGAGTCTGAACTATGTTGATGGGTGAGTTCTCAGGTAAGTCATCCAACTGTGAAACGGGAGAAACATATCTGTTAGTCATTTCATGGAAGTCAAACCGTAAGAAAAGACAATGCAGATTGAGTCAGGTTCTGAAGGACAAAAGCAGACTCAGAGGACTCGGGTCATAAAGAAGAGGGTAAGTGGGAGGACCATTCTAGAATAAGAGACAAAGGGACAAAAACTGAATATAACAGGTGATCCTTGTCTAGGGGAAGTTTCCATATAGAAGGTATGTTGTCTAACAATATTCAAGGGCTTCTCATCTAATAATAGAGCTGTGGACTTCCCCAAAACTACTTTTGTTTAAAAAAAGAAATATTAAGGCTTAAAAGGTACAAGAGTCTGCTGCCAGGACTGAAACGTGGTTCTCCTGACTGAGAGCGCCAACACCTGCAAGTTGTCCTGTCTTCCTCAGGCACTCTGCACCCTCCCATATGCACGTACAATACAAGTGCAGTAAGAATTAAACATGTTGTCCCAACACACCATGTTGCCCTATGTCCTTTATACAAACCTCAAGACTTCTTTCCACATAGCCCAAGTTGAAAAGGTATTCTATTTTTCTTATAATTTTGAAAGGAGTTACTTACTACTTTTGAAGAAAGTTTCTGTTGAATATTCTCATCTTTAGAATTTCCATTCTCACTTAGTTCTTGAAACCCATCTTCATCCTGAAATAGTTTCACTTTGTCAGTGAAAATGTTCAGTGCTAACTCTACAAAGGGGTGTGTGAGGGTGTGTACATGCCTTCATGTCTGTGTAGGATACGTGGTGTGTATGTGTGTATATACCCATGTAGGTGGGTACATGTATTAACATTTGTGCGTGTGTACTCATACACATGTATACATATATGTTTGCTGGGGATCAAACCCAGGGCCTTACTTAGGCTAGGTAACCACTCTATTAATGAGCAATCTCCCCAGCATAGTAACTTTCTATACTGTTACATGACAGGTAGGGAGTTCTGAAAGGTAGAGAGATGATGTATATTTGTACCCTAGTGCTGAGCTATCTTAATCACCTTAAAAGGGACATTTTATTTTTTCCATACAAAATCTATTTTTTATTCAAGCATGAAGTCATGTCCACATCCACCCATCCTTTAGATCTGTAACCACTTTTTCATTTTTACACTAATTCTATCCTAAGATAAGTAACTGCAAAAAATTCAAAAGGATTTTATCACATTCAGATAATTTGGAGATTTTAAACAGTTTTGTAGTCATTTTTAAATTTATTCCATTCCTTATTATATACAATCTTAAGAATAATGTTTAAAATGTTTTTATTCAAATTAACCTCTTAGTCAATATCCTTCTGATTGAATGGAAACAATCATACAAGTAGCCTATAATTAAACTGTCATATTTATATTTAAACTATTTTTCTGAGACTAAAATTAAATTTTGTTGAAAGAAAGAATGAAAGTAACATTCTATACATCAAAAAGTGTTCAACTTGCATAAAGTCCACAAGTAGTAAAAACAAAGACCAGTCAATCCAGGATCATGGAGCTCTGCTCAAAGCCCCATAGCTGAGAACAGAGAAAAGACTATGCTTATAAGTCCCAAGAGGTGGGGAATGGCTAGGTTGGGAAAGGGCTAACTTTGGAAGCATGAGGAGCTGACTCAATTCCCAGAACCTAAGTAACAGCAGCTGCACTGTGACAGGCATGGAGATCCCAGTGCTGCAAAGTGAAGATAGGCAGATCCACCAGGCTCACCAGCCAGCCTGCCTTACCTTATCACTGACATCAAGGCCAATGAGGGATCTTTTGTCAAAAAAAAAAAAAAAAAAATCAAGATGGATGGTATCTGAGGGGCAAGGCCCAAGGTTGTCCTCATGCAAATAAACAGGAACCACAGTAAACAAAGAAATATGGTCTTGAGATCTGGCAGGCTGACCAGTTCAGTTACCTCCCAGGCCCAGACCCAGGGCTCTGAGTGCCTACCCTATGATCTGCTGGAACTCATGAAAGGGTTGGTCCATCAGCTTCAAAGCTGCAGGACCTCCAAGACACGGGGCAACAACAGGACATCTGAGAGGAGTCTGGGTGAGGATCCAGTATTAATAGTGCAGCAGAAACCAGAGGCCTCTAACTGGACCAATGACTCACTGCAATGAACATTTGCAAGTAAAGAAGTGTAGACAAAAGGGTGTACTGCATGATACTGTGACACACTGCACCTTCCATGACAAGATGGGATTTTTCCTATCTTATTTTATTTTGGAGGGAGGTTGCAAAGGCAGAGGGTGAATATGAAGGGATGGGAAAATGCGTGGGATTAGAGCACATGATGTGAAACTCACAAAGAATCAATAAAAAGTTAAACAATGAGTTAGTGTAGTGCGTCACTTATAATCTAACAGGGTAACCTATTAACACATAAAAACACAGCATTTATAACACAATCACAAATCCATTTCTTAATGAAGATGTTTTTTTTAAGAATAGTTTAAGCCGGGCGGTGGTGGCACAAGCCTTCAATCCCAGCACTTGGGAGGCAGAGGCAGGTGGATTTCTGAGTTCGAGGCCAGCCTGGTCTACAGACTGAGTTCCAGGACAGCCAGGGCTATACAGAGAAACCCTGTCTCAAAAAACCAAAAAAACAAAACAAACAAACAAACAAACAAAATAGTTTATAAATAAATTTGAAAAATTACCTCAAAATATAAAGACTCAGAATTTGGGTCACTTCTGTGAGACTGAGTAGAGTTTAAGTGCTTATTGTCTTGTCTCTTTTGCAAATTCTGTCTTCTTTCTGAGGAAGTACTGTGTCCCCGACATCTGAATCCAACCTGAGAAAGAAAGTATTATTTTCTAGTACCTGTTTCACTGAAATACAGCAAATGTGTAGAGAAAGAAGCACATGGACTTTTACAAAGTGCATATCTTATCTTCAACAGCTAAAGCGCTGATAAAATGAGACAGATGTATAACTTTTCTTCCCCTAGAAGCTGAATATTTTTACCAGCTTTATTCACAAAAGCCAAACCTGACAAGCCTAAGGTCATACAGGGGTGAACAGCCCTGCTAATAGGTTATGTCCACCATACGGCAGAGTACTCGTTAGCTGCCCATAAGGTAAGCATGGCTAGTAAATCTAATCACCCGAAAACATCTCCAGGGAACCAGCTGAATGGAAAAAGCCATCAGTGAAAAGATTAAACAAATAAGTAGAGGTAGGAAGAACAAAAACTCAAGGTTAACCTTGGTGAGCCCTGGCTAAAAAGCATCTGTAGAGAAAATTGTTCAGTAAGAACCTTACCTTCAAGGAAATGAGCTGAAGAAGTAAGGTGGCAGAGCCTATAACCCCACACTAGAGCAGGAGAGACAGGATGTGCACAGGGCCAACCAGGGCTACGATAGCAAGAGTAGCGGGTAGTAGCTGAAGTACAATGCAGGAGCCTCATTCAGAAATTAAATATAAGCCCACCCAATGTGCACACATGTGCAAAAAGAAGAGAAGGGGGAGTATTACTATTATCCTGTTACAAGAGCTATTTGTATCTCCCCCACATTCTTGTGTTAAGATCCTAAGTCCTGGAAGAAGGACTCTGGGAAGTGATCATGTCAAGAGAGCAGAGCATCATGGGTGGGTTTTATGAAGCCATAAAAGATACCCAAAGAACTCTTAGACACTCTTCTACTTAAGAGCAACATTGAAAATAAGAACCAAGAAGCAGGCCTTCGGCAGACAATTCTTCACCAGCCATCTGACCTTCCTGTACCCTGACCCTGACACACTACACTTTTCTGCTCACAAGCACCAAGTCTATGGTACTTTTTTATGGGAGCCAACAGATTGAGACATTTACTAATAAGTCTGAAAAATATTTCACTGTCAGAGGGTAAAGAAAAAGCATATGTTCTAATGACCTCGAGATAGGTTTAGTCTCTTAAGAACCGATGTTAGCTGACATCAACACCCCTCAGAAGGTCAACACCCCTCAGAAGGAATGAGATGTAAGAAGCCCCTCTGCATCAGCACCTACCTCTCCATCCTAACAGTAAACAAAGTGAGGCAGTCAGAAACAAATCAAGGACATCATGCTTGCTACTGTGATCCAGCTAGTATATATGTATTGATGGTATCAGAAATACTTAACAGTTTTTTTGTAAAAGCAAGTGCAACTTCATTGTTCTATGTGAAGGAAAAAAGTATGAGGTCTGCCAGGCATTTAATCCTGGCACTCAGGAGGCAGAGGCAGACAGATCTCATGAGTTCAAGGCCAGCCTGGTCTACAGAGTGAGTTCATGCCAGTCAAGGTTATACAGAAAGACCCAATCACCAAAAGAGAGAGGGGCAGGGAAGGACGAGAGAGAAGGAAAAAAGTACCTTAAAACTTCCAAACTAACAATTTCAACAAGGTTCCTGAGAACCAAATTTTCCAACAGCCTCTGAGCAAACCAATAACTGAGTGCTCATAACTGAGTGCTTCCGTGAGTTCTTCTAAGTAAGTTTGTTGCTGAAAAGGCACATGAGCCAGACACAGTGGTAGTCTTAGAATTCAAGAAGCAGAAGCAGGATCACCAAGTTCAAAGATAGCCTGGTCTATAAAGGTAGTTCCAAGCTAGACTTGGCTACAGGGCAAGACTCTGCTTCAAAATAAAGAAACAGGAATAAGGAATAAAACAGATGGATAAACAGAGACGGGAATCACGATTCAATGATGGCACACTTGTAACCCCAGTTCTGGGAGGCTGAGGAAGGGGACTAAATGTCAAGGCCTGCCTAGACTATGCACTGAGACCTGACCTCAAAATAAATCAAGGTAAAAGGAAACAGATGAAGCATCAGAGTAAGTAAAGACTTGATGAGACAAGTTCACAGAAAAGGAAACACAAGCAACTCAAAAACACAAAGATGCCCAACTACATTAAAACCTTTTTGAAAACCTAACAATCATGTTAATAGTTCTGGATATTGTCTCCCTCAAGTCATCCTGTTTAGGACTTGATTCCTGGGGGGGGGGGATTTGGTTCTACTAAGAGGTGTGGAACTTCCAAGAGGTGGGGCCTGGGGCTGTGGGAAGGCCTCAGGCAGTAAAGTACTGAATGAGGACCTTGGTTTGATCATCAGAATCCATTGTTAAAGGCCAGGTGTGGTGGAATGTACTTCTAACCCCACTGCAGGAAGGTAGAGCCTGTAGGATGTCTGAGGCATGCTACTAGTATGGTGGCCAGCAAGCTGTAGCAATTCTCTTGTCTCTGCCCCCACAGTGTCAGGGTTATCGGCATACATATCCATGACTAACATTTTCCAGGTCCCCATGCCGGTATGGCAAGCTCTATTACCCACTCCGCCATCTCTCTGGCCTCATAAGCAGTGTGTAAAAGTACGCACTGCTTTAAGGATGTAGACAACCATGTGTTCCCACTGTTATCATCAAGTCTCTGATAAAAATATCTCAAAACACTGTACCATAAAGAGTAGCACAAGGGCAGGTGAGCCGCCTAGCAGGGAAAGGTGCTTGTCTGCTGCGAAGCCTGGTTGACCTGGGCTTGACCCCTGGGATCCACAGGAGGTGGAAGGAGAGCTTCCAAAGTTACTTGCTGAACTATACACATATTCACATGTACACACACTCATACACAAAGACATACAAAAAAAAGGAACTAGTATAAATAAATAGAGGTCAATATTTTCTGTAGGATTTACCTTCTAAAAGCCTTTAAAGTCTAGAAAACAATTAGAAATTGCAAAAGAGCAACATTATGTTTTGACTTAAAAAGGAGTTGATATTTGGGGAAAAAAATCAAATATCTACTTCAAAAAAATCTTAGGAACAAGGAAACATCAGTAGTAGATATAAGATATACTCTCAAAATCTGCCTCTAATGCTTTAGGAATGAAAGAGGAAAACACACAAAACAGATCTGCCAGGTAGAGCGGCGCTTGGCGCCAGCACCTGGGAGACTAAGGCAGGAAGGTCATAAGGTCAGAGCAACTTGGGCTACAGAGCAAGCTCCAAACTATCCTCATCTCTAGAGCAAGACCCTCCTCCAAACAAACAAAATACTCTCATGCTTGGCTTCTTCTTTCCCACCAATGGTTTTCACCTCACGGTTATTTCCTTTAAAGGACACAGATACAAAACAAACAAACAACAACACAACCAGGGCCAGGACTGAGACCAGGAACTTGGCAAGACAGGCAGTTTCAATCCAAACAGAAAAAAGTCGCTAAACTCTTTGCACGTCTTGTTTAACCTTTATCATCAAATAAAGCCAAACCTAGATTGCCTCATAAGCCTGAAACAAAAATGGCCTAACTGCAAGAATCACAGGGAAGGACCATTATTCCTGTTTCCTGGCAGTCTAAGAGGTCTGCCAAGGGATTGTCTGAAGTATTAGTCTCAGGGAGGCCAAGATCAGCAGCAGTGGTATACAGACCCATCATTCTGCTCATATTTAGATGACAGCTCTAATTCCTTAACTAGATATAAAGAATCCAGGAAGTCTATCTAAAATAAAAAAGAGAAATAATGATCAATAAACAGCTCCCTGATTTGACAGCCAAACAACACATGAAGGTACAGTCTCAGTAGATGCATGGTTGTGCACAACCCACTCTGCATGACTGACAGGCAAGTGCCTGGTCTGGTCACACTGTGGCACCAAGTAACCATTAATGTGATAGTGGCACTAGTGTACAAGAGTGTTAATAAGCCACATCAAAATATGCATGGCTGAAGAGACAGTTTGACAGGCAAAGGTGTTTGCTAGCAAGCCTGGTGACCAGAGACTGACCCTTCCTACAAGCTGTCCAGACTTTACAGCCATTGTGTGTTTAGAAACTAAACGCCAGACTGCAGTCCTTAAGCTCAGCCACTCACTCTATTTTGTTTTGTTTTTTGAGACAGAGTTTCTCTGTGTAGTCCTGGATGTCCTGGACCTTGCTTTGTACACCAGGGTGCCCTCGAAGTGACAGAGCTCTGCTGCCTCTGCCTCCGGAGGGCTGGAATTAAAGGCGTGCACCACCACCGCCCAGCTCAAACAGCCATTCTTAAGAGAAGAGAGTCTAGGTTTTGATACGGAAGGAAACAGACACTGCAAGTGACAGGTAGGTGGGGTTTCCTTTCTAAACGTCATGACAGATTTATCCAGATGCAGAGTAGAAATATGGTACCACGTACATCCACGTTCTTACCACCTTCACCCAACACATTACCAGTCATTACTTATACCTTACTAGCTAAGGCATTTAAAGATATAAATATGGGAGCTTCCTGTCTATGTGTGTGATAGGCATGCATGTGTTCATGCATGGGCACATGTGCACACCTCCGTGTTCTCAGACAAAAACCTCAGGTGTCCTTCCTCAGAAAATAACCACATCTGTTTCTTTAAGACAGGCTCTCCCATGGCCTGGGGCATGCCAACTATGCAATCATGCATGTGTCCCTTCCTCTGGATCTCTCCACACTATTCTTTTGAGACACAACCTCTCTCACTGAGCCTGAAGCTCACCAATGCAGCTAAGGCGGCTGCCTCCCCAGCTCTGTGACTACTGATGTGCACTGTTACAGGACAGCATTTTAACGAGGAGCTGGGGATCAGACTCAGATCCTCATACTTATCAATAGCCTACAGTAGTTCACATTTAGATAACTTTTTGCATCTTTAAAATTTAAGGATACTGTGACTCCTTCCTAATTGCTATACTGTGATTCTTAAATGCTACACCATTATAATTTATCCATCTCACACCTAATGAAATTTCCAATATCATTCAAGGTACCTGTGAATTACTTCTTTGTTCAGTTTGCCTTCCACCTCTAGAAAATGCTTGGTTTTTTTCCATCCAAGGTCTTTTCTGAGTTGCCTGGCAAGTTACTTTGGGCCAGTTTACACCACCTGTATCAAATATGTAAAGATATTAAAGATAAGATTTGCTGATAAAGGAAGCCAAAATCTAAACAGTTGAGTCACTACAGACATGGAATTTTTCTGTAAGTTTAAAGCGGCATGTGCATTCTTAGTAACACAAATGTCACCCTGCAGAACAGTCTACATCACATTTTCTCAATGTGTTTGGGAAAACTATATATACTTTTCAATTAACTTGAATCACAGTTTTTATTATAACACTGGTAAGCTCCACACTTAAAGGAAAACTTGAATGGACAAAGGATAAAATACATACAAAAAGAAAAAACAATGCAAAAAATAAGTACCTGTACAGCCCGATGACTCCAAGTGCTAAAAATACAAACAGAGAGGATGATTACTTTCTAATTAAGAGCCAATATGATACACTTCGCAAATGTTTCAAAATTTAACCTAGTGTTAAATATATTATTACTTAGATCGAGTGCTTTATATTTTCAAGAATAGTAAAGTACTATGATTACTAAGAATTGCTCAAGAAAAGAAAAGAAAGGAAAAGAAAAGAGAAGAAAAGTTCCGCTTCAGCAAAGGACACAAAGGACCAAGTACTAACAGCAGGACTAACAAAGAGCAAACAAACACAAACTATAAACACTGAGGTATTGCGCACGTTCATGGTCCCAGAGGCAGGGTCGTGCAGAGCCCCTGGCACAGGCTGGTTGTTGTGCTTGGGGCTGCAGTAGCCACTGTCGCTGTCGATATCAGCTTCGCTGGCCCCCTGCTCGCTGGAGGACTCTGCAGCAGGGTGGGACGCCCTCCTCCTCCTGCCTCTGCCTTTCCAGAGCATCGTGGCTGTGCTCTCTGAGAGAGACTTATTTGCGATGTCTGATGGGAAATCTACAAGACAAGGCAAGTGGACAGTTCTCCATGATGATCAACTTTATACATTCTTGTTAAATTATTAATTAAAATGACAGTTTGTAAATGGAGAGATATGTGACTCTTTGAAAAAAATCATTTAAAAATGCTCCTAATAACTCGTAACACCAGCTCTTACAGGCAGAGGCAGACGAATCTCTGAGTTCGAGGCTAGCCTGGTTTACAGTGATTCCCAGGACAGCCAGGAATACACAGAAAAATCCCATCTCAACAAACAAAAAAAGCCAGTGTCACCACGTCCAGCTCAGGCAGTACTTTTAAGAACCTTGCCAGGGCTTACAAACGGATATAGAAATGGGTCACTATGAGGAAGAACAACTCTGGGACACATGACCTTCCCCATAAATACTGCAGGCATGGCAGCCCATTAAACACACTGCGTTAGGCCCTACACACCACACAGCAAGATGGCTTTTAACTAATTCCAAGATCCTCTTTCTGCTCATATAAAAAGTCATATTATGGGCTGGAGTGATGGCTCAGCGGTTAGGAGCACTGACTGCTCTTCTGAAGGTCCCGAGTTCAAATCCCAGCAACCACATGGTGGCTCACAACCACCCATAATGAGATCTGTTTCTGAGGTGTCTGGAGACAGCTACAGTATACTTACATATAATAATAAATAAAATCTAAAAAAAAAAAAGTAAACAGAAAAAGAAGAAAAAAGTCCTATCACTAAATATCCAACAGAAAAGACTACATAATGAAAAGCAGCAAGCTACTTCATTCATATCAATCTAGACCTAGTTTGGAGGATTCTCTTGTATATGACAATAATTTTTAAAGTTTTTGTGAACACATATCACTTATATGCAATAAAGAGTTTTATTATGATATTTACAAATCTTTTACATTCATTTTTAATAGGAGGAGGGTAGTGTGCGTATGAGTGCAGGTGTTCACAGAAACCAGGTATCAGACTCCATGGAGCTATAGTTACGGGCTGTTAAGAGGCACATGACAAGCATGGCTGATGGCAGCCAATCACCTGTCCCCTGGAAAAGCAGTAAGTGTTTTTAAGCACTGAGCCATCTCTGCAGTCCTTACAATATTCTTTTGAGACAGGGTCTCAGCTTACAGCTGAGCTGGTCTTAAGCTCATAAGGCAGAGACAGAATCCCAAATACAAGCTAGCTAGACACAGTAGCCAAGGCATGGAGGCCCATGCTCAGCATGAGCCCCTGCCTCAGTTTACGGGAAGGAAAGCAACAGAAGACACTCTGCATCAACGCTGACCTCCACACATGCCAGAGTAAACAAGTAAGTAAACAGAGTACTGCCTTACCAGTTTGCTGTGAAGCATCTACCAGAAGCACAATTTTTGATCGGCTATCAGGACCTGCTGCGCTCGTTTCTTTCTGAGTAGCCACATTCTTTACCTGTGGTCTTTTGTTTTTTATATGTTGTTGTAAAAGCTGTGGCTGAGTTAAGTTTAAAAGATCAGAAGAAAAAAAGAAGAAGCTGGTGAATGAGTGAACATACTACACATAACGTACATATCCATTACAGAAAGGCCTAAACGTGGACCACAGATCAGTGGCTCTTTGCTGGTTTTGTGCAATTATCCACTAAGAAGCATCAGAGGCTAAGTAGTGTACCATAAACACATTAACACATATTTTTAGATAACCATGAACACTCTGATTAGTTTGTGATTCTGTCTTGTGAGCTCAAGAACAGCTCAGCTACATACTGAGACCGTCTCAAAAGAAGATTGTAAGGACTGCAGAGATGGCTTAAAACTTCCACTGCTCTTGTAACAGGTGACTGGCTCCCAATAGATATGCCAAGTGCTTCATGAAAATGAACCTGGCTTCATTTTAGTTTTTACCTGAATTTTTATTTTTTAAATCAATTATTAACAATTAACAAGGTTTTAGTAGTGTCATATGAAGGGTTATACATTTTTATTTTAAGAGGTAATAAAAGTATGAAAAGTTACCTGTCACTAAATTCATAACAAAGATGAGCAAAATATTTCTGCCTTGGAGTCCAACAGAAAATATGAAAAATCTGATTTCTTTCTTCCGATTTTTTAAGCAGGAGTAATTGCTCCTCGACAGCAGTTTACACCCCAGAGCTCTAAACTGAATGGCAAGCTTCTGAGGCAGACTGCTGAGAGGACATCCTGATGCACCCCACTCTTCCAACTCCTGGAAATTATACACTATCTCGCTTTCCAACCTATTTCCTATCATTCTTGGTAGTCCCAAAAAGTTCCCTTGGCCCACAATGTTTGCATGAACCAAGGTAAAATCTTTTCAAGATAATCTCTGCTGCTTGTTTTTCATTTTTAAAAATTATGCCAAAAAAATTAAATTAAATTAAAAAAATTATGCCTGGTGCCAGGCAGTGGTGACACACACCCAGCACTTAGGAGGCAGAGGCAGGCGGATTTCTGAGTTCGAGGCCAGCCTGGTCTACAGAGTGAGTTCCAGGACAGCCAGAGCTATACAGAGAAGAAACCCAGTCTCAAAAAACCAAAAAAAAAAAAAAAAAAATTCCAAAATGCAGCAAAGAGTTTACTGAGGAAATCATCTAACGGAGCCTGGGAGAGAGCAACAGCTCTGCTAGTGACAGAAACGTCTTTGTGTGAGCAGTGTTAACTAGGCACAGGCTTTTCTTACGACTTCAATATCAAGCCCTTTACGGAATTAGTGGAAAAGGAAACATTGGATTGCATCTTTTATATATACATGCATACACACTTGCACCAAGTCCTGGCCTTGGATGGAAGTGGCTTCATCCCTTACTTGTTTTTCACTCTCCTATTCCCACTAACAACTCAGAACACAGATGCTGTGGTCGAAGGACCCTGAGGATCCACTAACATTCTTTTCCTTCTTCTGCTAATTTCAGAAGACTGAAGCAGCCTGAGGTACAATGACATTCAACCATGTGATCTGTTTAGTGTTGGCATTGTCAATGTACAATTTTAGCACTAAATCAAAATAACTTAGAAATAATTGTGAATTATGTTTATGTAAAACTCTGATTGATCACGAAGATGACTTGAAATTACACTTTCAATCAAGAGGGGCAATAAATATCACAAGAAAATTTTTTTTTAAATAATATGCCTACAACACTTTCTATTAGTGATGAATACTTTGTAGCAAATCAAGCATTAAAGGCCAATGGTACAAGTAGTAAATTACCTATACTAGTATTAACAACAGAAATATCATATTTAAAAACTACATACACAAAAGTGGCCACTCACTTTTGGCACTATTGGCCCTCTGTTACCATTCCTGCTCCGATGATTGGACAAGGGGAAGGCCTGCCCCAGCTGATTTGGACGCTCGGTGCATTCTGTGGTTATGGCATTGACAGTGTTTGCAGCCTGGAAGGTGCTGGAGTAAGGTGTAGGAAAAGGATGATAGAAGCCCATAACTTGGGCACAGGGTGCTGGCATCAGCTGGTAATAAGTGTACTCTGTGGAAACAGGTGGCTGAGCAGATATAATGGGGTAGGCAAGGTAAGGTCCAGTAGGGCTTGGGCTGGGCTGCTGCCATCGTATATCATTATTATATAAAGGAAATTGTCTGCAAAACCAAACAAGAGAGAAAAAAATCTATTGACATCCAAGTGTAAGGTCAAAGCAGAACAAACAGTAAGACAGAGAACAGCGCCTTCACAGTTCTTCTAGGGGAGAGGCGCCACTGACACCATCAGCTTTCTTTGCTGTTATGAGATAGCCTGCACCTGTAATACCCATGAGCACGGCAGCATAAGGGAATCCAGCTTGAGAGCTTGCCACATGCCACATCCATTTACTGCTTCCCAACCTGTCCTCAAACTCTTCAAGATGTCTGCCTAAGAGTGAAACATCTAGCTCGGATCCACATGACAGCAGCCCACAGTCTGTGCACAATGCCCACACTGTAACGGCCAACCCTTACATAGAGGCCCCCAACACCTTCTCTACAGTTAGCCAACTCAGGTCTTGCCCTGGCTCCTCTCCTTGGCAACCAAAGACCCATGCCCAAGGAAGTCAGGAAGACTTCCCTGACACCTTTATCCTGCACTCAGTTCCCACACAGCACCAGCGATGCCATCCAGCCCCAGCAGTGCCCTGGACAACAGTTGCTGTGGAGACATGAGGGGTCCTTTTCTTCACTTTTGCAATGACAAAGCAAAATGGAAGGAAAAGTTTACTACCGAAATCCTAACAATACTTAGATACTCTGAAGGATGGCTTGCTTGTGAATTCCTAACAACTACCTCGCATTAAGGCAAGAAAACACATTTCTCATATTGAGCATGGCTATTTTGCTACAGAGAAAACTAGTATTATGTTTAGTCTACAAAAATTCTCTACATTATTTGATAGCGCAATGTTTAAAAAAACAAAACAAAACAAAACAAAACAAAACAAAACAGAATCTCATGAGGCAAAGGCACCTTGAATTCATGATCCTCCTGCCTCTACCTCTCAGTGCTGACAGCACACCCAACTGAATTCAAAGATTTTTAATGAAGTGCAAGCTTAGCTGAGGATTCTGTAGTTGCTACTGTTTATACCTTGAAAAGTCTGCAGTAAGAAACTCAGAATACTCACTGGGGCGTTTCTATTTCACAAGGTAGTCTGGTGGTCTCATAAATCATACATCCAGAATTACGAGGGAGCCACAATGGGCCGTGGACACACAGAAGTGCACCCGCAGACAGTGTGCAGAGCTGCTGACCATAGAGCCTCCCCACACTTATCCCACACTTCCTGTATGTGGCACAGCTTGATAGAGGCTGAAAGTACATCTATATGTCAATACAATGAACTGTGACTTTCCATCAGCCTGGGAGAGTCAGCAAGCAGATCACATCTCCCACAGGCCCTACCCTAGATGCCACCAGGCTCGTGCTATCAGAGCCGAGGGAACTTTGCTAGATTACAGAAACCACCAGATGGAGCACTCAGCAACCACAGCACTTCAGCGCCTGTCCCTCCTGTTTTCTTCTTGTGCCTGACGCTGTCCTGGCCATTCTGAGAGTAAGCATCTAATCTCAAAAAAAGGTTTCCTGTATTACATATATCCACTGGGTCACTATTTTGCAATATATTTCAATGACATGTTCAGAAAAATGCATTTCCTCTTAGAAAGAATAAGAAAATAATATATGTTGACAGCTTTCAAATTTCTGTATAGTTTTACTTCCTCTTAAAATGATTAAAGTTTGAAAGTAACAAAGGAAAAAGACTAATGTACTTTGCCAAGTTCTATCTCCCACCAATAAAGAATAATGAAGTTACCTATTGGACTGGTTTTCCTGAACAAATGGGTAACAGGTAATCAGATAACTGGGGATTGGAGTTGGCTCAACCCCAGAAACACTTCCATTATCACTTGGGAGAGCCATGGGGAGCATAAATGCATCCAGATTCTTCTTCTGGGGAATAAACGGCTCTACTTCAGCGGAAAGCTTCACATTCTTTAAAGAGAAAAACAGAAAGCATGGGTTATAAGTGAACAACCAATACAAACTCGGCACTTCTAAAGAGTCTCTACAAACAATATCCACAGGACATGTGGAAGTGACAAAGTCAGTGTAAAGTAAGCGAGTAACCAACAAAACAGGGGAGGACGTCTCACAAGTCACAGCACTGCGTAGTGAAATCAGTTCTTATGCAGAAGAGCTGTTACATAGACTGTAAGAAGCCAAACCTCAGGTCTAAAGTAAAGAGTAGTAAGAAATCTAGCTCTTTAGACAAAGCTGTATTTCTTGTTAATTCTGAGGGGGAGACAAATCATTCAGTTCAAGTTTTGAGGAATAATTTCATTTTTTGAATAGTTGAAAAAGTAGTCTATTTCTGTCCATTGCAGGAAATTAAATTTTGTATCATTAAATTACAATGAAGGGAAATGTCTAAGATGAATCAAAAACATAAAGGAAAAATTATATTTCATACTTAAACTTGGAGGAAAAAAATGAGAATAACTTGGAGAGTAACCTTTCCTGGTAGGTGTCTTGCACGCCACTGCCCTCCTAAGGACTTCTGTGTCAGTCCCTTGGTTCCTGTGCATCTTTCCTATAATACAGCTCCAGATAGTTAAAAGCCACAGAAAACTCTACTCTGGGAGAATCTACACATGGAAAAGTATTAAGAAAATGAGCTCTCAGCCAGGCGGTGGTGGCGCACGTCTTTAATCCCAGCACTTGGGAGGCAGAGGCAAGCAGATTTCTGAGTTCGAGGCCAGCCTGGTCTACAGAGTGAGTTCCAGGACAGCCAGGGCTACACAGAGAAACCCTGTTTCGAAAAACCAAAAAAAAAAAAAAAAAAAAAAAGATTTATTATATGTAAGTACACTGTAGCTGTCTTCAGACACCCCAGAAGAAGGCATCAGATCTCATTACGGATGGTTGTGAGCCACCATGTGGTTGCTGGGGTTTGAACTCAGGACCTTCAGAAGAGTTGTTCTTTTAATATTAGTATAGTATTACTATAGTATATTACTAATATTAGTATAGTATTTAATACTAGTATTAGTAACTTTTAATATATAGAAATAAAAAAAAAAAACGTTTGAAAATATTGAGAAATTGGGTTACTCTCTATAATATTATTCCTCAGTTTGAATTCCATGTTTTAGTCACTAGTTTTTATTGCCATTTTTTAAGTGTCTCATTCCCAGGCTAGCCTTGAACCCATGATCCCCTGCCTCACCCTCTCATGGGTATGCACCAGCATGTGTAGCTCATGATCTACATATTTATATATACATATATTTAAAGGTTTCGTTCATTTCTAAGTATATGTATGTATGTACAGCTGTCTGTGGTTGTGTGCAGGTAAGGGAAGTGAGTGTGTCCATGCAGCCAAAGGGTAGAGTTCTGTGGAGCCAGAGTCACAGGTAACTGTATGCTACCCTATGTGGGTGCTGGGTAGTGAACTTGGGTCCACTGATGAGTCCTATGCTCTCTTCTTAACCACTGAGCCACCTCTCCCAACTCCTTAATCTATATTTTGAGAAATTAAATTTTAAAGAAGTGAGCTGTTACCTTACTATTAAGCAAATGTACATATGGGCTAGAGAGGTGGCTCAGCAGTTAAGAGCATTGACTGCTCTTCCAGAGGACCCATATTCAATTCCCAGCACCCATATGGAGGCTCACAACCTGCCTGTAACTCCAGTTCAGGAGTATCTATCTGTTGCCCTCTTCTGATCCCCACAGGCACCAGGCATGCACCTGTACACTGACAAACATGCAGCTAAAACACTCATGTACATAAACTAATATAATAAGAAATATAAAGTAAGCGGGAACTCCAATGACAGTATAATCATTCTTATATTTACTGTCTGCTTCAAACACCCCACTCAGTGGTAAAAGAGGTAGCTTTCACAAGTTATTTCAGAACTCCCTAAATTAATGAAAAATCTGAATAATTCTGTCTGTGAAAACATTCATGCATTTCAATTATTTTTAATTTTGTACATATTAAAACAAATGTCAATACCATTTATATAAATAATCTAGAGAACCAAAGATGTTATCAGAACATAAAAGTATAAAATGCCTCCTTAAGAGAGTTCAGTAGCTATGCACTGGGATCACAGACAGCCATGATGGCAACCACCCTGGCTCAAGCTCGCAAAGGCACTGCACCTAGGTGAACAGTGAACACAGCCGGAGAGCAGTCAAAAGCACAGTGCAGCAGAGAACCCACACTGCACTCCTCGAGAAGCCTCCAGGAGGATGCAAATAATCTCCCAGATTAGGCGACAGAAAAGTGACACCCACCTAAAGTCAGAACTGAAGTAGAACATGATGAGACATTCTCCCACAGTGAAGCTAAGAGTATGTCCCACACACCCACAGGGAGAGACTATGACACTGCCACATGCTATGCTAAGGTGAAAATGCATCAAGCATTAAGACCCTTTTTACGCGTGCCCCGTGCGTGGTACAGACTAGGATGCTCGTTACGTCCCCCCACCCCCACCCCGTGGGCCCTCCAGGGGGATGAATCAGGCATGAGATACCCGCTGGCTGCACTGTCTCGGAGTAAGGCACTTGCCAACATTCAAGGCTTCAGAGTACAGCGAGGAAAACAGAAGGGGATTTAGAGTGACCACCCACCTTCCCACCACATGCTTTTCCACAGGACTATTAAAGCCCGTTAAGACTTGATGGTGTTTTCGAAAATAAAACCACCCTTTTACATGTAATAATAATTTTCATAGTATCTAACTTGTTAATTTCTGCTTTTACGCTTATTTTCATACTTGCTTCATATGAAGTTTCTCCCCTGACCTTTTGCCTTAATGGGTAATTTTATTTTCCTTTTAAACTATGGAACACAGAGAGTGTTCATGACTCCACATCTTTGTCACAGCACAACCTAAGTCATATTCCACAGGTTACAGGAACACAGGGAGTGCTCTGACTACTTCTATGTCAGCATGTCAGTCATGCTCCACAGTTCACATGTGATACATAGTTAGACCTTTCTAATAACCTACCATTGTATTTTTTGTCTTTGACCTTTGATATTTAGTTAATATTTTTCTCATTTTTTTTTAAAGATTTATTTATTATTATAAATGAGTACACTGTAGCTGTCTTCAGACGCACCAGAAGAGGGCATCCAATTTCATTATGGGTGGTTGTGAGCCACCATGTGGTTGCTGTGATTTGAACTCACGACCTTCAGAAGAGCAAACGGTGCTCTTACCCGCTGAGCCATCTCACCAGCCTCCAGTTAATATTTTTCTAATGTCATTGGTTTTTATTTTGTTTTAGATGTAAAGGCTTAAAAATATCTTTTTAAATTTCCAAATGTTTTCTCTAAATGAATGCACTCTGATTCAGAGCATTATTTTAAAAATATAGTATGTTTGTTAATGCCCATAAAAACGTCAATTGTTACTGGATAATAACGGTTTTATAGTAACACTTACAATACAGTTGTCTAATTGTACAAGACAGGTACTGGACCTGAGGGTCCACAGAGGCTCAGGTCTGGGAGCCTGTGTGATATTTACACAGAGGCCATGCACGCCCTCTACTGTACTGTTTACCCAACTCTCCACTAATTACAACAGCTAACAAATTCGAGAGCTATTTAAGTATTTCTTATACTGTGTTGTTTGGGGCACACAAAGACAAAAGCCTGCACACGTTTAGTACAGACTCAACTTTTTTCTTCAATGTATTTGTGATCCAGCTGGTTGTTTCAGGGATGTAGGACCTACAGATGTGAAAAACTGACTATGCCTTTACTTTGGAGTGCTGCTACAAAGAGTTCAGACAGTTTCCTATGTTTATCATATTATTTTATGTTCATGTGTGTATGTGATGCACATATGTGAGGAGGCTGTGGTGAGGAGGCTTTCGGGAACTGGCTCCTTCCTTTCTCCGTGGGCTCCAGGTCATCAGACTTGGTAGCAAGTACATTTACCAAGCAAGCCATTTCACCAGTCAACCTTACATCCTTATTTGTGACAAAACTGTACAAAGCCCCAGGCATTCACTGTGTTTGCTTTTCTACGAATGAAAGAAGAGAATAATCAGTGATCCTGTAGGTCCTTCTAGAAGTCTGACCTGAATGTACTAAAGCTAAGATGACTTTAGAGTACTGAAACACTATACAACAGCCCATGAACCTCAGTGTCCCATCACTTCTACACTCATTATTTATTTAAAAACTCCAAAACACGCATAATTTCCTAAACACAGAGACACTGAATTGCTCTAAACAAATGAATCCATAACTCATATCTCACATCCCTTTACACAGCTTTATTATCATCATCATTATTACTGAGAAAAAGGAGGCTATGGAGAAGCACATGTAAAGCACCTGTTGTGTGAGAATGAAGACTGGAATTGAATTTAGCTCCCTAGAACCCAGGCAAAAAGCTAGATCACAAGTAGGGGCCTATAATCCCAGCTCTGGGAGGCAGAGAGAGGAAGATCCCTGAGATCTGCTGGCCACCGAGTCTAGCTGCATCAGTGAGCCCTGGGTTCAGTGAGACACCGTGCCTCAAAAAGTAAGGCAAAGAGCAATGGAGGAGGAGATCTGCCCAACCTCGATCTCTGACCTCTATATTCACACTATGCACAGTCACCTCCCCATGCCTATCACACACACACACACACACACACACACACACACACACACACACACACCATTCCACGTAATACCTTTTTACAACAGCTAACTCTGACAGAACTTATTTTGTCTTTTACCAAGACAAAATAAAAGAAAATCCTCGAGAGGCTCTTCCAGTTGTAAGATGATTTCAGTAGTTATTACAATTAGGATTATCCATCCAGCACTCTACTACCAATGAACTGCTCCTTATAAACATACATAAGGTTTATCTTTTTACAAAAAGAGCTTATATAAACAGTGGTTTATAAAGCCTATGGCATGAATGCCTTCAGACACAAATGTTTAAAGTTACTCTTGTGCAGTCTTCCAAGGATTTATTATTTAGGTTTACTTGAAATGCAACAAGTCTGTATTGAGTACAATTATAAAAAACTAACTTATGCAAACTGCTAAGCACAACAACAGTTAATGCTGTAGGCATTTTCAGAAATTCTGAATATAAGCCAACAATGGTTTAAAAGGAAAAACCAAAGCATTTGGGAGGGGATGGGAATTTGGCACATATTACAAATATTTCTTGAGGGCCTTTACCTAACTAAGGCTGTTTTGTACTTCCCCCACTGCTGGCCAAGCAGAGGCAAAAGGTACTGCATGGCTTTTTTTCTAGCTCTCAGATTCCCAAGGGTTTAAGTACATGGTAGAGTTTGTGGGGTGACAGAGGAGGATGCTCTCTAAATAGTCTGCTACATTTGCTCTTAGGATAATCACATGCGGAGAGCTATGCTAAATGTTACCATCTAACTCGGTAATTACATTTCCTCTAAGATGAGAGGAGCTGGATGTGAGTATACACATCCATTAGTGCTTCCCGAGTGCCCAGGAAGGACAGGAATGAAGAGAATGAACCACCCTGTCATTAGAGACACACGGGCAAGGAAATTCCTTTTCTTTTGTCAAGGCTTGAAATCTCCAATTCTTTTTTCAGAATTACTCTCAAAAACAAGGTTTGAATTAAATTTACTACGAGCTGTAACATAATACTCTGGGCCACGGTGAGGTGTGTATTTACCAAGTGGTCCCACAGCAATTTTCTCTTGGTAATTTGTGTTCTTTAATAAAAGCAAACTTCTATTCTCTCGAAGCTTTGCTTTCCTTTTCAGTCTATGTAGTAAGGTCCTGTGGAAAGTGCTGAGGTAGGGAAAACCTTCCACAAGAGATCTAGGATAGAATGGACAGTGTATGACAAGAACCAACAACAGAAACGATGAAGTGTTCAAAATTAGAAAGCTGTGTTTTGGCTTGAAAAGTGCAATTCAAAACCAAAACTGTCATTCTGGCAGTGGTGGTGCATGCTTTTAATCCCAGCACTTGGGAGGCAGAGACAGGAGGATTTCTGAGTTCGGGGCCAGCCTGGTCTACAGAGTGAGTTCCAGGACAGCCAAGGCTACACAGAGAAACCCTGTCTCGGAAAAACAAAAAAACAAACAAAAACCCAAAACAGTCGTTAACTATATATAAATACATACAGAAACTTGGGAACTGCATCTCGTTTAATCGAGATAGTTAACTATTTGCAAAACTAACCGGCAAGTCACCAGTGTTCTCCTTTCAACTATGTGACTAACTGACCAAGGTCCTGGAAGAGGGAAATTGACAGCGAACAAAAATCCCAATCAAATTAAGTCGTTTCCAGGGAAGCTGTAAAATACTGGGGAGGAGGAGGAGGAAGCATGACACTATTCTTTTAAATTATTTTCACACTGCCATTAGCCCTTCTTTCCAACACTTCCAGCAAGAACTTGATGCAATCAAAACACTAACAGACCACTCACTAATGGAACTACTGTGCGAATACGAATATGAGCTCAACATGAACTCTTGCTCCATTTTAAAAGAATAATTATTTGCAAAGTAACTAGCCAGGAAAACAAGGTTTATGCCACGGTAGTCTCTTCATAAAAAGAATTACACTCCGGACTGCTACAAGGGAAAGGCGGTCGCCGCTGAGCTCAGGCGGTCCACCTCCCCCGGCCTTTCAGCTCAGGCGGCCTGCCGGCCCGGAGGCCCGAGAGCAGCCCGGGCGCTTGCGTACCTGCTCGGCCGGCGCTCGGTCCATGGCGCCGGCGGCGGGCGCCGGCTCTAGTCGGTGTTCGCAGCGCCGCGGGCCGCTTTCTCCATGGCCCCCCGCTCGGTCCCGCCGGGCTCTGTCTGCTCCGCACCGCCGGCCGAACGCCGACTCGGCTACGCCACTGGTCGGGGAGGCGGCTCCAGCTCAAGGCGGTGGAGGAGGCGGCCGCCCCGAGGAGGGATCATCTGGGACGGAAGCCGAGCGGGGCCGAAAGGGCGGAGGCGCAGTAGGAAATGGAGATGAGCAGGGGCGGGGATGGCCGAGGAGCGACCCGAGGTGGGGTGGCTGGCTTACAGCCAAGGCGAGAAGCACTGCCAGGTTAGATACCAAGAGCCACACTCCTCCCAAGACTATTAACCTAGGAGGGTTGGGCTGTCTCGAACTCGAGACGCCTGTGTTCACTTTGCCGGGACCTCGGAGACTTCTCTGGAGCCAAAACCTACTCGGGATTTTGGAAGAGCTTGTAGCTAGCTGCTCACTAGTCCTGTGATCCTGGCAGGACTCTAAAAGAATGAAAAGAACGAACAGCCTTGCCCTCAGAAACGTGCACAAATAAATTGCATACAGAGAGTAGCCATGGGAAAGAAGCCCTGTTAAAAAGCTCCATGAATAATGTTTAATCAATGTTGTTGTCCAGGTTCCAGACTCACATCTAGCTTCAATTAATTCCAGGTTGATTTTGCCCATTTGGAATCTTATTTGTATCCAGAATCTGCATAACTACCCAAGAAGAGATTCTCTTCTCCTCTGCTTTCCCCTTCTGGTTAAGAATTGTTCCTTTTAATCTTCAGATCATCAGCTCCTTAAAGACTAGAGTTGGCCTTGAAACTAGACCCTATCGGTAGATTCCCTCTGGGGAGTTAGACAGCCTCCAACACACACAAGCTCTCCACAAGAGTTCTGGCTTGATACCTTCAGTCAGCTGAATTATATATACTTCAGTGAAGAAAGAGAGTCGAGTTGGCTGCTGTTTGGGCCACTGGTCAAGGGATCTATGTCTGGAAAAGGGAAAGAGACGTCTAAGAAATTTGCTTTGTCATCATGCTTCAGGAGATGTTAGTAAAGCCTTTTTGGTTAGTCCAGGTCTGCAAGGAGAGGGTGCCCTGTGAAGGTCCTGACTATGCTAGTGTGGAAGCTGTATTTCTGCCAGCTTAGAAGAACACACTATGTTGACAGGACACATGAAGGCTGGGCTGCAAACCACATGATAGACATTTATGCCTGTGCATGCAAGTTTCATGTATTTGGTTTTGTTCTTCCACTATGTGCACACTTTTATTTCAACTGCACACTCATTTGTGTTGAAAATGTGCAAGCTGTATGATGTTAGATTCTTTAGAGTCTATTACACACCCTTGCTCAGGATTCAGAGACTGCAGAGGGAATGTAAGGTTGTTCCACAAGACGAAGCTATTTATACAGGGTAGTTACATAAGCCAGCAGATGCTCATCCTCCTTTCTGACAGAAAGATGAAATGAACCATGTCCCTTCTGGTGGTCCTTGGCTGCAAGACACCCAACCTGAGGAAAATGTCATAAATATAGTATAGTATTTGAGGTTTTCCCCTTCTTGGAAGGATCTGTAAGAGGAAATTTAAATGCAGAATCTCTAAATATTGTTCCATATTGTATGATTTTTGTGACTGAAACTGTTCTTGTTAAGAATATTCTTTCTTTCTTTCTTTCTTTTTTTTTTTTTTTTTTTTTTTTTTTTTTTTGGTTTTTTCAAGACAGGGTTTCTCTGTGTAGCCCTGGCTGTCCTGGAACTCACTCTATAGACCAGGCTGGCCTCGAACTCAGAAATCCACCTGCCTCTGCCTCCCAAGTGCTGGGATTAAGGGCGTGCGCCACCACTGCCCGGCAAGAATATTCTAAGTCAAATATTTAGAGTGTAAGAATTATAGAAACAAGAAGTATCACAGTGCCATATTAATTTAATGTAATCCTAACAAGGATGCCCGTGACTATTAGAAGAAAATAATAAATCTATGGATAAAACAAAGAAATCTAAAGGACTATTTTACATGCAATACAGATGACTTCTTTCATTTACCAACAAATGTTAATATATTCAAGGTGCTAAGTACAAGGCTAATCACTGGAAGAAGTTCAACAGTTAATGAGACATGGTAAGGTCAAAGGCCTCATCTGTCTTGTGGGCAAGACACACACAGCAAGTAATTCCAAAGGAGATATATTGTAAGTTCAATAGGAATGGGGATTGAAACCAGAGAAGGTGGACCTGAGAGAACAAGTTCTAAACAGATCAAGCAATCGACGATCTGTAATGGAGATCAAGTAATGGAGATAATAAGGTCACTGCTCCAGCTGCATGGTAGGAAGAATGCAAGAGCTGCCTGGGCTTGAGGTAAAGGCTAGCCTGAAATTTACCCTCCAGCTCAAAATCAAGAATAAAAAGGGGACAGACTGCTAGGGATATAGTTCAGCAGTAGACTGCACACCTAGCATGCATAAGGGTCTAGCTTCAACCGTTAGCAAGGCACCAAGACACAACCACACAGAGAGACACAGACACACAGAGAGACACAGACACACAGACAGACAGACCGACAGACAAAGAGAGTCACACACATCCATAGGAACAAGCTCCCTGAAGAACTTGGAAGTGCAGGATAAAAAGTCACTGAAAGAAACTGGCTTCCTAGAGACAGTCCACATGACAGAAGGAAAGATGGAGTATGGCTAGAGTTATGCATACTCTTAAGTTTAGTCTCCAGTGCGGAGGTGGTTTAATAGCTCTTGTTTTCTCCTTGAGATAAACTGCAAGGTTATCCATTGAGAGTGAAGGTGAGAGTGAGGGGGGTGGGGTGACAGGAAGAGCTATGGTGACCATACACTCTCTAAAACTAAGAAAACAAGCCTGGCAGTGGTGACACATGCCTTTAATCCCAGCACTAGGGAGGCAGGGGCAGGCACAGGCAGATAGATCTCTCAGTTCGAGTCCAATCTGGTCTACAGAGGGAGTTCCAGAATAGTCAGAGCTACAAAGAGAAACCCTGTCTCAAACCAAAGGTTTTTTTCCGTGTGTGTGTGTGTGTGTGTGTGTGTGTGTGTGTGTGTGTGTGTGTGTGTGTGTGTGTGTGTGTGTGTGTGTGTGTGTTGGCTTTATCTCTTTTTTTCTTTGAAAGAGAGAGAAAATATGAAGCTGAATGAGTAGGGAATTGGGAAGGATCTGGAAAGAACTGGGAGAGGGAAAAACATGATCAAAATACATTGTATGAAAAAAGTTTTTAAATTAAAAAATAATAAATTAATATATTTTAAAAAGATGTGTGCATGCCATCAGATGTAAATTTTACAACAAAAGAAATGAAGTTGTAGCCAAATCTAGTTCTATTGTGCACACAGCCTTGGAACCTGGTCTTTATGAAGGTATAAAATACCATCACTGTCTCCAATGCTTATTGAAACTTCTCTTTTTCTACCAAGTATTTCCCTCACATGCTGTAGTGTCTTCCCCGTCCATACGGACACCCAGCATATTACAAGAGCTCAGTAAGTATTTAGAAAGTCAAAAGTCGTGAGCTTCTGAGGGACTGGCACTCTCAATTTTGATGCCCTAGAGACTCAGGCAGATAACCTTTTAAGAATTCCCTCCCATCAAACTCTAGGACATTACTTTTACTCTCTTACTCAATAGTTGTCCATCCAGCTCCTCCTCTGTCTATTCATTAAATGATCTTATTTTTGATCTATATCAAAGCAAATGGTAGATTTCAGGATATCTTTTCTCTTGGGAAAATGCATACATCTACAAATCTACAGTTAGAAAAAACAAGGTTTATCTGCACTGTTTTTTATACCCACAAAGCTTTTCCTGGGAACTTGGATGCCTCAGTAAAGTCCCTGTATTCTTTCAGACTCTGGGAGATGCTGTCACAGTCCCCAAGTATCTCCCCCACAGCTCTCCCTTGGCTGGAGGTTAGGAGAAGCATCTCTTCTGTACTGGGGTGAAGGTGGAAGCTAGCTAAGTAACAGACCTCTCTGAAAGAAGCAGTCATCATGTCCACCAACACCGCCACCACCATCACCGCGACCTATGGTGAGTGGTGGGATAATGGAGTCACAGCTCCAGGAGTGTTGGAGCTGTTCTTGTATGCAGACTAGTACTTGTGTTAAGGTAGAACCCCCTGGTACCCTAGGTGTTGCCTGACAATGACTGTTCTTCTATATAACAGTATATGGTGATCTAGTTAACTAGATCTGCATACAGTTAATGATGTGGGAGGCACTGGACAAGGAATGAGAATGCCAGAGTCAATGAGATACTGCTTCTGCTATGGTGCAACTTACCAGCTCTTCTGGGAGACAAACAATGAGCATATTTTTAAAGGGTTACACTGATGAAGGGGATACTGTGAAGGAAATAAAGCCTTATTTATGGCAACTGCAGCTAGAGAGGGAGATGGAACCTTCTAGATGGGCTGACCTCTGAGGAGATGATATCGGACCACACACACACACACACACACACACAAGAGGGGAAGATGAAGGAAGCAAAAAGAAGAAAAATGCTGGAGAATCTGAAAGGAGACAGATGCAAATAGAGAATGAATAAAGGGAAGGAAGGAATTCAGATGAGAATGGAGGTCAGACCAAGCCAGATCTGTGTAGTCTATGGGAAAGAATCTGACCTTAAAGTAAAAAAGTCATTTGGGATTAGGACAAAGTTCAGTGGCCAGAGAGCTTGCCTAGCAGACACAAAGCCCTGGGTTCCATCGATAACACACACACACACATACACACACACACACACACAAATACACACATACATAAAACACATGTGGAGGATTTTGAAAAGGTTTGTTAAACTTCTAATGTGTGGTAAAGTTGAAGGGCTAAATATCAGAATACTTCAGTCCTAAAAACAAACCTAATGTTTGTTCAAGAACTGGTTTATCCCATCGCAGTTGTCTTGTTAAAATATTTAAGTCTGATAAGATGGCTCAGAAGCTGAAAGTATTTCCCACAGTCCAGCCCCAGAACCCACAGTAGGAGACCTAACTCTGGAAGTTGTACACACGCGCATAAGCACAGTAAAGATAAATTAGAGTAAAATGTTCTGCAAATTGAATCGAAGGGCCTGGGCATGTGGGTCAAGCACACTGGCGCGGAGGTACACCCTCAGTCCTCTAAGTCCTTTGGGTGGCATTTTACAACTAAGAGACAACCTTTGGGGCAAATGAGCCGGCAATCAGACAGAATGAGCTGTGAAATCTCAAATCAAGCCCGGCATCTCTAAAAAGGCTATACCATACCTCTGACCCCTATTTCCAACTACTTCCCCTCCACCCCCCCTCTTCCCGTCCTGCCCTCCTTCTACTCCCCCTCATTTGACTCAGCCGACTGGCCTCCAGTCTAGTCCCAGACATTCTGAACACACTTGCCTTCTTAGTCTCGCTCCAGCCTCGCTGCTTCCGTTGCCTGGAGCACTGTTGCCGAACTTAACACACAGGGTTCCCGCCTTTGCTTGAGGCTCCTGCATGAAAATGCCTTTTGAATGAGGCTCTCTCTGGCCGCCATTTAATCTAGGCCAGTAATCCCAGCTACTTGGGCTACAAAAGCAAAGAGGATCGCAGGTTCAAGTTTGCATGGGACAGAGTTGAAGCCTAGCATGAGCAATTTAGTGAGACCCCGTTCAAGATAAAACGTCAAAAAAGGGCCTTGATGGTAGAACAGATGCACGGGTTCTGGGTTCAATCCCCAGTACCATAAAATGAACAACAAAATGGCATCGCCTCTTGGCTCTTGGTCTTTCCTTTATGGCTCTTAACACTCTGTCTACAGCTAAGCATTTGGTGTAGTGGCCATCAGTTTCCGTGCAAGTATCATGAAGACAAAGGTTTTGTGTTTTGCTTGCTGGATGTTTAGGTTTTGTCCACCGCTGGGTATTTCCTGGGTTTAAATCACCACCAAGCACACAGCAGGCCTTCAGCATATTCTCACGGTGTCTATTGTAAATGGAAGCTCTGAGCATGCGTGTTAATCAGTCTGAAAACCTCGGGGACAGCCTTCGTTAAATATGTACTCTTATCTCCTTCACTTTATACTCTTGCTTCCTACTGGGCTGGCCCCTCCCAGACTGAAAATTATTTCATCCATTTCCTGAATTCAGCCTCAAATTTCCTCCAGCTTGTGCCAATTCTGAAACAGTCTCCCTTAAAAATTCCCCTTGCTTATGCCACATCCTGCCTTAAATTGTTTGTGTGCTGTGTACAAATTATCTATGCAATGTTTTTTTTTTTTTCTGTGCGTGTACACTCCTTGATAAGAGTGTTAGGTAATAATGTTTGTTGAATGAATGAATGCATGAGCTTACATTTTTAGCTGACTCAGAGTCACCAGACGTAAAGGAGAGAGGTAACTAAACGGTAGGTTTTAATGGACTCTCTTAAATCCGTTGAGCTATAAGTTGTAGGTGACTAAATTAAAAGCAGAAAATAATAAAAACCCCCAAATGATTTGTGGATGGTAAAATCAACTTCCCAAAGACCAGACACAACACTATCCAAACCATGTAGCACAGGTAACAGCAACGTGAAAAGGAAATCATTTGCCATGTAAGTGGACTCTAGAATCAGATTTTTAAAAAATTAGTCATAGCATTCATTTTATGGCAGTGAGTTCTTCGGGTCAGCCTGGCTAAAAGCAGGAAACAGCTTACAAGATTTATGACAGTATGAAGGAGCATGGTTCCCACAGGTCCATATGTTTGAATCCTCAGTTGGTGGAACTGTTTAGAAAGGTGTCACAGTTAGGGCCACCATTGCTGGGATGAAAGCACACGAGGAAAAGCAAGTTGAGGAGGAAAGGGTTTATTTGGCTTATGATTTCAGTCATTGAAGGAAGCCAGAATAGGAACTCAAACAGGGCAGGAACCTGGAGACAGGAGCTGATGCAAAGGCCATGGAGAGGTACTGCCTACTGACTTATGATTTTCTCAGCCTGCTTTCTTATAGAACCCAGGACCACCAGCCCAGAGATGGCTCCACCCATGGTGGGCTGGGCTCCCTCCACCATCAACCACTAATTAAGAAAGTGCCTTAGTTAGTTAAGGGCTTGCCTTCGTATAGCCCAATCTTCTGAAAGCAATTTCTCAATTAAAGTTTCCCCCTCTCAGATGACTGGAGACTACAGCTTCTGTCCAGCTGACATAAAAGTAGCCAGCATAGAAGACCTAGGGGGTGTGGCCTTGTTTGAGGAGGTGTGTCACTGGGGGGGTGGGCTTTGAGGTTTCAAAAGACAATTCTAGCTCTCCCCCTGCCCCCATGCCCTCCCTCTTGCTACCCTTTCTCTGCCACTGCCTGGTGGTTGAGTCTCAACCCTCACCTACTGTTCCAGTGCTATGCCTGCCTGTCTGCTACCATGCTCTCTGCCATGATAACCATGACTCCACTCTCTGAAATCATATTCCCCAGATTAAATGCTTTCTTGGATAGGTTGTATTGGACCTAGTGTCTCCCTTCAGATTATGTTCATGAACTGTTGTAAGATTCAGAGAACCGAGTCTTACATCCAGGATGTCGTTCCACTCACAAAGACACAGAGACGGAGATCGCTGCAATTAGCATGAGGTTCTTTAATAATCCAGTATACTGAGGTCGTCCAACATTCAGGCAAAGGTGATCCCAAGGAACAAAAGCACACACTTTTTATACTCTTTCAGCACATAGGTTTACAGCATGAGTTGGTTATCTCTCATTGGTGGAGCCCATTGTCTTTTTTGTTTGTTTGTTTGTTTTGTTTTGTTTTTATTGAGACAGGGTTTCTCTGTATAGCCCTGGCTGTCCTGGAACTCACTCTGTAGACCAGGCTGGCCTCGAACTCAGAAATCCGCCTGCCTCTGCCTCCCAAGTGCTGGGATTAAAGGTGTGCACCACCACACCCAGCCGCCCATTGTCATTTGAGTCCATTGACCTCTGTGCCCCAGGTGAGGAGGAGATACCCGTTGAACGTAGAAGGTGTGTATGTGGTGCGGGAGGAGATCCAGTACCTACTGGGGAGGTTTCTTGGAACCCAGCATCTCTTGGGAATGGATGCTTGCTTAGTAAACCTTTCTGAAGCTCTCAATCTTTAGACTTAATGGACATCTTTGGCTCCTCGGTATTTTTATGAGGTGTCCCTTTAGGCTTAATGGACATTTCTGGCTCCTTGGTATTTTTATGAGGTGTTCCTGTTTGCTTAATTCTTACAGAACCATTGCAAGACTTCTTCAGAAGACATCCCTATGACAGTGAGGACAGCAAATCTCTGAGGGTTTCTCTTCCTTTGGAAGTGCTTTGTGACCTGATTGAAAAAAATCTCTCTCAACTCAGTGATACGTTACCTTTACAAATGAATTCGTGACCTAGAATTTTCAAGTCAGTGACTCATGACGGCAGCTCCTCAAACCTATATTAGTTCTGGAATGTCTTTTCTAAACCAGCAGGAACTTGGACTCTATGCTGATCCATTTTTTGAGTGCTCCCTCTTGTCAGTTTTGGGATTTCATTAGGTTTCCCTGAAGCTTCTAAGCAGTGTTACTAAGCAAGCTGCAACCACCAGCCAGCAGAGGAAACATAAGAAATGTCACTGAAATAGCCAAAGGTGGTGGGGATAACACTCCTAGGAAAAAAGTTCTCACCCCGAATGACAGAATCTGGGCTTTCCTTTGCTTGAGTTTTAAGTGTTTTTGCATAAATTGACCAAAGCAATAAAAACAGAATAAAAAGAAAAATTATCAATCACATCTTGTCTTTCTAACACATAGAGGAATTTTTATAGTTTCTGTTTTTCTGAATACATAGACAGCAACGTGACCAGTTTTAACCTATTAATTTGCAGGCACTTAGACCTACTACACAATACCATTGTTTAAAAATAGGGTAGAAAGAAACCATTACTCTTGGTGCTGGAACTTGATTGAACATCTGGGAACTTGGAAAGACCGTGGACCAGACTAGAGGAATCTAGTCTCATGACTGATTCCAAAGTGTGCCTTACACTTAGCTCCTCAGGCCCAGCATTCCCGCACTGACCCCAAACAGAACGGGGTTTCTGTCTAATTCAAGGAGCAACTGTAGTCTTCCCGGGGACTGTTGTGGCTCGTCCCCCTCATTTGCCAAACTCCTGAAGCCCTGTCCATATTATCTGGATCTAGGGGTACAAAGTATTATCATATGTGTGTTTGGAGAAAAATGGCAATCCTACAGATTTCCAAAACTGCTTTAGAGATACACAGATTATGTCAAAACTCCCCCTGCCCCTGTGGTTTCAACTAAGACTGCTCTATAACAAAAGTCAACAAGAAATGCCAGCTACCTCTGAACCCTCAGGTTCTCCTTGACCTTCTCCCTCAGCAGCAGATGCTTAAGGAAGACGTCTATAGGAGTCCTCTCTTGCTGCTTTTGGCTGCCCTATTGCTTCCCTTTAACTGGTAACAGACAGTTGTTCACTTAGCCAGGTGTCCCAGAGGTCTCTAGCTTTGTAGCTGGGCCAAGTTCTAGCAGGTTACAAATTGCAGGCTCTGAACTGGTCAAGATTTCTAGAGCAAGAGCTGCAGTTCCTGGTGGTCAACAATAATCACATCTTACCAGTATTGTTCAGGGCTGAGGCCTTTGCAGAAAGCACCTCCTT
>NW_022196897.1:111394787-111400977 GCF_008632895.1 Mastomys coucha
TTTAGCCTTTACAACACATCCTGGGGTGGGAATCATTGCCTGGTTTTGTTTGCTTGCTTGTGTTTATTTTTCCCTCAGAAGGGGACAGCTGTATGTCTTAATTAGCATGCGCAAACTCCTTTCGTAGTTGGTAGGCGGCAAGGCTGAACTGGAAACCAACCATTGGAAGAGTTTACATAGTAATAAAGAGACCTCTCGTTCCTGAAGGTGAGACTACCCACTGCTGACATGTGTTTGTCTCAGACTCAGGAAATGGACAAGCCTCCTAAATGGCATGCTCCTCACTTCCTCTACTTGGAACTGTATGACTCACACCCAACACTCACCGTCTGAGGCAAGCTATTTGCTCCCCTGTGCTAGCCAGAATTGCCCTAGCATGAAAAATAACTTCAAATCAGTGTCATGACCAGACTCAGACAAAAAGAGGAAGCAAGGCTTCAGGGGAAAGGTCCTTCCAGTGCTCCTCGAGCCCCTCTGTGGCATGAGGAAATGGTTTTGGGTGGCCAATTAACTGGAGACAGAGAGGAACGCAGCATCAGCAAAGCTGCTTGAGGGGCAAAGACTGATCTGGGCATAAGACTAGCTATGGCCTGGCTGGACAAGGAGACTCGACCATGTAAGTCCTGAGAACAAGGCAAGAGGATCACGGTGAGTTTGAAGCGAGCCTGAACTACAGAGAGTGAGACCCTGCCTCAAGCAACTCTATCAAGAGGGGAAAAAGACTATGGAGTTCCCTTTGAGTTTGAGGCTGTCTGCTTTGGTGGACAGTGTGCTCATTCCCAGCCTGAAGCACCCTGGGCACCTGAGCCATCAGCGGGAATGAAGTGGGTGGGGGAAGGGCTTCCTGGCCGAACCTCTCATGGGACTTCCTGCAGATCCAGTGTCCTGCTCTCTCTCTTGTTCTCTTCCACTCAGCCACTCTTCAAACCACGAGCCGCCTTCACTCTCTCCTACTCAATTTTCCCACTCATAGGAGAGAGCCTAGCCCTAGAGCCTGAGTGTTTGCTTTGCTTTGGGCTAGGAATGAGACAAAATGGCCACAGCATTCTCACTGAGGTCAGATCTCAGAGGCCAAAACCTGACCTCATTGCAGCGAGCACTCTTACGGTGCAACTGCCCTAAGGCCTTCCCCTTTTCCCAAGACCCTGTGGCAACCTTCCACTTGTAAGAGAAAAGGTGCAGAGAATGAACGAGATGGGGTCCAGGCTACCACTCTGTTTCTTCTTAGGTCCAAATTGGTTGTTTGTTTTCTTTAACCTATGTGTTTCTGGCACGGTATGTGGATTAGTGTGGATTTGGTTTCAGAAGTAGGAAGAGCTGGGAGTGGGGATACATCCGAAAGGGGAAGTCCAGATGAAAAAGATACAGTGCGGTTCCACGGTGTGACTTCTGGACGAGGAAAGGCCACTTTGAGAGAGCATGTTGTTGAAATGCTGCTGGACAGGCGCCCAGAGCGTCAGGTCACGCCACCTGACACGAGATGATGTGAATGACTCACGGCTCACCAGGATCCAAACATTGCATCACGCTCAAGAGCTAAAGATGTGTGTTAGGTTACTAAGAGGATACACAGGTACCGAATTCAGGAATGTAGCAGCACAGAAGGACATTTCCATGACCAATAAGCCCAGACTCCTTAACACAGCAGTCAGTATCCATGTGGTTGACATTGCTAAAAACAATCTTTGTAGAAAGCCTTCTGGGAGAGAGGTACAGGGCATGGATACAGAGTGACTGTCCCAGCTACCTGAAGAAGGTGGCAGCAGATTTTCAAAGTAATTTCTACAATACTGGGCATGTATGGCTTCCTTTACTTTGGCTTTAGCTGGTGTATTAGTCAGGGTTTCTATTCCTGCACAACATCATGACCAAGAAGCAAGTTGGGGAGGAAAGGGTTTATTTGGCTTACTTCTACATTGCTGTTTATCACAAAGGAAGTCAGGACTGGAACTCAGGCAGGTCAGGAAGTAGGAGCTGATGCAGAGGCCATGGAGAGATGTTTCTTACTGGCTTGCTCCTCCTGGCTTGCTCAGCCTGCTCTCTTATAGAGCCCAAGACCTCCAGCCCAGGGATGGCACCACCCACAAGGGGCCCTACCCCCTTGATCACTAATTGAGAAAATGCCCCACAGCTGGACCTCATGGAGGCACTTACCCAACTGAAGCTCCCTTCTGTGATAACTCCAGCCTATGTCAAGTTGACCCACAAAACTAGCCAGTACAATTGACCCCTTGTCAACTTGACACACAAACACATCACTGTTAAGCCTCAACCCTTATGTTCTTATTCACCCCCAAGATCTAAAGTCCCACAGTCTTTACATATCTTAACTGTGGGCTCCACTAAAATACGTTCTTCCTTCAAGAGGGAAAAATATCAGGACACAGACACAATCAAAAGCAAAACCAATGTCTGGGATCCAACTCACCATCTTCTGGGCTCCTCTAAGGGCTTAACCGGTCATTTCTCCAGCTCTGCCCTTTGCAGCACACAGCTTGTCTTCTGGGCTCCAGACGCCTGTACTCCACTGCTGCTGCTGTCCTTGGTGGTCATTCATGGTACTGTCATCACTAAAACACTGTCTTCTGCTGTAACTAGGCTTCACCAATAGCCTCTCATAGGCTTTCTTCATGGTGCCAAGCCTCAGCTCCTTTACATGACCCCTTCAGTCCTGGGCCATCAGTTGCAAACCAATGCTGCCCCTTCATCAATGGCCTTCCATGGCCTCTCACTGTGTCGAGCCTCAGCTGCTCTTCATGACCCCTTCATGCCTTCAAAACCAGTACCACCTGGGTGACTCTTACACATTACCAAGTCCTGCTGCAGCACAAGGTACAACCTTGGCTATCTCTGGAACACAGTCTCTCTGCTCTCAAAAAAACACTTCCCAGAAGATGTCACCTCAATGATGCTGGTCTCTTCTTAATCACCGCTAATTTCTTAGCTCCAGCTAACCAGCATCAATAGTCCCAGTAATGCAAAGTTTTAACTTTAGTAGTTCTGGTATCTTGTTAATCACAGCTGACACTTCAGCCTCAGGTAATCAGAACCACAGAATCTTCACATTCGAAACAACATGGCCCTGATAAGAGTCTTTAATCTTCCCTTTGAAATTTCACAAGCCAGGCCTCCATCTTCTGTGCTGTTCTTAACACGATCTTCTAAGCTCCTACACAACATCCCATAGAGCTCTTAACAACCAATAGCTCTTCTAGCTCAAAGTTCCAAAGTCCTTCCACAGTCCTCCCCAAAACATGGTCTGGTTGTCACAAGAATACCCCACTATGCTGGTACCAATTTGTCTTAGTCAGGGTTTCTATTCCTGCACAACATCATGACCAAGAAGCAAGTTGGGGAGGAAAGGGTTTATTTGGCTTACTTCCACATTGCTGTTATCACCAAAGGAAGTCAGGACTGGAACTCAGGCAGGCCAGGAAGCAGGAGCTGATGCAGAGGCCATAGAGAGATGTTTCTTACTGGCTTGCTCCTCCTGGCTTGCTCAGCCTGCTCTCTTATAGAGCCCAAGACCTCCAGCCCAGGGATGGCACCACCCACAAGGGGCCCTACCCCCTTGATCACTAATTGAGAAAATGCCCCACAGCTGGACCTCATGGAGGCACTTACCCAACTGAAGCTCCCTTCTGTGATAACTCCAGCCTGTGTCAAGTTGACCCACAAAACTAGCCAGTACAGCTGGGATCTCATCTGTTTGACCTTTCTTACCTCAAGTTTGTTGCTCACCAACTGGACTCCCCATCTTTACCCTCATTCACATAGCAAATAGAGAAGTACCTTTTTTTTTTCAACTAGAAGCACATAGAGAAGTTGGTGATTTTATCAAAGCATTCTTATATCTGTTGTATACTCCATGAATTGTATCTGTGGGTCATTGACAACAGGCTTATGTTTAGAAGAAAGCAAACTGGAGACTTGAGTCTTGTCACACCATGACCTGCTCAGGTGGAGAAACTTTGCCCGATGTAAAATGGAAATAATAACTCTACTGGCTTCTCAGGCTAACTGTGAGAACTGGGAGAGTTAATTCCCTCAGAGAGATAAGGAGGAAATATATGAAGGAGCATTCACCAGACAGAGGGGAGACCGGTGATGGTTAATAACATCATTAATTTAGAGTCCATTGGTAAAAAAGGTTTGGGAATTACAGACTTGATACAGATAAAGCGCATGAAATATGACCCGTGGAGATTCTACTGACTATAGTGTAGATCTCCATGGAGTTCAAGGTTGCCAGTGGCTTTTCTAAGTGATGTTTGGTTGACGTAAAATAACCAATAAACAGTAGTTTTAGAACATTCATAGTGTTCCCCAATAATTGCCTCCTCCTACTTCTAGAAATGTATCCCTTCATCCAAAGCAAAGCCCATGCGCTCAGCTTTGCTCTCCATCCCTGCCTCCTCACAGTCCCTGGAAACCACTCTCTGGGGACTCACCCTCTGGGAATATTTCATGCAAGTGGAATCAAGTGATATCTGACCTCTTAAGCTCTGTTTTCTCTCACACAGAGTCATCTGTTATTGAAGATGACGTGACAGCTTTCCCCAAAGAACCCCATGCCATTATCCCAACATTTCTGACAGCCTTGGAATTTTCCAGTGCTTTAAGGGAGAACTTGGTCTCCAAGATGTCACATTCTGCTCTACGTTAATGGTTTGCTTAAATTGTTAGGGGGTGAATTCTTGAGAAAACTGAAGGAAGTCCTAAATCATGTCAACAGTATCAAATGTCTAAGACAAAGGATGTCGCCGGCATCTGGCTCAGCAATCTTGCCCTATTATTTCACAGAGAAAGACTCTGACATCTAGTACTGACTGTTTTCTTTGGCTAGTAAAACACATACAAGCTTTGACATTTATTTTTAGTAATTCTTCTCATGAAGATATGTAATATTCTACTAACTAATGAGAGACACAAGTACTCATTTCAAGGTAAATAGACAAATGAACAGATTTTAAAGCAACAAGCAAAGTGCCAGGCTGTGGCAGCGGAGGCACATGCCTTTAATCTCAGCACTTGGAATGTAGAAGCAAGTAGATCTCTGTGAGTTCAAGGCCAGCCTAGTCTACAGAGTCGGACTAAGCATGCTTGAGTCTACTTTGTCCCTTGGCCAGCTGAGGAGGAGACAGCTAGCTGAAACTCATTTTTCATGAAAGGCTAAGCCAGTGGATTTTTATTGTATGCCTCACAAGGCTGTGTCTCTCAAACAGCTGAACATTTGTTGTCTTGGCAAATTTATTATCATAAAAGAGAGAGTACTGAGGCCAGTACTGAGACTGAGGGCTTCTTCATACATGATGTGTTCTGTTTTGCCCACTGATTGTCATTTGGCACCAAGGTCCAGATTGTACCTAGGGGTAATTCTTCTTCTCTCTCTTCCTCTCTCCTTCTTGCCCTCCCTCCTTCTTTCCATTAAAGTTTTCTTTTTAATTTATTCTCTCATTTTATGTATATAAGTGTTTGCCTCTGTGTGTGTGTGTGTGTGTGTGTGTGTGTGTGCCCATGTAGGTTCCAGGAATCAAATCTGAATCCTGTGAAAGAGCAGCCTGTGTTCTTAACCACTGTACCACCCCTTTAGTTACCCTTCGTCCTCTTTTAAGACAAAATCTCCTCACTGACTATGCAGTCCTAACTCACTGACAATTTGCTATATATGCCAGACTGGCCTCAAGCTTATGGCAATCCTCCTGCCTCTGCCCCTTTGACTCTCAAATGCTAGGGTTTCATGTACCAGCATGCTCTGGGTAGAATAATAGAATAACATTTTCTTCTTTTTCTGTTTCTTTCCCTATCTATCTTACTATCTATCTATCATCTATCTTCTATCTATCATCTACCTATAATCTATCTACCATCTATCTATCATCTATCTACCTATATATTATCTATCCATTTATCATCTATCTATCTATCTATCTATCTATCTATCTATCTATTGTCTGTCTATCTATCTATCTATCTATCTATCTATCTATCTATCTATCTTTTTTGTTTGTTTATTTTTTGTTTTTTGAGACAGGGTTTCTCTGTGTAGCCCTGGCTGTCCTGGAACTTACTCTGTAAGCCAAGCTAGCCTCAAACTAAGAAATCTGCCAGCCTCTGCTTCCCCCTCCCAAGAGCTGGGATTAAAGGCATGCACCACCACTGCCCGGCTTATCTATCTTTTTTTTTTTTT
>NW_022196897.1:111401304-111401584 GCF_008632895.1 Mastomys coucha
TGTCTGTCTGTCTGTCTGTCTATCTATCTATCTATCTATCTATCTATCTATCTACCTATCTATCTATCATCTCCTTCTTGATTTCTGGCCATCTGACCTCTAGTTTCTGTGTTTTGTGGCAAGCTCTTTATCCACTGAGCCATCTCCCAGCCCTCGATCTTCTTTAATTTTTTCATTACATGCAGAATTTTATTTCTTTATTTTATGTGTGTGTATGTGTTGGCCTGAGTGCATGTGTGCATCATGTATCTGGTGACATAGGCAAAAAAAAAAAAAAAAA
>NW_022196897.1:111401646-111413925 GCF_008632895.1 Mastomys coucha
GGGAGGGAATGTTGGATTCTTGGAACTGGAGCTTCAGATAGCTGTGAACAATCATGTGCTCTTAACTGCTAAGCCATCTCTCTAGTGCCATAAGATAATGTTTCTTATCATGGGGAACCATACATTTGTTGACCAGAATATCCTTGCTGGTCGCATTTTCCACTTGTTTCCCTTGGCCAAGTGTTAGCAATTTAAACTAATCAGAGTGTGTATAGTGGCAGAGGCCTGGAGTCTCCACATTTAGAAAGCAGAGACAGGAGGATCAAGAGTTCAAGGCTAGCCTGAGCTACATAGAACACTGGTTATCTTAATTAAAACTGTGGGGGAAGCCTGGCAGTGGTGCGCATGCCTTTAATCCCAGGACTTGGGAGGCAGAGGCAGGTGGATTTCTGAGTTCGAGGCCAGCCTGGTCTAAAGAGTGAGTTCCAGGACAGCTAGGGCTACACAGAGAGAAACCCTGCCTCGAAAAAACAAACAAACAAACAAACAAAAAACAAAAACAAACAAACAAAAAAACTGTGGGGGAAACACCCTTGCCACAGGTGTTTAGGGAATCCTATTCTTATCATAAGAACTCTTTTCTGTCTCAGTCTCTGGCCCAGTCAGTATTCTGCCTCCAATATCTGCAACTCACAAGTGTGGTCACCAGCTAGAATCAGTGCTGGCTGAGGATTCACTGACAGCTAATGGCAGCACCAAGTTCTCCAGCATTCTGGGCTCATCATCCATTCTCACAAACATACAAAAACAAGGTTCTGAGGACTCCCTCTAACCCTCCCTCCTCAGGGATGCCCAGCTTTTCTATCTCTTGGGCAATTGGGATTCTGACATTGATCCCTGTCTAATTATTCATCCCACTTGCCCTGACTCTCACCTTCAGTAGTTTCTTCACTCTGCCACATCACCTCAGAAAGACACACTTGTTCCTATGTCTTCCTCAAATACTATTGGCAAAAAATATATCAAAACATTTGAACACAGAAGCAAGGATTCTGTTGTGACACAGTAAAGCAAGTAGCACAGATCAGTTTGCTCCCAAGCCCCCTCCACTGTGCTCCTTCTCTTACTTTAGCTCCAGCCCCTTTTTTCTCTCCCCTAACTCCCTCAGAAAGCAAACATTCTCTCTTTTTATTAATAGACAGAGCTCAGTACCATTTGCTTCTACATTTATTTATTTATTTATTTATTTATTTATTTATTTTATATGTAATAGCTTCCTAAACAGTGGCCATTTGCTTCAGATACACCGCACATTTGCAGAGATATTAAAACTGGCTTTTATGGGCTGGGGGAGACATGTATCACCATAATAGACTTCTTGCTTAGCATGTTAGCATGTTATTCCTGGGTTCTAACAAAAACCAACCAGCTGACCGACTGACCAGCAAACCAGCTTACCAACCAACTAGCCAGCCAGCCAACCAACCAACCAACCAACCAACCAATCAAACAACAAAAATGCATATTAAAAAGGATCAAATGACCAGGCAGCCAGAGTACAATCCTCCACCCAGTAGGATCAGTATTACCTGGAACTCAGTGGGCTTGGATCCCAGATCTCGCCACAGACTTCTTCACTGTTTATGAAGCCATGTGGCAATCACTCTAAATGCTTGGTGTATAATTAGTGGGTGATTAGGTCAGTGGGATGCTGTCGAGGCTGCAGCTCTGTCTGAATTCGCCATAGGTTCTGGGACTCAAGCTTTTGACCACACCTCCTCCCCTGGCTCTGGTTGTGGCCCTACTCTATTCCCAAGGTGCATCTCTTTGGAGGACAAGTGGGCAACACTTTGTGGGTGTTTCAGGATAAACCTTTGCTTGTCCTTTCTTCTAGAAGATGCTCACTGGTTAGACAGAGTTGACTGAATTGAGCACTGGAAGACGTCTGTGCCGCTCTCTGGGTCCTCTCCCCTCTCACTGCACTGGCTCCCCAGTTGTTGCCTTCCCCCCATTTTGTTTGCACCTTCCATGCACTTCTCCCATTGCGGTCAGATTTTTAGTGATTTACCCATGTAACTATACATGCATAAAAGTTAGAAATAGGATCTGCATGTATTTGCTTTTCCTTGCTTTCTTACCTCATTTTACATAATATTTTTCCAGTTCCATCTGTTTTCTTGAAATTTTTATTTTTCTTTACAGATGAATAAAGTTTCATTGTACATATGTTATCTAGCTTTTGATTGAATCGAGCAGCAATAAACATGGATGTGAAAGAGGAAATCGTGGTGGTGGTGCATGCCTTTAATCCCAGCCCTCGGGAGGCAGAGGCCAGTGCATCTCAGAGTTGAAGACAGCCTGGTCTACGGAATGAGTTCCAGGACTGCCAGGGCAACAGAAAGAAACCCTGTCTTTAAAAACCAAACCAAGCCCAACCAAACCAAACCAGAATAATTCTATTATCCCCCCCTTTAAGGAATCTCCCTCAGGTCAGCATAGGCTCTTCTTTCAGTAAGCTGTGCTGTCTTACCTGCCACTGACTAACTCGTGGGCAAGTGTGTCCTGGAACTACAACAAAGGGGCATGCTGGACCCAGCCCTTCTGTCTTAAACCACTTAGTGTCCTGCACCATCTTTCTGCTCTCCTGGATCTTCATCCTTCCCCTCTTTGTGGAATTCTCTCAATGTTCCAACACCACTAGTTCTCTCCCACACTAAGCTCAAAGCTACCCGGAGCTTACTCTCCTCCATAGAATAGCCTACCTTACACCAAAAGTTACCCATTTTTCTCTCTATTTCTTTTTGTTATCTCCCTTGGTCTTCCTGATTTGACTTCAGTCTTTATTGTAGACCCAGCTAGGTCTTAGCTCAGGTGCACACCCACCGAACACAGCTTGACAACAGATCGATGCAATAACATGAGGTTTATTGATCCACTTATGTTGATTTGCTCATCCTTGAAGGGAGAGGAAACAATGAACTCAGAATATGCACATCTTTTATACCTTGCAGAGGACAGTCCTCAGCAACAGGGCTAGCTGACTTACTCTGGTTGGTGGAACACAGGACAAAGGATCTTATCAGGCATTGGTTGGCTTGCTCAGGGGGCTGTTCTAGGCTTAGTCAGCCAGCTTCCCTATCCAGCTCTGTACCTGGCCTTGAAAAGTCCCTGGAAGGGGCTGAGTGACTAGGTGGTAGGGGGGGATTGTCGGCAGCAAGATCAGGGTGACAGTTTGTGGTCTTTTTCGAGACTCACCACATGGAGGGGTAGGGGGTTCTTTCAAGAACAGTTATATCTTGTTTTGTCTTGACTTAGCTTAGTCAGAATGGCCTGGTCATTCTGTCTCAACATGCTGACCACCAGAACTTTATTTTCACATTCTCAGAACTTAGACAGATGTTTCTTCATCCTTATGAGTTTGTTTCCCAGGCAGTTAGGTTTTGAGTTTGCTTCTTACACTTTCGAAACTGTATTTCTTCACTCCCCCCCCTTTTTCTCTTTGTCATGATTTTAATCTTAAAATCACAAATCAGTCTCATCACTGGTGATGAGCTCATATTGCTGTCTTAATATTATTATCTGCACTGTACTAATAGTTCCCTAATAAAAGCAACCAAGTGATTTAAAATGCAGGGGTCAAAGGTAAGCAATAGCGGGAGTATAGTCAGTGGTCTTACAAAAGTAGAGATCAAAGTGGTAAGCCAAGGGGAGGAATTGAACCAGGTCTCAAACCAACTTCTGCCTGTGCTCATTCTCTCTTTCTTTGTTCTAAACCTTCTCTGATCTTAGCTAAATTGTCTTTAATTCTTCCTGAGTGGTCTATGTAAAAACAACATTCTTCTTTTAGTGCAGCACACAGGCCTCCCTCTTTAAGAAACAGCAGGTCCAATCCTCTTCTATTTTGAAGGACCACCTCTGAGAGGGAAGTAAGAAATTCCTTAAGATCAGCTAAAGTCTTTTCTATTCTCTCTCTATCTAAATCAATGGCAGCTCTCAGCTCTCCATAAGCCTGATGTTACAGGACAATGATAGATGATCCTGCAGCTGTCCCCGAAGCCCCCAGGCCCAGTCCCAAGAGGACTGCCAGAGTGATCCCTAAGTCTCTTTTGTGTCTTACTAAGTTTTCGGCATCAGGATCCCAGTAGTCCAGCATATCTCCATAAGGATGGTATAACAATCTAGACACTATCTGGACTAAAACCCAAAAATCATGGTTATTATTTAAAATCTCTAAACTTATGCAGGTTGTGACTCCTAAAGCACAAGCCCACCAGCTATCTAAGGGCAGGAGGAGGTGTCCAGTTGAATTTTCTATCAGAGGGTATGAAGCATTACACAGGTATCCATGAGTTTGTGGGACCTGACCCACACAAAGGCCCTTTCCAGTAATGGCTGAGAGGGTTAGGTGGACTTGTTGGTTCCATCTGCAATGGGAAGCATCTAAGGAGATGTTGGGAGTGCTAATACATGCAGTGCCTTCATAGTGAGGGATGCCACATCATAACATAGCCAACACCTTTCAGTCATTTCAGGATTTGTAGCACTGAGTATTCTGAAGGCACTAGTCAACATGTTAAGGAGAGGGGTTGATACTCCGATCGGGCTGTGGAGAGTTGTGGGACATATGTCTGCATGGGCAGGGTTTCTAAATTCTCAAAAGATGTAAAGAAATCAACAGTAGCAACCATTGGTGTTACAGTAGGATTGGGTTTAACCCGTGGAGGGGTTTGGGGAGGATCTGGAAGTGGATGGGGAGGGCTTAGGGCTGAATTTGGGCCCAATAGGGTGTAAGGGGTTTCTATCTTAAGTTTAATGGTAAATATCAACTCATCATAGTAACCATCAAGATAAATTCTGAGGCCCCACACATATCCTTTCACCCAATTTGTAGCCCTTTTTCCCTTTTCAATGAAAGTGACATGGAACGGATGACACCAATTCTCTTTGCACTCTTCTACTGGGAGTTCATGGGTCATGGACCGACGAGAGAGTTGTACATCTTTCCTACTTAGGATAGAATAATTAGCGGTGACTCTGATATAATCCCGACTTGAAGTGGGATTCCAGTACACCTGTCCTGAAGTCTCACACCCCCAACTTTTGCAGTAAAAATCAAGTTTACCCCCACACTTAGGACTGAGGGACCTATCTCAGTGGTATCTAGGGCAGACATAGAATTCTCGCTTCTGGAGCATACTCCTCCAATGGTCATTATAGAAACCTCCCCATGGACGTTGTCGAACTGTCCACCCATTTGTATAAGTTTTGAGGACCTTCTGAAGATCTGAGTATCCCTCCAGGTCCCAGACCATAGACCCAACAGCCGGTTTGCTGATGTCAGGGAACAGGTCTGGCCATCACTGGTTGGGCATGGTAACCCTGGACATGCTCCACACTATATTTCCTGCTCCATTTATCACCATCCAGGTTAAATTATGTGGCTGGTGAGGGCTGGCATTAGATGGGTACAAGGGAAGAGAACTAGCATCCTCTTCTAAGGCACAGTACCACCATCAGGAAGAGGAGTCCCACTTTTGGTTCTCCTGATGACTCTCACCTTTAGAGGGTTCTCAGTGGTCTGAACTGTCCAGTCTTGAGTGTTATCTTTTTCTTTTATTGGAGTGGCTGCCTTCACATGGGATCCCCAGGCAGCTATTCCACCTACCTTGACAGCCATCCGGACGGCCAGCAGCACCAGGTATGGTCCTTTCCAGCAAGGTTCAAGTGTCTGGGCTCAGTGCCACCTCACGTAGACGAAGTCCCTGACCTGGAAAGGATGAGATGTCTCAGGGATCCTTGGCTCATAGGCGGCTGCCAACTGTGACCACACTTCTTTCTGCACCAGCTGTAGTCCTTTTAACCTAGCATATAAGTCACTGTTACTGTGGCATTTGGGTTCAAGAACATCCCCTAACACCATCAGGGGTGAAGATTCCTTTCCTGTCTTCTCTCTCTCTCTCTCTCTCTCTCTCTCTCTCTCTCTCTCTCTCTCTCTCTCTCTCTCTCTCTCTCTCTCTCTCTCTCTCTCTCTCTCTTTCTCTCTCTCTCTCTCTTCTCTCTTCTCTTTTGTGGGGAGGATTGAGACAAGGTTTCTCTGTCTAGCCCGGGCTGTCCTGGAACTCACTCTGTAGACCAGGCTGGCCTCAAAGTCAGAAATCCATCTGCCTCTTCCTCCCAAGTGCTGGGATTAAAGGTGTGTGCCACCACTGCCCCCTTTCCCTCTTTTCAACTCTCTAACCTCCTGTTCTTTCCTCTCTAGCTTCCTGCTCATTTTTGTTTCCTCTCTTCTTTTTCCTCCTCTGTTTCTCTCCTATAGAACATTCTCTCAGCTACTTGCACTAGTTCCCTCAACAACTTGTCTTGCATCCCTTCCAGCTTTTATAGCTTCCTTTTGATGTCTCTGGCTGACTGGTCTATAAAGGCAACAGCAACAGTGGCCTTATGTTCCTCCACTGAGGGGTCATAGGGTGTAAACTGATGGTATGCCTCCATCAAGCATTCTAGGAATGCTGAAGGGGACTCAGTCGGTCCTTGGATGGTTTCTCTTACCTTGGCCAGATTGGTATGGCGTCGTGCTGTCCCTCAGAGACCATGTGCTCCTTACCTTCAGGTGTGTTGTAATCCCATGAAGACATAGCTGGGTTGTAAACCCAGCATCTATCTCATTGGGCAGGAGGGAGGTCTCCCATCTGTTCTAGGTACATTCTTTCTAGCCTCAAGAAGGACCTGTTGCCTCTCTTCCGTTGTAAAGAGAGTTTGCAGCAACTGTTGACAGTCATCTCGAGTTGTTTGGTAAGAGAAGGGAATAGAGTCCAGAAGATTAGTCAAAGCCTGGGCGTTCTCAGAGAAGGAGGGGTTATGGGTTTTCCAGTTATACAAGTCGACTGATGAAAAACAGCCAATACTGAAGGGGTTGGTTTCCCTCACTGTCTAGGGGTGCATAGGCCCGCAGGGGTAGAATGGTGGAATCAGGGGTGGAATCAGGGTAACCTGCCTGCTTACTTGGTGCCTAGGCTGCCGGACCCCGTCCTCCAGCTGCACCTGACCCTGGTCCCTGGAGAGCCCTCATTGGTGGGACCAGGGGAGCTATGGGCTCTGGAGCAACTGCCCCTCCTGCGGAGCCTCTACTGGAGGCAGAGCAGGGGGAGAGAGAGGAGGGGGATCTAAAAGAATTAAGTCTGTCTCCAGAGGACAGGATAGTCTTCCTCTACTTCTCAGCTTTCACGGAACAAACTCTCAACATCCCTGGGCCTGAAAGTGAAACAAAAGGGCAAACCCACAAAGGGGGTGATCGGACTAAGTCCTTCCAAACAACAATATAGGGACCTGGTTAGGATGCCCCTAATGTCTCAGGAAAATCTAGTCTTTAACCTCCTCCATCTTGTCTAAACAGAAGGAGCCCTTGGGTGGCCATCTGGTTTGGAATGACGGCCACTTGAGGTGCACAAAGTCTGCCAGCCTTTCTAACTTCAACAGACAAATTGTGTGCTCTATCTTTAATGTCCATCCAGTGGTCAAGGGTCATAGACAAAGGGGTAGAAGCCGTCTGTCCCATCATCAGTTCATCCAAGTAACACATTACAATACCACAAGCAAGGGCCAAAGCAAACAAAATCAAAGCAGGGCGTCCTAGACGCTACTTCCATAGAAGCCTGATACTATCAGTACCAGACTTGGGCAACTGGAGCTTGGCTGCCTCTGGGTAAAGAAGGAACTCCTTTGATCCTACCTCCCAGTGGGAATCTGGAGCGTCCTCCAGCTTCCAGTGGCCTGTGATATACTGGCATGTCTGCCTGTCACAGCCGTAAGACCCTCACAGTTCTTCCAGCGACCACCAAGATGTGTCTTTCCAGAGGGTCCCCTAAGTAGGGACCCAGACCCCAAAAACCAGAGACCAATCGGGGACTTGAATCCCCCCAAAAACCTGAGACTATCCTCTCAACAAAAGCCCTGAAACAGAAAGCTGGCCTTGCACAATAAGCACAGACAACAGACACAGACAACATGAAACAGAAAGTACAGACCAGCCAGAGAGAACCTCCGATCTCCTCATCAATTGTGGGTCAGGGGGAGTGCAAATCCCAGACGAGCCCCCAAATGTAAGACACCCACACCCACAGACCCCCAAGGTCTTACCCTGGGTTCGCTACCCCATGGATCACAGCATGACAACAGATCGATGCAAACAGCAAGAGGTTTATTGATCCAATGCACGTGGGGTTGCTCAGCCTCATAGGGAGAGACAACAATGAACTCAGAACGTATAGAAATTTTATACCTTGCAGAGAGGGCAGTCCTCAGCAACAGGGCTAGCTGGCTAACTCTGGTTGGTGGAACACAGAACACAGGATCTTATCAGGCATTGGTTGGCTTGCTCAGGGGGCTGTTCTAGGCTTAGTCAGCCAACTTCCCTATCCAGCTCTGTACCTGGCCTTGAAAAGTCCCTGGAAGGGGCTGAGTAACTAGGTGGTAGGGGGGATTGTCGTCAGCAAGGTCAGGGTGACAGTTTGTGGTCTTTTTCGAAATTCACCACAGGGAAGGGTTGGGGGGGTTCTTTCAAGAACAGTTATTTCTTGTTTTATCCTGACTTAGCTTAGTCAGAATGGCCTGGTCATTCTGTCTCAACATTCTGACCACCAAAACTTTGTTTTCACATTCTCAGAACCTAAACAGATGTTTCCTCATCCTTATGACTTTGTTTCCCAGGCAGTTAAGTTTTGATTTTGCTTCTTACACTTTCGAAATTGTATTTCTTCATCCTCACCATTCAGTCACCAACCAACCAACCAAAAAAGAGCAGCAGCAGCAACAACAGCAACAGCAACAACAACAACTGGCACTATCCTTAGAAAGACTCTGTGCTGGCTAGTCTTGTGTCAACTTGACCCACAAACTAGAGTTGTCTGAAAGGAAGGAGCCATAACTGAGAAAATACCTCCATAAAACCTGGATGCAATGTATTTTCTTAATTAGTAATTCATGCATTATGGGTGTTTCCATCCCTGAGCTGGTGTTACAGGGTTCTATAAGAAAGTAGGCTGATCAAACCATGAGCAGTAAACCAGTAAGCAGCACCCTTCCATGCCTCCTCATCAGCTCCTGCCTCCAGGATCCTTCCCCATTTGAGTTCCTGTCCTGACTTCCTTTGGTGATGAACAGCAATATGCAAGTATAAGCCAAATAAACCCTTTCCTCCCCAACTTGTATTTTTTGGTCATGGTGTTTCATCACACCAATAAAAACCTTAACTAAGACAGACTCTTACTTCCAAATAGTATTAACATCTGTATTTGGGGCTTCTGGCTTTGTTCTAAGCTCAATATATCTCGAACACTACTTGAAATCTTCCTCCAAAGCTGTGGGGCTCCATTCCCATGAAACACCGACTGCCTGTGTAAGATTTACCTGGGCAGTAGCTTTCTTTTGGTGTTTTCATTTACTTCTTTTGTCTGCTCAGCTAGGTTTGTTTTTGAAGTAGGGTTTCATGGAGTCCATGCTGGCCTCAAACTCAGTTTGTAACTGAGGCTGAACTTGAACTGTTGGTCTTCTTGCTTCTACCCCCAAGTGTTGGGAGTGTGCCACCAGGCCCTACTTATTTAGGTATAATTAATAAACCCCAATACATAACCACATTTACCACTGCCTTTCTTCTTATGTAGATAGGTTAATTTTCAGTTGTAGAATTCTTTGCAATTTAATTGAACACAGTAATTGTGCATATTAATGAGATATACTGCAACAATTCAGTACATGTGTAGAGCATGTATCATTTCTTTGTGTCAGGAAATTTCAAACTCTCTCCCCTACACCCCCACAACACATGTAATAAGTTGTTGTGAACTACAGACACTCTGGAGCTTATTTGTCTTATTTAGTGTACTTTGGTATTCAGAATAAAGGGGGCATAAGGCTCATGAGCATATTGATAATGCATTTTATTTATAAAGCATATATTCCCTAGATGCCCACCCCCCAACTCATCATATCCTCAAATAACAACCACTGGGTTTTTTCTTGTTTTTTTTGTTTGTTTTTTTGTTTTTGTTTTTGTTTTGTTTTTGTTTTTAGGCAGGGTCTTTGTAGCCCTGACTGTCCTGGAACTCACTCTATAGATCAGGCTAGCCTCAAACTTAGAGATCTGTCTGCCACTGTCTCCTGAGTGCAAGGACTAAAGGCTGGCACTACCACTGCCCAGCTTTCACTTCTATTCTTCTTATGAAAGAACATGTGATACATATCCATTGTGCCTGGCTTATTCTATTTGCATTGTGTATTCCATTTTTGTTGAGTGTAGACACAGGTTTTATTCTTTTCATGGCTGAATAATGCTCCACTATATAAATATACCACATTTCCTTCACCAATTTAGTCATAGCTGGGTGCCTCATTTGAGCCCATACTTTGGCTTCTGTGACTAGAGTTTTAGTGAATGTGGGAGTGCTGTTTTGTTTTGTTTTGTTTTGTTTTCTCAGTTTTTAGAACTTCACACAAACTGAAACATACGGTATATACTTGTTTGTAGGTCTGGCTTCTTTCAATAACATCCACGTTGATGTATGTACTACGATTTCATTCCTTTTCAGCACAGAATAGCATCCTGTTGAATGGATTCACTGTAATTTGCTTCTTCACTCACCTTTGTTAGATTGTTTAGAGCTGGCATAATAAGATCACCCTTCCATACAAGCCTTTGTATGGACAGCTGCTTTTGTTCCTTAGTTAAAACATTTGGGGGGGGGGTAGGAAAATGTCTGAGTAGTTTGGTAGGTGTGTTTGTATATATTAACTCAGAAAGAAACTTCTAGACTCGATTTTCTGTAGAAATTTCAGTTGGTGGCTGTTTTCACAGAGGTTGGGTTGTCCACCCCCTGTTCTTCATTTCCATTTCTGCTGCTCAACTGGAATGGAGACATTACTATTCCAATACCCTTCGCATCTGGGGCTAGTACATGTGGCTCCAACTGTCTTGAGGGCTTGGAAAGAAGTCGTTTGGGAATGAGAAGTTAGAGTGGGGATTCTGAAGATGTAAGGAAAGGATCCCTTGGTTTCCCCTGATGATGCCTCCTCCTGTAGATGATGCCCAGGAATACAAGGAGCATCCCTACCATCAGCCTATCTGTCCCTTCTACACTACAGCTGGGGTGTCTAGCACACTAAAGTCCCTGAGTGTTCTTTTGTTCTTTGCCCAGAATAGAGAGTGCCTTTTCTAAAGATCCCCTGACAGGTCCTCTTTCCTGAAGCTCATGGGTGGCTGGATGAGGGGCTAAGGGAGGAAGATGCTGTGAGACTTGCATTCCCGTGTTTACGATCGCTGTCAATACAGTGGCAGATCCAGGTCAGGAGCATGGGGGGAGGGGTGCTTTTCTTTAATCTTGTCTAGAGAAGGCTAAAGGCAAAAAGGTAGATCGTCTGTGACACTAGAGAGGGCAGCAGACATTTTAAGAGCAGGAGTCATCACAGTAGTGTGCTGAGAATATAGGGGACTGAGCTCTAAGGGATCCCTCTGTTTTAGCCATTCAATTTGCCTGTGAGCAGGAACAACACAAGGCACTATCAAGAGACTGAACATACCCTAGGCAATGAACCAGTTTGACCCTCATTTGCCTCCCGTGTGTTCAGTTTGAGGAAATGTGGCTATGAAGAAACAATTCTCGTCCTTGTAGAAACAGGCATTAAACAGGTAACTATACGATCATAGAAATAAGTATTGCTATCATTTAGTCACCATTTAAAATGGGCTATTGGACACGGGGTCTGCCATGAGCAAACGAAGCTTAAAGTGGTGTCCTATAACAGAACATGCTCAACACCTCCAGAAAAGACCCTTAAAAGACTCGATAGATCAAAGAGGACAGTGTGCTCCAGAACCCTGAGGCAGAGTAGGTACAGGCTGGCTGGCTTGTTGCAGCACAATGAGCTGAGATAAGCCTGGGGTGGTAAGCAGAAGGCAGATTGTACAGGGCTGGAAGCCAAGGTCAGGGCTGGAGGCTGGATCCTAACAGTGGGAGCCACTGAAGGATTTAAGTAGGACATATTTGAATTAAAAAAAAAAAAAACTCTCTCTGGTTGCTATGTGAGAGAATGGATCTGAAGGGTAGATCTGAAGGGACAATCTGAAACTGCCTTGAAGGTGATGGAAAGTAGAGAAATAGGCCAGGCAAAGTGAACAGTGAATGTGAAGCGCCTAAGCTACTTCAACAACCTTGAGCTAGGTAGTTAAGAAGTGAAGAAAGGATCCTTTCTGGTTCATAAAGCATGATGATCGGGTGTTCACGCCTCTGCGTGACATGTGCCGCCCATAAACCTTGTTACGACGTGGGCACATTACCCGTCTGACGT
>NW_022196897.1:111413935-111418775 GCF_008632895.1 Mastomys coucha
TGAAGAAAGAGGGGACTCAGGGGACAGAGTGGGAGATGTGAGCAGACAACCAAGACAGATTAGCGTTACATAATGCCTCTTCAATCATACCACTTTCATAATGACGATAGCTGTTAGCAAAAGAGCACCAATAGTAAACACTTAGGCGCACTCGGCGCTGGTGCGGCAACTGCTATGGCTCATTCTGTGGACGACTTCCTGTCACTTTTCTTTCAGCTGTTTCATAATAAGCTGCCCTAGAATATAGTGCTTAAAAACAACGAGAGCACTCTTCCTGCTCCAGAAGCTGCTGCTTAATCAGGACTAGGAGCCGCAAGGGGTGGGTGACGTTCCATTTGGTGTCAGCTAGGGCAACTCGAGGTCTGAGCGCTCCGGCACAGGCGTCGGCACTTCTGTTATTATTGCAGTGTGTTTGCTCAATGCCCAGTTCTCTGCTTGGCTGAGCTCCAGTTGAGTTTGTCGTTGCACCAGTAATGTTTGGAAGTAAGTTCTCATCTGCACAGTAGGCTCTCCATAAATGTTCACAGAATAACGAACAGAGAAATGAATTCGGAGGTTTGAGTCCATGGTAGTGCAAGTCTGTGACCCCAGCACTTGGGAGGCAGAGGCGGGAGGATTGCTGGTGCTTTAAGTTCAAGTTGAGCTTGGGGGTTTCTACATAGGGTGCTTCAGGACAGCCAGAGCTATATAACAAGACCCCACTTAAACAAAACAAAACAAACAGAGATGAATTCTGATCCGCACAAGCAAAATGTTTTTTCTTCCATCAAACAGTAAAGTCCTTCTTCTGTTTCTTTCTTTTTCTTTTTTCTTTTTTTTTCCTTTTGGTTTTTGGACAGGGTTTCTCTCTGTGTAGCCCTGGCTGTCCTGGAACTCACTCTGTAGACCAGGCTGGACTCGAACTCAGAAATCCACCTGCTTTTACCTCCCAAGTGCTGGGATTAAAGGCATGCACCACCAATGCCCAGCCCTTCTTCTGTTTCAATACTCCTAATGATTGGGATTTTGTGTACAAACCTCTCTCTCTTCTCTCTCTCCCATCTCTCTCTTTTTCTCTCTCTTTCTCTCTCTCTCTCTCTCTCTCTCTCTCTCTCTCTCTGTGTGTGTGTGTGTATGTGTATATGAGAGAGAGAGAGAGAGACAGACACACAGAGAGAAAGAGAGACAGACAGACAGACAGAGAGACAGAGAGAGACTTCTGCTCAGTTTTCCTACATTGGACTCAGAGAACTACACAGAATGAGTCTAAGCTAATATCCCTAGAAGCGCTCCCTCATGATAATTATCATATCACACTAAATCTTCTCAAGGTAAACGCTCAGTTCTTATGACTGACTGTCACATGTGATGGAGTTTCCATGGTTACTGGACTCTGGGTGCATTCTTAGATTGCTATTGTGGTTCACAGAGGTTCAGGACAAAATATTGGTTCAGGGAAAATAGTGGTGATCCTATAGACAAAGGAATGACATGGTCTGTGTGTGAATGGTTCTGAAGCCAGCCTTAGCAAGTATGCCTGACATGAGAGTACAAGGTGCAGATTCAGGGCGGGAGTATGAGGCTACCCCCTACCATAGGCCCCCTCTTTACATAAGCCTGTTTGGGTAAAAAAAAGAGGGGGAGAATGGGAAAGCGGTCTGAGTCATTGGCTAAGTAGAAACAGAGAAGGAAAAACAGGGAAAGTGAAGAGGAAAGATAGTTAAAACCCTCTGGGTCGGGCATAGTGGCGCACATCTTCACTCCCAGCACTTGGATGCAGACTCAGGTGGATCTCTAGTAACTTCAAGGCCAGCCTGATCCACAGAGAGGGTTCTAGGACAGCCAGAACTACACAGAGAGAACTTGTCTCAACAAACAAACAACAACAAAACAATAAAACCAAACTCAGCTACCCTTTTCAATTTTAAAATGTAATTTCCGGATTAGCTTCATGAGACTGTTAATCTACTGGACAGCATGCCGTGCCTGAACTCAGCCCATACCCATTAACTTTCAGTCACAGCAGGCTAAGAGATCATTTCTGAGTGCACAGCATTGTTCTAAGGCCAGGCAAGGGACAGGCACCACTCATGTTCAGAGTGAGAGGAGTTTGCCAATCTGAATTTTGGCAAAGTACAAGAATCTCATGCATGTGTTGCAGCCCATTGGGTCTATAGTCCACGAAGGCCAGGAAAACAATCAAAAGAACCGCTTTTGTCAAAAGATAACCATCACAGGTTGGAGAGATGGCTCAGCGGTTAAGAGCACTGACTGCTCTTCCAAAGGTCCTGAGTTCAAGTCCCAGCAATCACATGGTGGTTCACAACCATTGGTAATGAGATCTGATGCCCTCTTCTGGTGTGTCTGAAGACAGCTACAGTGTACTTATATATAATAATAAATAAGTTTTTAGGCCAGAGCAAGCAACCTTCATTCCTAGCAACCACATGATGTCTCACAACCAATACAACTACAGTGTACTCATATACATAAAATAAATAAAATAATTTTTTTTTTTAAAAAAAAAGACACCATCCTAGGCTGGAGAGATGGCTCCTCAGGTGAAGACATGGCCCAGAAAATCTGTGTCGTCTTTGGGTACAATCCCAGAACCCATGGAGGAAGGAGAGAAGCAACTCCCAGAAGCTGCTCTCTGACTGTCGTATATGCAATGTGTGCTTGGCCCACGTGTTGTAAGTATGGGCACCACGTGCATGCTTGGAGCCTGTGGAGGTGCTAAGGGGAACAGATTCCCTGGAGTTAGAGATAATTCTGAGCTACCATGTAGGTGCTCTTCTTCAAGAGCAACAAGTGCTTTTAACCACTCAGCCATCTCTTTAGCCCTATACTAATTTTTTTTTCTTTGAGACAGGCTCTCACTATGTAGATCTAGCTGGCCTTAGCTCACAGCAGCTGTGGTTGTCTATACAAGGTCAAGCCAGTTACCTTTCCAGCATGGAGTGGGTAGGGGCTCATAACCCTCCACTCCCTAATGGGGGAATTATTGACAGTTGGCGTCTTCTGAGGGAGGGAGGGTCTGGTTTCTTTTTCTTTTAATTTAAGATTTGAAAATATCATTTATTTGTGTGTGTAAGGGGGTATGTACATGTGAATGAAGGTTCCCACAGAGGCCAAAGGAGGAAGGCAGGTTGTCTGGACCTAGAGTTACAAGCATTGGGTGCTAGAGATTGAACCAGGGTCCTCTGAAAGAGCAGCCAATGTTCTTAACTGCTGAGCTATTTCTCCAACTCCTGAAGGTGAGTTTTATTTAAGGATAAGGCCCCTGGTAGGTTCTAGTGAATGGGCTCCACCACACCCATGACTATATCGGCAGCATAAATTGGAATCTCTGAGCTTTTTTCTTTTTTTTTTTAAAGAAGACAGGAAGCTGAGAGGGGGTGAATCTGGGAAGGGTTAGGGGAGGAGTAGGGATGAACATTTTATATATATATATATATATATATATATATATATATATATATATATATGTGTGTGTGTGTGTGTGTGTGTGTGTATACATATACATATATACACATATATACATATACAGGTACACATATACATATAGACACATATACATATACATGTGTATGTATACACACACACACACACACATATACACGTTTACGACCCAAGTTTGATCCCCAGCACCCACATGTTGGCTCACAACTGGCTATAATCCTAGCTCCAGGGGATCTGATGCTCTTTTGTGACCTCTGTGGCACAAGGCAGGTATGTGTTGCATAGACCTTTAGGCAGGCCAAATCCGCACACATGTAAAATAAAAAATAAACAAAAGAAAGGCCAGGCAGCTTGGTAGTCCCTTTCTTTCTGTCTGCCTGTCTGCCTGCCTGCCTGCCTGCCTGCCTGCCTGCCTGCCTGCCTGCCTGTCTGTCTGTCTGTCTGTCTGTCTCTCTCTCTCTCTCTCTCTCTCTCTCTCTCTCTCTCTCTCTCTCTTCCTTTCACAAAGGGTAAATTTACTAAGCTGAAGTTCCCTTACTGTGCCATGTCTGGCAGGCACAGGGGACCCCTAAGGCCCATCTGTTGCTAGGCCAAACTGCCAGACCTTGCCTGCTCTGGAGAGAGGTCTGGGGATGCTTCCCTGTTCAGGCACGATGTCACCTCAGCATCCATCCATCAGCCTAGTATGGTCAGTCACGAATGAAAGCTTGGGCAAAATGGCTACCCTTCCCTCCTAAGTTGTATCTCCTGGTAGGGCAGTTTGTGTACAGTTACAAGACCATGCAAACAGAAGGAGTTGTGAACCCAAGTCTTGCAGCCATGGAGAATAATAAGAAAAGGCTCCTATCACACTTAGAGAAGGGCTGGTTCCTGAGCCCTCCAAACTCATCCTTAGGAGAAAGGAGTTGGTGACTTCATCCCTTTCCTAACCCTATTATTATTATTATTATTATTATTATTATTATTATTATTATTTTATTTTGCTTTTTCGAGACAGGGTTTCTCTGTGTAGCCTTGGTTGTCCTGGAACTCACTCTGTAGACCAGGCTGGCCTTGAACTCAGAAATCCGCCTGCCTCTGCCTCCCAAGTGCTGGGATTAAAGGCATGGGCCACCACTGTCCAGCCATTATTATTTTTTAAATATTACATTTTCTGTCTTTCTTATTAATTTTTAATTTAATTTCCACTTATTATTATATATTAAAACTTAACTTTTAATATAATTTCCAGTGAAGTTTTAGTTAATAAAAAATGAAAATTAGTCTAGTTGTAGTGAGTAGAGTTTTCGTTTAGAAAAGTGTTTTAAGAATACTTACTAGGCAGTGGTGGCGCATGCCTTTAATCCCAGCACTTGGGAGGCAGAGACAGGAGGATTTCTGAGTTCAAGGCCAGCCTGGT
>NW_022196897.1:111419701-111437909 GCF_008632895.1 Mastomys coucha
TTTTTTTTTTGAGATAGGGTCTCATATACCAAACTAGCCTCAAACTTGCAAAGGAGCTAGAAGTTAGCCTTGAACTTTGGATCCCCCCACGGAGTGCTGGGATTGCGGGTGTATGCCACCACACCCAGCTAGAGTCATTGCTGTAAAAAGAAAGGGACTGTTGTGTTAAGCAGGGCTTTCTCAGTCACTTTTCAGACATTTATTAAGCTCACCTACCGTGTGGTGTCAGCATGTATAGAAGTAACTGAGGTAGACTCAGCATGTATAGAAGTAACTGAGGTAGACTCATGTCCTCCCTTCAACACTAAACTCAAGCCAGAGGCAGTGGTTCACATTTGTAATCCCAGCACTCAGGAGGCTGAGGCAGGAAAATGATGCTCCAGGCCAGGCTTGCCAGGGTTACAGTTTGAAGTGGGACAGGGGAAGGAGTATGGGGAGAGAGAAAAAAAAAGAGAAAGCGCTGAAACATTACCAGTGCTTTTAATCAAGATCCCTGGATCAATGCTACCCCAAAAGTACAAAATGCTTGGTGGGGTTTCTTGCCACTGGGGCATCTCGTTAGATATTAACCTAAAATGGTGGCACACTTTGCAAAGCTTTATTTAGCTCATCTTCAACTAGGACTTCTTCTTTGCTTTATATTTTGAAAGGTGTTTGAGAGAGGAATTTGAATTCGTGTATTATGCCCCACAGCCTCTACTAAAACAGAGACTTAAGAAGAAGTGACCTCTTGCCTTACGGTGACTTAGAATTGCTTGTGCCATTTCTAAAGGAAATCCACACTACTGAGTACTATTTTGGAGAAACTGCCCCCACTTTTTTTCTAGGAACCCTGAGACCCTCCTAACCCAGATAGTTTTTCAAAGGAGAGGACAAATGCAATCAGCCCTGGGGAGGTGGCTCTAGCCACAGCACAGTGGAAAAATCAAAGAGGAGACAAAGTGGCAGCTCAAAGGCTAATTTCACTGACAATTAGACTATTGTTCTCAAACTAAGGGAAGCCAACCAAATGCTGCCTTATTATTCTTATTTTTTTTTAATCAAAAGTAAACAGCAAGGTCTGTGGATGAAAGACCCTGGAGAGAGAAGGCCCATGAGACTGTAAAGCGTGGTTTTCATAAGAGGTACCAACCTATCAAGAGACCACGGCCATTCTTACAGCACTTTCTTAAGGTGTTTACTTAACCTTTAGTGGAGTTTGCAATAGATGCCTAACTAAGATATACAGAGAAGATTGTGTGAAACAGAAAAAAAAATTGCACAATGTCAATTCGCACAAGATAAACATTCTCAGGTTGTTGTTTGTTTTTTGGTTTTTGACTTGTTTTGTTTTGGTTGTTTTTGTTTTTGTTTAGACAAGGTCTCACAATGAACTCTGGCTGTCCTGGAACTATAGACCAGGCAGGCCTCAAATCCACAGAGAACTTCTTGCCTCAGCCTCTGTCTCCAGAGCGCTGGGATTAAAGTTGTACACTGCCGCATCCAGCAGGATGGAAATTTTAATTCCAGGCAGGGAGTCAGAGAAAACTCTAAAGTAGTGGAAATCATTCTTCTTTAGCAAATGATAGTACAGAACACTGAGCTATGCTTTCTGGGGTAGGGGCCCTAGTTAAAAACAGAGAGCAGCATTTAAGCTGGTTTAGTCTAGTTCCAGACAGATGGCAGCTACTCAAAAGGGCTTGAAGACTGAAAGAAGAGTCACCAAACACAATTCCTTCAAACAGAACTTCACAAGGCCTTGCTTGGCATTCAAAGTAGTCTGCAAGGTAGCCAGGTAAGAGGAGAGAGACTGAACCGCCTTCAGCTTTTGTTCTCCACTGAACTATCACCTGCTCTAACTCGATATGGCTTATCAAGAAGGCATGGAGCCAGGTGGTGGTGGTGAATGCCTTTAATCCAGCACTCAGGGGGCAGAGGCAGTTGAATCTCAGATGAGTTCGAGGCCAGCCTGGTCAACAGAGAGTTTCAAGACAGCCAGGGATATGCAAAGAAACCCTATTTCAAACAAAACAAAACAAAACAAAACAAAACTAAAAAGCAACAAGACATAGAAGCAACAGCAAAAGAAGGCATGAAACAGTAAGATCCCTAGTTTAAGGCCAGACTGTGCTTTATACTGAGAAGTATATGATATACATTATGAATATATTGTAAAGGAAACTATGTGCATAACGTTGCAAGAATGTTCGGCTTCTCTACACAAAGGGAAATTTGTTTTAGAGTCTTTGGTAATAGTATCCTATTGTGCTTGAAGGTTAGGGAGGTCTCAAAGACAAGCAAGCAGATCAACACCGTCCACCTAGGGTTTCTCAGTTCTAGCCACCATCAAATAAAGAATTAAGAGAGGAGACAAAGGGAGGGATAGGAGGGAGTTTATTAAGGGGCATGAGTGTGCACAAAGGGTTTCTTAAGAGACTATATCATCTTATGGGAAAATTTAATAGAGCAGAAGGTAACTTATGAGCTAAGGTAGAAAATTCCAAGACGGGGTCAGGGTGGTGGTACAGGGTTCACTGCCCTTTTCTGTCCTCACATGGAGTTTTCCAGATGTGACATGATATCAGATGCATGGCAGGGGCAGACAGCTTCACAAGGCTAATGCTGTGGCAGTGACACTATCCTGAAGCAAAGGATTGTTCATCTCCTTGGCTGTGTTGGTCTTGTTCAGTATCCATCAAACAAAGCTCTAGGATGGCCTTAGTCTCAGCTGCTGTGCAGTTTGCCTCTGTTTACCCCAATGTTAATCAATCTACCTTAATTGATAATTAGAAACAAATTACCGAGCAACTACGAGGTAGTTTCTTTTGCATACTGTACATACTTGGTTAGGACCAGCCCTTCTTTCTTCTCTCACTGCCCCACTCTCAGACAGAGACCTTTTCTTCCTGTTTCCTACACAGATCTCTCCTCACCAAGGCTGGATCTAGACTCATCAGCATCCACCAAACAGAACAGTATTCTAAAATCTCTACAGAGTCTCTTTGCACATAAGACATAAGCTATTTGCCTCTATATTTTATCTTATTCTGTGTCTCTAATCTCTATTGACTAGATGCCAAGTCTGTTTAGTTCTTGATGTAAAAGTTGTGCCAATTTGGCAAGAAAAATAGAGTCTCCATTCAATAAAAGCAATGTGAGTATTCTCTTAAATATATATGACATATATTCTCTCTGTGTGTGATGCATGCATGTGTACTTGTTTGTATGTGTATGCATATGTATGTAGGCACACATGCATGCGTGTATGTAAAAGCCAGAGATCAAAGTCATGCATTTTTTCAGTCACTCTTTGTCTTAGTTTTTGAGATAGGGTTCCGAATTGAACTCGGGGCTTACGGATCCTATTAGGCTGCTTTGCAATGGGTTCCAAGGATCTACCTTTCTCTGACTTCCACTACCACATCCTGGGGTTACAGAGGAGTGCCCAGCTTTTATGTGATACCAACAATCCAAACCTAGGTGTTCATTCTTGTGCATCTTTTGAGCTGCCTCCCCAGCTCCAGTTATGACATATTTACAAGTAAAGGTAAATGAATTCAAGTTTGTGGGTCTAATATTGTCTTTGACTTCTAATTTATTTAATCAGCTTGTCTTGGGTTTTGTTGTTTTCTGAGATAAGGTCTTGCTATATAGCCAAGATAGGCCCAAAGCATGCTGAAAAGCCCAGGCTATCCTTGAGCTCCTGATCTTCCTGCCTTCGCCTCCTCCAGTCTGGGATTACAAATATGTTCTATGGAACTTGGTTCCGATTATCTTTTCAATTCTGAAAATAAACAGCAGGAAAATTGGGAGATAACCGATGGACTTTTAAAATATCGGCAACCAGTTAGCAGCAGTTTGTGTAACTTTTAAATAAATGCTTGTGTACAAGAGCACTTTCTTGGGATAAGAATAATCACCCTCAACTATTTTTCTACCTAGGATGATATGAGAAGCTGATTTAAAACTATTTATCAGGCTTGAGAGACTAGCAGTTAGAAGAAGTACATGTTCTTGCAGAAGTGGGGTTCCCAGCACTCCCATGGTGACTTAACAACCTTCTGATAACCTCAAACTCCAACAATCCCAGGCATGCACATGGCACAGATACGTGCATCCAGGCAAAATACTCATACACATAGAATAAAGTAAATCTAAAATTATATATTAATTTACAACTCTTCAAAGAGTTTTAGGCAGCTTAACAAAATATGTATAATACCCATGGCAGAGACACACAGGGTAAGTGTGTGGAAAACCTGCATACTTGGTAGAGGTTGGCTATCGGCAAGTCTGTCAGTTAATAAGATTCCGAGGATTAATGAGAGAAATTGAGGAAGTCATCGAGACCTGCCTGGGAAGCTGCCCCTGCTGAAGACACAAATGGCTTTCCTCACACGAACAAGTATCTCTGTGGGTGGACCAGTGAGTGACCCCAGGCCTGGATTCCCAGCTCTCAAAACACTGGCTGAGGCAACCAAGTGGAATGTTCTTAAAGCAAGCTCCCACACACCATCCGTTGGAAGTCTGTGAGCAGCAGATTTTCTGGTGAAGCATCTGGATTAAATTGTTTGACAAAGGTCTATCAGATGGGCATCTGAATAAGATCACTTGCTGAATATAGTCTCAAATTTAAGCTGGTTTTCTTTTGAGGAGAGTATTTTGGCAGCCATTGGCAGGCAAGGGCCTGTCTCTCACCACACAGCACAATTAGCTTGCGTGTTATTGAAGACAGTGGAATCGACTGTCTTGAGTGGTGGGATTCTCTGCTGAAGGCACAACCCCCCATTGCTTCAGGGCAGATGTCACAAGGCGTGTGTGGTTCTCGGGTCTGCCAGTGTTAAACCTGCATTCAGTGTGGAGATCACAGGCCTGGGAGCACAGAAGAGAAGCTGGGCGGAATGCTACAATCGCAAGCATTGTGCTAGGCCCAGTGCTCTGTGTAACTGCTTGCGGTGCTTGGCATAGCAGATTTTGTGGGGGTGCTATGAAAAAGCTTTTTATCCTCAAAATAATTAAATGAAAAGGAGGGTGTCCTGGAACATGGCCTAACTCTGGGGAATTTGTCTGCTTTGGAGAAAAGTGGGACACTGAATAGGATACAATTTGTGGAGCAGTGAAAATTTTCTCGAATTCCACTTTAAGGAATTTTCAAGTTCGTCCATCTACGATTTTAAATGACTTTCAAGTAGAATAGACAAATTACTTCAGATTTTGTGTTTAAAGAAGGACGCATGGGGACAGGCATGCCCTGATGCAGGGGGGCTAAAGGCATGATAAGGAATTCTTTTTATAAATAAGAGTAAGCAGAATATGACAATTAGTTAAAAAATAAAAAAGCAGAAGCAAAAGTGAATATCGGAGGCTTCTTTTGTCTGAATTGGATATGCAAATATATGCTGATGACAAACTTCCAGAACTCTTATTATATTACTTATTTTTCTATGTTTATTTAAGCATATATGAGCCTTCATATGGATATATGTATTAATGAGCCCGTTTCACTTTCACATCTTTGTGGCTGAGACAGAAACATTATTTTTAAACTGTTCCAAAGAGGCAGATTTTCCCAGTGGTAAAAATATTGTTGCTGCCTATAAAGCATCTGGTGTCCGGTGACAGTTTGCATTGACTGGTGTCTTTAAATGGGCCAAACCTCACTTAGCTTTGTGGTAATTTCAATGGATGGCTTTGCAGCTCTGTAGACACTTCAGCCAATAGTCTGAATAAAGCCAAAGAGCCAATGTTGGGTTTGGTCCCCAGCACTAAACGTTTTTAAATATCAACAAAATATTAAAAAACTTAAAATGACCATAAATATTTTGCCGATGTTGGTTAAACTGTATTTCAGCCATATTAACACTTATTTTAATTGGTCATACCTCTATAAGTCCACACTCCATCACAGTAAGTATTGCACCAGGGTCAGGAGCATACCTTCTCTGAAAAGCTTAATGGGAGGGAGCTGTGGTAGGTGGTGGGAAGGTCTTAATGGTTAGCTACTTTCCTCAAACCACAGCGATTATACAACCACCACTCCATCCTTTAAAGAGGAACTCTGGCCTTACAGGACACTGCATGCCTCTGCTCTGACCAGCAGTTGAAAAGAAAGTCCTTCAGGAGACCATCGCTTCCTCCCACTGGTCTCCTAGTTTCAAAGTCCAGAACAACATCAAATAGGGCACGTTCTCTTTGAATGTACCTTAAATATTTGCAAAAATAGCTGTTTTGTTCACCCTGCCTTCTTTTGTCTGAGGTAAAATCCAAGGATTGAAAGTTTCTGTTTTTGAATCACCACTAAATTTCACTTTTTTTTTTTTTTTTTTTTTTTTGGTCAATTAGTTCATTTTATGACAGTACCCAAAGATTCATTCTCAGGTCTAGCATATTAGACTCCTCTCCAAGTTTGCTTTCTTGATTTTGAAATGCACTGGGAAGATATTTAAAATTAGGAAAAGAGAAGTTGTGTTTACTTTCCAGCTTGTGAAAGATAAGCTGCTTGATATCAGGCCCGACCAGCTGTATCATTCCTGGGCATAGACCAGAGGACTCCATATCCTACCACAGAGGATGCTGCATAGCCACACTCACTGCTTGTCTATTTATATAGTTAGAAAATGGAACCAGTTACAAGGCAGGCCAAGATATCCATGAACAGATGACTAGGTTATAAAAATGTGGGGCATATACACAGTTGGAGTCTTTTAGTTGCAAAGAAAAATGCATTTATGACATTTGCAGGAAAATAGATGTGACAGGAAAATATAATATTGAGTTGAAGCAATCCAGACCCAGAAAGACAAATACCGTATCTTTTCTCTCACATGTGGATTCTGGCTCCAAGCATTTAGATTTGTGTGTTTAACCAGAAGAGACCAGGAAGCTAGAGATGGACCGGACCAGTGGAGCAGAAAGGCAGGAGGAATACTGATTGCAGAGAGGTTTAAGCGGGGTTGGAGATCAGAGGTGGGAGAGAGAAGAGGACAGGTTAAAGATAAAATTAAAGATATATGCGAAAGCCATATGGAAATCTGCTTTGTCAAGTATACAATGATGATAATGATAGATAAATAATACAATACACAGAAAGAGTTTGAGTGGAGGTTCTCCACATGGGTGGATAATGTTGCTATCGGGAACTGTAATTATTTAGTGAAAATGCCAATGTCAGATGTGGACCAACTCCTTACAAGTTGTTGGTTTTGGAGACCCTAGAGGCCTCCCAAACAATCTAACCCATTGCCCTTGTTCTTCACTGAGCACCAGAACTAAACAGTAAGAGCCTGTTGCTTAAGACTCTACAAGCTTTGGTTGGAAGGCATCAAGCTGGAACTGAGCTAGGAGTTTCCTCCCTCTGGCTACCTAGCCCAGTGCCAGAAGGTGATATGCAAACTTCTTGTGGTGGAAAGCCACGGATGGTCTTACCCAGGTGTGAACCCTGTGGGCTTCAGTACCAACCTACAAGGCAGGCCATGCCCATTGGTGCGATGGTAACACGAATGTTATGGAGGTAACCGACAGCTTTCTAATTGGATTTGAGGATCACACCATGGGAGCGAATTCACGCCTGGTACTGCCATCTTGGTCAAAAGCCATGGCTGGGTATAGCCCAGGATCTAGAGGGGAACCTTAACTAAATCAATGTGGTACCAAGCTGTCTTCTAAATGTTTATGCTTATATCTGTAGATGACTTTCTGCTCTCAACCTTGGTTAGAGAAGTTTCTCTTTGCAGTAGATGACAGTTAATGCTAAGAGTCATGGCTGCTCAAACTATTTGAAACAAGTGACTGTTGTGTGTTCTGCCTTAAAGGGGCCATCTATACCACTTGTTCCAGGGCTCAGGAATGTTGCACAAGGAGGAGGAGTCAGAAAGAATGTAAGGGCCAGAGGATGGAGAAGATGCTGTGAGATGATGATATGGGCACTCCCAACAGCTGTGGTTACCTGAACACGATGGGGCTCTTCAGTATTGTACCACAGCTGGGGAGGGACTTATGAAGCCTACCCCTTCCTGAGGAACTGCTGGTAACCAATGGCTGCTGGAGGGCAGAGTCATTTTCTTCAGTGGTGTAACTACTGGGATGTTGTCCATGCTCCCATCTGTGTCCATGTAAGCAACCATAATTAAGCTCACTGATGACCTACCTACCATTCCATCACCACAATAAACATGAAGCGATGAGAGAACTGACTTCCTTAACTATTCTCAGACGTCCACATGTATGCCATGGTATGCATGCATGTGCACACATGCTCAAATACCCACACACAACCAAATTAGAACAACAGTACCTTAAAAAAGAAGGAAAAGGAATCAAAATTATTTAATGTAACCAGGCAGTGGTGGCACATGCCTTTAATCCCAGCACTTGGGAGGCAGAGGCAGGTGGATTTCTGAGTTTGAGGCCAGCCTGGTCTACAGAGTGAGTTCCAGGACAGCCAGGGCTATACAGTGAAACCCTGTCTTGAAAAACAAAAACAAAAAAAAAGAAACTGGAAAAGATGAATAGCAGCAGATGTACCATAGTGCAAAACTATATCATTAGTAAGCAGGTTGAGCTCATGTCTTACAGTGACTTCTGGGAACTTTATAAATGTGAGTTTGGTTAGAATAGTTCAAGATAACAGCTCCCAAGTGATACAGAATGGTCTTTGAAGTAGAGTAGCTTGTGACTTTAAAATAAAGCCTGCATCTGTATTAAGGCTGTGCAGTTTTCCAAACCATACTAGTATTTTTTTTTTTTTTTTTGCAGAAAGAGTCCAACCCAGTGCTTCTCAACCTTCCTAGTGCTGAGACCCTTTAATATAGTTTCTCATGTTGCTGTGACTCCCAACCATAAAATTATTTTGTTGCTACTTCATAGTTGTAACTTTGCTACTGGTATGAATTGTCATGTAAATATCTGGTATGCAGGATATCTGATATGTGACCCCCAAAATGGGTCATGGCACACAGGTTGAGAATCACTGGTCTAGATGCCGAATTGTTCTTTCTATTTAAAACAAAAAACAAAACAAAACAACAAAACAAAACCTTCTTTCTCTTTTCATTGTTTTTATGAGACAGTTTTCCACTCTCTAATTCAGGCTGATCTAGAAGTTGCAGAAATCCTCCTGCTTCAGATTCCCAAGTACCGAGATTATAGGCAAGAGCTGTTATGTCTGGCAAACAGATATATTCCCCCAAAGGTGTCATGAGCAAAGCAGAGGACAGGGCACGTTTGGTCCTGTCTAGAGCAGGCTTGTGCTGAAGTTAGAAAAGCTTCCCATGAGCCAGAAAGCAGGACACAGCCTCAAAAAACCATCCCCGCTCTTGGCTTTAGTTTTCCACTTGCAAAACAATAGAGAAGGTCGGAATCTTTCCATCGAACTGCCTGCTGCTCATCTGAAGTAGATCCGAACCCACCTGTCAGGCTAGACCAGAAAAAAAAAAAATTACCTCTTACCAAACCATTCCTCTTGGGTAGGGATTAAACCTCAGAGCACTGGGGCACAGGTGATACTGAACAACATTAAGCTTCTTCCAGTGTCTAGAGCAGCACTTCCCAACCGTCCTGCTGCTGCAAGCCTTTAATGCCGTTCCTCGTGTTGTGATGACTCCCAGCCATAAGATTATTTTCTTTGCTACCTCATAGCTGTAATTTTGCTACTGTTGAGAACTGAAATGTAAATATTTGTGTTTTCCAATGGTGTTAGTCCATCCCTGCGAAAGGGTCATTTGATCCTCAAAGAAGTGGTACTGCTGGTCTAGATAAAGACTGTCATTTTAAACTAGTGTAATTCTCTTGTTCTCAGCGATAACCTCCCTAAAAGAGGGAGATTTGGAGCTGGCAGTTAATATCCTCACAAAAAAAGTATTTTGAAATAGAAAAGTCCAAGAAAAGAAATACAGGAGTATCCTCCGTAGGGAGAGACTTTTAGGCATACTATTGAAACAAAGAAGCAAATACTCCCCCGTGAGCACAAAAGCAACTTTGTTTTTTCCTTGTCCAACCCCTTCCCTCCTCTGTGTCTTCTGTCCTCTCTAGCCCTCACAGAACTCTGATTTTCATAATTTCACACACTCCATTGTCAATAACTAACTGACTGACTGACTGAATCTATGCAGGTCTCTCCGAACATGGTCTCAGCACAGAGCTGAATGCACATCTTGTCTGGAATCCCTCATCATCCCAAACTGCAGAGTGGTGTCTGTAGACTGTCAACAACAGCAAACAAACGCTCCATGAGGTAGAGGCTCCAGCTGCCTGAGAATTGTCTTCCCTACCCTTCTGATATACTGTCTTCTGAACACCTTCTGTATGAGGAGTTTTCACCTGAGGTTTACGCCGTGCAGTATATAAAAGATCTCATCTGATTCCCTGGCCACAGTAGCCACAGTTTTCTTGACCATCACTCGTGTAAGCTGAGCCTCCCAGGGTGCTTTGCGCACTGAATGGGGAGATGGAGTGGACCTAGGAATCAGCCTTGGTGTGGCACGGAGAGTGGGGCAGAGATTTTGTACATAGGGGCACTTTTCTTTTTCTTTCTTTAAATTTGTGTATTTATTTACTTGTTTTTTGTTTTGTTTTTTTGAGACAGGATCTCTCTACATAGTCCTGGCTGTCCTGGATCTCATTATGTAGACCAGACAGGTCTTGAGCTCTGGGAGATCCACCTGCCTCTGACTCCTGAGTGCTAGAATTAAAGGTTCGTGCCTCCACACCCACCCACTTACTTGGGTTTTTGAGATGGGATCTTCCTCATGCAGCCAAGGCGAGTGGAGCTGAATTCACTCTGAAATCAAGGCTGGCCTTGAATCCTGATCCTTCTGCCTCCATCTCTGTCTCAACCAACTCTTCCTTTAAATTTGAATCGGCTTTATTGAGGTTTAACTGATATACCACACAGTTCACCTTTATAAAGTACATAATTTGATGATTTTTAGAGAATTCACTGACTTTGTGTAACTGTCATCACATGCATACAGTTTTACAACATTCACAATCAGTTTCTATGGTCATTTAAAACCAGCCTCTGTCTAGTGTTTTTTTTTTCAAATTTTACCTTTGATGTTATCATCATCGTCATCGTCGTGCGTGTGTGCGTGCGCGCATGCGTGTGTGTGTGTGTGTGTGTGTGTGTGTGTGTGTGTGTTAAGACAACCTTGGGTGTCAGTCCTCACCATCCACCTTGTTTCAGATAGGGTTTCCAGGCTAGCTGGCTGGCAAGCTTTTGGGGAATCTCCTGTCTCTACCTCCCATTTCCCTAGAGGAGTTTTTGGGCTTACAAATATATGTGCTAAGCATTTGACTTTTATATGGGTCCTGGAATTCAAACTTAGATCCCCATACTTGTACAGGAAGGGCTTTGACCAACTAAGCCATCCCTCCCTCCCTCCCCCACACTTACTAATTTTTATGGTTATATATTTTAAACACCATCACTCTCATCTAGGCTTGTGGGTCATCACTACCCTATAGCTCTTATTCTTCTGTATCTGGTGCACAGGAGGGCTAACTGTGGCCCCCCCAGTCCAGCATGCACAGCATCCCTGTAGTTAGTTTGTGAAAGCCAATAGCAATAGTTTTCACCCCGAGGCCAGGCTCACTCCAGGTCCCTTTGCTGCCACTATTCAGGTCTGCCTCGGTTCTGTCAGCAGTCCAGAGAACTGACGACATCTCTTTGCTTCGGGCTTCCAGGCGTCACATTCACCTCCAGGAGTGTCCTGGCATGGAGGGGTCTGCTTGAGAACCTTGGCCACCTTTTTTTTCTTTTCTTGGATTTGCTCCCGACTCAATGCTGTGCCCAAGGTGATCTGCTGTTGAGATCCTAGCCCTTGGAGTGAGCTGGGACCCTCTCCCCAGGGAAAGCAGGTCTGGCCAAGCTGTCTCTGTTGTCATCCAGGGGCTCCGTTTTGAAATACCGAGTGATTCTCTGTGATTAAGCAGGACTCACTGCCCCAACTGGAGATAAAGAAGCCTCTGTTTAAAAGGTCAAGTTTCTAAATTCAAGAATTGTAAAACAGAATAATTACTGGAAAGAAACTAGATTTAAAAATAAGCCCTAACTGGCTGGGCATGGTGGTGCAGGCCTTTGATCCCAGCACTCAGGAAGTAGAGGCAGGCAGAACTCTGAGTCTGGGACCAGCATGATTCACATAGTGAGCTCTAGGCCAGCCAGGGCTACATAAAGAGATCCTCTCTCAAAAACAACAACAAAAAGCCCTAGCAATTACACAAAGATATTCAGCATGTCATTTATAAAATCATAATATTCATTAGGAGTATGCAGTTGGACCCAGCATAGCCAGATTCTGGGATGAAATGTTATTTAGCCATTGGTATTTAGTTCAATGTTCATCATTTGGTCAGAGAATGGAGACATCAACTTGTACCTCAAGACTGATCTCGACTGTACAAAACAGGTGTTACTAAAAGACCAGAGTAAGGTGATTCTTGGTCCCAGTAGGTACTAATTTCTTCTCCGTGATTTCCTGCGCTTTAAAAAATGAGCAGGTGAACCAAGTACAGGAGTGCTCACCCATGATCCCAGCATTTGAGAGACTGAGGCTGGAAGATCACAAGTTTGAGGCCAGACTAGACCCAATAGTGAGTTTATGTATCATAAACTTCACTCCTCATCTGTGTGCAATTCAGTGAGCTTCATGACCTTGCCCAATACTCCAGACATTATTAGATGTCAGTTTTCAAATTTTTTTCCACCCAACAAAATCCCTCACCTGTCCTGACAGCTGAGTTAACGCCCACCTCCAGGAAGCAGCAAACACTAGCTCATTTACCCTCTGACAATGTCTTCTGGACATGTCATGTAACATGTCGCAGCATGAGGGGCTTTTGTCCAGTCTCTTTCACTTAGGGTAACTTTGAAAAGACTCATCCACATGGCTGCTATGAGTGCATGCATGCCTTTCTGTTGAGTTTTCTATCTCTCAAAGGGATTACATTTCCACTCTTCTCTTGTCCAGGATGGGTACTGAGAGGGTGGAGCCATCTTGCCTAGGGTTGCTATGAACATCACATGCCAGTCTTCACATTGAGGTACCGCTCATTTCTCTTGGGGACGAAGCATTGAAGAATCCCATGTTCAGCTTTTGGAGAAGTGGCCGTACTGTCTTCTAGAAGTTACTACGCTTTTTTGAGCAGCTTCCTGTCAGTTCTCAGCCCACCTTTCAGGCAGGTCTAGTGGTGTACACTCACAGTTACCTCAGCGCTGAGAAGACCAAGGTAGATGGTCATGAGACCTTGTCTCAAACCACAAGAACAAAAGGATCCATGTCTTAGTTTTTGTATACACGCCTGGCTTCCCTTCTCAGCAGATTAGCAGGAGACTGGGGAGAGATTCTGCTCTGAAAATTATGCCCACATACATGTAATGATAAAGACATTCTCTCAGAGATGTTGGCATGTAGGGTTCATAATTCTTTAAATTCTCAATAAGCAATACTTTGTACATTGCATTTTTAAAAATTCATTTTAAAATTCTTTACTTAATAACATACATACATACATACATACATAATACATATTATTGCTTGTTTCTTTTGTTTATTTTGAGACAAAGTCTCGTTTTACCCAGGCTGGCTTTAAATTTACTATGTAGTCGAACTCCTGATCCTTCTGCCTCTACTTCCCAAACAAAATGAAATATATTAAGCATAAACATGTTTTAACATATGAATACCTTGTAGAATATTTAAACCATGCTAAGTAATGCATGCATCTCTTACATATATTCTGTAGTCAGAGTACTTAAAATTGATTTCTTGGTAACTTTCAAGAAAATGGAAGTCTTTCTCAATTGAGGTCACATGACATCAAATACCACTTTGAAGTATATGATTCAGTTCAGTTTCAGAATTATACACCATGGCTGTCTGTGTCTACACCATTGTCATCACCCACATCCTTTGGCAGTCCTTCCCAACTTCCCTCTTTCCCTAGCTTTTGGGGACCACTCATGTATTATCTGTCTCTACACACTTGCTTATTTTGGACACTCCATACTAAATGGAATTATACAACACAAAGCCGTGTGTCTGATTCCTTTGAAATTCATTTATACTATAACATGCATCACTTTAAAAAAAAAAGCGTGCACACCTATAAATCCCTGTGCTTAGGAGACAGAGGCAGGAGCATTGTGAGTTCAAGGCCAGCTGTTTAAGTAGGGTCCCCTGTCACAGAGCTTTGAGTTAACCAGGAGTGTGTTAACTTCTTGGTGTAATCACAATTTCCTGACATTCCTTGTCCCTTGGGAATGGCCTCATTAGCCCTTTTCCTGATTCTGCCCTGTTTCCATTAATAGAGCTCCCATGTTCCCCAAATGAAAGTATCTTGAGACTCTATCAGGCTTTTCTTGGTTGTAGGAATTCCTGTCACCAAGCGTTTGAGCACCGAGGAAAGATGTGTGCCTCTTGCCTGGTAACCTGGCCCTTTTGGAGAGATTCCATAGTTATCTGGTTGAAAGACACTGGTTCCTTACAGATAGGATCTAATCATCAAACATCTAATGAAGTTGACTATCTGCCCAGAACTCTGGGAGGAGCACTGAACAAATAATAGACCTTTTGTGTTGTCTTTGTCCTCATGAAAATGATCACTTAGCTGGCAGGAGAAAACTGAACACATACTAAGCACAACAGCAGAGGTCTTGGCAGACTGTGGTTTGGGGTGAGGAAGGCAGAGAGCTTGGGACTCATTTGCTTTTATTGAGCACTTACTGTGGTTATAGGCACTGTTCTATTCACTTGAGATGTTGAAATGAAGAAAACAGACAAACTCTCTACAGAGAGCTTATACCCCAGAAGGACTCGACTTGAGCAAATATGAGTAAAATACACATTGTGTTTTCGTGGTGGCAGAAGCAAATTAAAGCAAGAGAGAGAGAGAGAGAGAGAGAGAGAGAGAGAGAGAGAGAGAGAGAGAGAGAGAGAGAGAGAGAGAGAGAGAGAGAGAGAGAGAGAAAGCAGTGGAGACCTATGCAAGTCACAGAACTGTGGCTGGCATCTGTGTCTCTTAAAAGGTGACCTGGATACAGTCCACAGTAAAAGTTGTGTTTGGGGCCCAAGCATGTGTCTTCAGAATGGATATGGCATCTTTGTCCTGGATTCAAAACAAGGCCATTTGGCTAATGTGGATGCCCCACTTTTCCCTTTGGTGAGCAGTGATGGCTGAATCATACGGAAGGCTGATCTGAACTGCATGGTCATAGCATTTTCTAGAAGACAGATGAGGCAGAAAAGGCAAGATGTGTTTAAGAGAAGGCAGAAGACATGCTGATTAGGGTGTCCCAACTGAACCAAGCAATTATGTGGGAAGAAAAGGGACAAGGTCTACCAGAGCAGAAAAGTAGAACGCACAGAGCTTAGCAGCCTTTAGGATTACAAGGGCCTCAGTTGCAAGTGCAGCTTGTTCTCTTAGGGGGTGTAGCTTAAGGTGTAGGGATGTTTGTGTTCCTTTTCAATACCTGAGAGGAAACAGAAAAGAGCAGTGCTTGCCTCAGTAGTAACTGTGTGGATTAAATGAGAAATGTATACAGCGTGTTCATAGGCAATTGCACACAGCAGGCATGAAGACATTAGACTGTTGGAGGTTATTTTTGGACCACAAAGAGTAACAAACAGAGATTCTGCCATGGAGCACTTTCTCTGGAAATCTAGCTCGTTTAGAGATCCTGAAAATAGTGGGAGTATTTCGCTTTAAAATGATTTCTCTGATAATCCAGTTCTTTGTGAGCCAGGGTGTGGAATGCAGAAGTAGATAGGAACCCCGCTCCAAGTTTGCTGACCACCAGATGCATGGTGACATTTCCCCAAGACATTTGCTGGATTTTTTCCCAAAGAATGAGCCATTATTGTGAGATATTGTTTATTGTAAACTGCTTCTGCTCCTGCCACACATACTGAGACAAAGGTCGCTTTCAAGAGGCTTTTTGTTGCAGCAGGGACAGAGCACTCTGATGCTGTGAGATGTCTCACTGCACCTCAGCATAAAACATGTGCATTTGTCACAAAGCAAACTGCAGAGCATTTAGTCAGATGCCAGATACAGAACAACTATATGCCTTATGTACACAGGTTGCTTCTGAAAGGATAGTCACTAATCTGTTGACAATAACTTTAAGTAACTAAGAGTCTTACTATATATCCCAAGGAACTCCTAAGTTCAATGTTTAAATAATGCTCATGTTATTTGCAGAATAATTTTCTGGTCCGGTGGCATCTTCCTCCCTCCCTCCCTTCCTTCCTCCCTCCCTCCCTTCCTTCCTTCCTTTCCTTCCTTCCTTTCCTTCCTCCCTTCCTTCTTTCCTTCCTTCCTTTCTTTCCTTTTTTGTTTTTGTTTTTGTTTTTTTTCTTTTCGAGACAGGGTTTCTCTGTGTAGCCCTGGCTGTCCTGGAACTCACTCTGTAGATCAGGCTGGCCTCGAACTCAGAGATCCACCCGCCTCTGCCTCCCAAGTGCTGGGATTAAAGGTGTATGCCACCACTGCCTGGTAGCATGTTTCTATTACTCCAGTATTTATGACCTAAAGGCAGGGGATTGTGAATTAGGGACCAGCCTGGGCCATCCATGAATAACTGAACATTCTAGAAATAATAAGTTAGGGAGAAGACTTTAAGACTTGTTGTCTGACAAAGTAATTGAGGCCAGCCTGGTCTACAGAGTGAGTTCCAGGGCAGCCAGGGCTACACAGAGAAAACCTGTCTCAAAAACCAAAAACCAAAAACCAAAACCAAAACAAAAGAATGCAATATTGTGTTAGCTGTCCTTGCTAAGAAGAAGGGTTTCCATTAGAATTACCTGCACAGGCCAAGGAGAGAGCTCTGCAAGAAAAAGTGCTGGTTGTGCAAGCCTGGTTATCTGAATTTGATTCCCGGATCCCACAGAAAAAGCTGGATGCTGCTTTTGGCTTCCTGGATGTTCTGTTGCAACCTTTCTCAGTTGTCACAAATCTGGGCCCATCTGTCATTGCTATCTCTATTATTTTGCTCAATTTCAACCCTGATGACATCAAAATCATGTACTTAAGATGCATCACCAAAATAATCAGTAATTGGAAACTCTGAGGATTACAGAGAACCTGGTCATTCAGAAAAACACAGGGCCAGACTGAGGAGGTCCCCTCTGCCCCTGCCCTGATTACTGAAGCCATCAAAGAGTCATGGAAGCAAAAAGAGGCAGGAAAACATTAAACAGAGTGGAAATATCACTTTTGATAAGATTGCTAACACTGCTCGACAATTGTGGCAACTGACTTTACTCAGAGAACTTTCTAGAACTACTAAGGAGATACTGGGTATTGCATAGTCAGAGGGCTGCAATGCAGATGGCTGCCACACTTATGACATCATAGATGACATCATCAGTGATGTAGTAGAACACCCAGGCAGATAAATACCAAGAGAAAAATATTGCAATAAAAGATCATCTGACAAATAAGTAAATAAATAAATAAAAAGCTGGATGCAGTGGGTGTCAGGAATCTGTAACCCCAGCACCTGGATGGCAAGGAGGCAGAGAGAAGAGACTTAGCTGACTTGGAGTACTCTAGAGGAGAATTTTCCAGGGTGGGGAAGGGCGCGGGGGAGGGGAGTGTTGCTATGCTCCTTATGTTTCTACACTCTATTTAGCTTGCTCTAGCTCCGGTATAATAGACAGAGACCTGGTATTTTTATTAACAAATTCTAGCCTGAGCAGATCTTGCCCTGGCTTGCTAAAGGAAGACCTCTGCAGTGGAAATTTACAACACTTAAGAAATGAGTTTGGGAAGACACTAGGAGGAAACTGAAAAGAATTGCTAGGATTAATACTGTGAAAATGGCCTTCCTACCAAAACCCATCTACAGCTGCAATGCAGTCCCCGTCAACACTGCGGCACTGTTAGCGACTAAGCAAGGCAGGGCCTTCAGAGGCAGATTGTTCATTCAAGATATCCTTTACTTTTAGTTTAAATTATGATTGAGGCTGGGTAGTGGTGGCACACACCTTAATCCCAGCACTTGGGAGGCAGAGGCAGGTGGATTTCTGAATTCAAGGCCAGCCTGGTCTACAGAGTGAGTTCCAGGACAGCCAGGGCTACACAGAGGAAACTTGTCTCAAAATATTAAAATAATAATAATAATAATAATAATAATAATGGCTGGGCAGTGGTGGCACACCAGGTGGCAGAGGCAGGTGGATCTCTGAATTTGAGGCCAAATTGGTCTACAGAGTGAGTTCCAAGGTAG
>NW_022196897.1:111437919-111438117 GCF_008632895.1 Mastomys coucha
AAAGTCCCTCCCCATATGAATATGTGTGAGACTCTGATTGCCTTCTCACCCTCTCCTTGTTTGGGGAAGAGCATGCTCAATCAATGCCTGCTGCAGGAGAGCAATCCCCCTCCATTCTTTCATGACTCAGCTATGCTTATTTGTATTCAACAAGAAATGAGCCCATTGTGTTCATTCCAACACTATTTATCAAAGAAA
>NW_022196897.1:111438127-111443745 GCF_008632895.1 Mastomys coucha
ATATGGAAGCACAAAAGATTCCAGAGAGCTAAAGCCATCCTGAACAAAAAGAACAATGCCAGGGAAAACCAGGAAAGGTTTAACATCAAAATGAAAGTTTTCATGTAATTTTGAGGGTAAATGATATGCTTCAGAGAACCTTTGCAAGTTGAAGAGAAGTTAATGTCTAAACTATAAAAGGACTTCCTTCAATCAGGAAAGAAGAAACCAGGATTGTGAAGAACACTATGTACACCTGTGAGTGAGGGATGTCCCTGCCTAAGTGCCTTCCCATAAGCACACATAAATACGATTCCTCACCTTCCTTGTTTGGGGGAGAGCATAGCTTTGGAAATAGCATACAAGTAGGTAGGTGCTTTCTAGTAGAAAAGCAGTAATTTCATGACAAGTCATATAAATTGCTACACTGTCAATGTGAGATTATTAAAAATAACTATGAATGTTTTGGTGTTTTTATTTGAATTAACTGGATAGAAAACTGCAGAATTCATGATTCGGTTATAATAGCCTATGTATTTATGTATGTATGTATGTATGTATGTATGTATTTATGTACGTGTATGTCTTTCTTCCATCTATCTACTGTGCTAATGGAGCAATTAGCACTCACTATAAATGGCTTAATTTTGTAATTTGTAATATAGTTTTATTTTTTAGAGACGGTCTCTCTCACTAGTCCAAGGTGATCTTGAACTTGTATCAGACTGGCCTGAGTGACCCTCCTGCCTCAGCTTCATGAATGTTACGTCTGTAGTCACCATGCCTGATGTAAACGTGTATTCATGAAAGTTACATACTTCTATGATATTGAGAGAAGCGAAACCAAACCACTGGCTTTAAAATATTTGATTGAAGCTAAGTCGATGCACACCTGTAATCCCAGCACCTGGAGGCTGAGACAGGAGTATTACAAGTCTGAGGTGAGCCTGGGCTTCCTTCATAAAGAGAGCCCATTTTAGAGCAAAATTCCCAAGAGGTATTGAGCAGAGGCTGTCTGTCAATTATCTGAACAACACTGGCCTGTTGTTAACAATACTCACACCCTTAAAACCCCATTAAGGTTGATTTTGAGTGTTCTTAATTACACACACACTATAGCCAAAATGAGCTTTTCACTTTCAATTTTTAATGGGGAATTATGGAAAGTATCTACTACTAGTCACAATGAGAAACCTAACATCCTGCTTCCATTACCCAGGATGTCAATTTGGCGAATCCTGCTGACCCTATCTTGAGTCTATGTAATTTAAATTTTAGCTCTTGCAATGTATCTCTACTGGTCTCTAGGTCTTGCACCATGCATATTTCCCATAATGGCTAGAATCCTTTTACATTTTTAAATGCTTCCTATCACATCTGGGGAAAACCCACATCTAATCTGGCCTGTTCTGCTCAACCTAGATGCACTTACCTTCTGCCTGAGCCAATATCACCAATACCTGCGTAGCCAGTCTCTTCTCATTAATCACACGTGAAATCAACTTTCATTTGTTTGGTAATTCCTTTCCCTGAAATTAACTTATTAGCCTTTCCTCACATAACTGTGCTCTCTGGGCAAAAGGATAATTTGTTCCATTGGCATTCTTCAGCCTAGGGCAGTCCCTGGCTTGTGGCAGCACTCAGCGAATGCCCCCGAGAACAATGTAGGGTGGAGAGAAAGCACATTTCCTTCTCTTGTTACAGAACACTGCCGCTTCCTTTTGTAACTTTGGGGATGAAGGCTTTGTAGGAGGAATGAGAATGGCAACATCTTGAGGGTCAGCCCTTTGGAAGCCACCAAAGCAGAGTAGCCTATCTACATCTGCCTACAAAATAACTGCCTTCAGAACCTTAGCCACAACACAACTCTTCAAATGTTTCCAGAAAAAAAATTATAAACTTCCATTCATTATTCTAAAAAATAAAGTTGGGAGTCTAAAGCTATTATACTACAAAAACAGCTCAAAACAAACAAAAAACTCAAAATACAGGTACACATATTACATATTGTCTTAGTTAGGGTTTCTACTGCTGTGATACATACCATGACTCAAAGCAATTTCAGGCAAAAAGGGTTTCTTTTATACTTCTGGCTAACAGTTTAATGCAGAGGGAAGTCAAGGCAGGAACTCAAACCAGCTAGAGACCCACAGGCAGGAGCTGATGCACAGGCCATGGGAAGGTACTTACTGGTTTGTTCCTCATGGTTTACTGAGCCTGCTTTTAGATAGCACCCAGGATCACCAAGCCTGGGATGGCACTGCCAATCAACACATTATTGCCTACAAGCCAGTCTTACAGAGGCATTTTCTCAACTGAGAGTCCCTCTTAGCAAATGAGTCTAGTTTGTGTGAAGTTGACAAAAGGCTAGGCAGCACACATATGTATACCCTTGCTAGGCTGATGTGCCACCATCTATCACAGTCTGAATACAAGTCGCTAACCTGCAAGTTCCACATCTTGGTAGACTTAGAAAATGATGTCGACTTTGAATATCCATTGTGGAATTTTGGTCACCTAACTATTAGTCTAAAAGTTCTTTTGACTTTGAAAAGGATAGCTGCCTACATTACTATTGTACTCTTGAGAGAGTGTTGTATGTAAAGTTACACCCAAGGAATTATTTTGGGTATCTAACAAATTCCTAAGTGGTTTCTTGACATCACAGCTCCTAAGATGACCAACTTAGGCAGCCACATCAGGGGCTTGGGAAAATATACTGTTCCCTACCACTTTCCTTGTACTAATTCTCTGCTTGGAGATACTTAACCTTACATGGAAGGAGTAAGTCCTAAAAGACATTTGTTTAGAACACAAGTACAGGTAGGACAGAATAAGAAAAATTGCATCTTCTGAGCCCTATTTTTTGAAAAACATTCTCAAAACATATCTCCTGTATGGCTTCCGACTAAAACCCAACAGAGATTGTAGGAAGTGGATTATATCATTTTATGGTCAATAAAGTATGTGTAATTCCAGATAGTTAAAAACCTCGGACACCTAAGTCTGCACGCAGGCCGACTCTCAGGTGCCTACTTGTGGATCTTCTAACTCCATCCTCTGCTGAGTGCCCAGTCACCCACTTCCTCCTACTCAGTGAGATCTGACACTACCAACTCCAAGACACAAAGAAAGTCAGAGGCTTTTCTATTCATTGGTCTGGAGAGGTTTGAACTCTTGATGTTTCCCTGAGTCGATCAAAATGAATAGCTATTTAAAAACCTCTAAGCCTTATGTTCAAGTCAGGCAGGGTTAAAAGGCAAACAAAACAAAACCTATAGGCTGGGCATGGTGGTGCCTGTGTACTGTTCTTCAGGCTAGACCCATCTTCATTTCTTGTCTTGTACGTTTTAGGGTTTCCCTTACTGCACCCACCTGTGTGCTGGTCTGAGTGGGAGGAAACGTCTCAGGTCAGTATCCCTGTACAAAGTCTAGGTTGTATATGCCTTAATGGCCTGCGTTTGGCAACTGGCTCAAAACTATTTCCCAAAACTGTTAAGATTTGAAATGGGGCAACTTTTGGAATTGTGGAGAAGGTACTTGAGTTTTTAAATGTCACTTGAAAATATTATGTTGGCACACTCTCTCTCTCCCTCCTCTACCCCCCTCTCAATTAAACCTTTTATATGTGGAAAAAAAAAAGAAAATATTATGTTGTATATTAGGTACTACAGACTTAAAGCTGGACTAATTTATCTATTGTTGCTACATACTACTTAAAAATTTAAAATGTGATGACTTGCTTCCAAATTTTGAAATCTGTTTTTAGGTCATGTCTTAGAAGAAATTAACATGGCTCTCTATGAATTGCTTTACAAGGCAAGGAACTCTGTGCACAGAGTGAAGTCTCGGGGAAAGATGAATTACTTCCGAGGCCACATTAATTTTGTTCGGCATTCACGGCTTAACCTCCACGTTCCCGGGGTGACAGAGGCCGCCACAGCAACCACTGCTGCCAAAGGAAGGAGCTTTTCTGCTCTTTCATGAAGAAGACTGTTCCCACTCAGTCATCTAGAAGATCCTTTGATTCTAAGCCAAAAGCATCTGGGAATGGATTTGTAACGTGTTTTGCTGGACACTCACCTTAGGATCCAGACACTGTGTACTTGCTTTACTTTCTTTACTTTGGTTTGAAGTAGCTCCTTTGTAGCCTAGCACGGCCTTCAGTGCCTCAGACCTTAAGGCTCTGAGGCTTGACACCTGATAGCTAATGTCTTATTTTTTTATTCTGTATCTCAGCTCAAACGGTGTTTCTTTCTTTCAAGGCAAGAGAACCAGGTGTGGTGCTGTAGGCTTTCAATCCCAGCGCTGCAGGAGGAAAGCTGGAGGAGTTGGAGTTTCAGGCCAACTTAGCTGAGATCTTAGTTGAGGGGGGAAAAAAAGGACAAGAATGTTAGACATTTTACAGCCAAAAAATCCCAAGGAAAGAACAGCCAAACGACTTGTTTTATACAGTCAACTCTCGTTTTAAAGACCTAAATAACTGAAATCCTTCTAGGTTTAACTTTTAAAAAACAAAAATTTTTTAAAAATGATTTATTTACTTTATGTGAGCACACTGTCGCTCTCTTCAAACACACCAGAAGAGGGCATTTGGATACCATTACAGATGGTTGTGAGCCACCACATGGTTGGTGGGAACTGAACTCAGGACCTCTGGAAGAGCAGTCAGTGCTTTTAAATCGCTGAGGCATCTCTCCAGCCTCCAAAAGAATTATTTTTAAAAAGCTTTAGTTCCTTCTATGTATCAGAAGCATCTACTAAGCAGAGTCCATATACTGTGTACTCACCAGCGTTTCCTAATTAAAAGAGAAAGCTTCTACCACTTTGGCCCTTTAAATACCAAAACAGGTGTTTTTAACCAGGGACTTACACATCTTCTATAAAGTAACCAAGAGCATACTATACCACCAGCAGCCCATGAGAGGGGCTTCACTTCAACTACCCCAACCATGAAATCAGGCTCTTAGCTCAATCAGAAGGGATTCATGTGTCCTCAGTACAGCTATACCCCTATCATGAAAAAGTTATGTTAGATTAAGATGTGAGAAAAAATAAACAATTTTATATGCTAATTCAAGAGCAAGACAAAACCAGAAATCAACTCTTGCATACTTCATAGTGCTGGAGCCACTTCAGACTGCTGCAGATACCTCAGTGTGGGCACTTCAGATGGCCGTGATACCCTGAGACTGCTGCACGTACCTTAGTGTAGATCCCTCAGACTGGTGTAGAGTAGTTCAATCACATTCAGGAATGAAACAGAAATGAGAAGGACACAGAACAGTGAGATTTCAACTCTGAAAACTGCATGGAAATATCCTTAAGAAGAAAAGAAAACCTTGGCTCAAGTTAGAAAGTTAGCCACGTTGTGAGACTAACACACACAGGAAGGAGGGCCTGTCATACAGTTTCATTACCCAGCTGGCCTGCCTTCCCACAGGGTAACAAGCCTCAGAGAAGGGAAGACAGCAGAGCCAGCAGCACCGCAGGAGCTGGACGGACACATGGCTGAGACCCTTTGAGTTCTGATCATCATATGCATATGCACACACCTCATACAGGCACAGAAACTTGTCATTTTTATTTGGGTAACAAAGGGTCTCCAAATTGTACTGGAAAAATAAATCCTAATATCA
>NW_022196897.1:111445818-111455837 GCF_008632895.1 Mastomys coucha
CACCACCCCTCTTCTGATGATCCAGTTCAAGGAGTTGGTTGACTTGATCAATTCGGCCATGAATAGTGCTGGAACCAAATGAGAAAGCAAGGTCTCCAGTCATCTCTGCTAAGCACATTCACAGAACACCTATCACCAACCATCACTCACACACACAAACACACACAGAGATAGACAGACAGACAGACAGACAGACAGACAGACAGACAGACACACACACACACACACAGCCAAACAAAACACCAACATAAAAACAAAAAACAAAACAAAACCCAAACCTACTTTGCTTACTTCTAACAAGTGAATTTGGTGTTAGTTGTAACATTTATCACCTTATTCTATTTTTAAGACACAAGATCTCCACTTAGCTGCCACTTTCCATCGGACACTCACATTATGAAAGGTAATGACACCTGCCATACTTTCAAAGCAAACTGCTATTAATAACTTAAAAATGGTTTTGTGACAGATGGTGCTCACACCTTATAGGTTGGACACGGGGGCACTCATCTTTATTTTTTTTAAAAGATTTATTTTATTATTTTACATAACTACACTGTAGCTGACTTCAGACACACCAGAAGAGGGCATCAGATCTCATTACAGGTGGCTGTGAGCCACCATGTGGTTGATGGGATTTGAACTCAGAAGGGATTTGAACTCAGAACCTTCGGAAGAATAGTCAGTGCTCTGAACCATGAGCCATCTCACCAGCCTGGGGGGACACTCATCTTTAATCCCAGCACTTGAGAGGCAGATGTGGACAGCTTGGTCTACACAGCAAATCCCAGGCCAGTCAGTCTCAGAGCTACACAGTGAGACCATATCTTTAAAAAAAAAAAAAAAAGACAGACAGACTATCCAGAAAATTATCACTGTGTATGTATAAACAGGTGTGTATATGCCCCAGCACATGTGTGAAGGTAAGAGTATAACTTTTGGGAGCTGGTTCCTTTTATAGATTGTCAGGCTTATGCAGAGAGTGCTTTAACTTGCTAAGCCATGTCACAGGCCCAGTAAATAAGTTCTTAGTAGTATGTAAACCATACGAAGAATGAGAAACCTGCCTGAAAAATGACTTAGAACCTTTCTAGAGGTCATGTGTTCAGTATGTTTACTCACTTACAAAAGAAAGAATCACTGTATATCTTCTATTAGGAAAATCACAGCCACAGTGGTCCTTGTGATAAGTCAACAGTTGAGCTGCTATGCTATCCTTGTCATCACTGTCCAGACTTTATGATTACTGTGGTGTCTGAAAGAGAGTGGTCTCCACAGGCTCACCATTGAACCCTTAGTCCCCAGTTAGCTGGAGAAACTGTTTGGGAAGGATTAGGAAGTGTGTCACAGGAGTGGGCTTTAGTTTTCAAAAGATGAGAGCCATTCCCAACGTCTCTCCCTCTGCCCTCTACTAGCCAATCAAAATGTAAGCTCTCAGCTTTGTCTTTTCCCCACCATCGTGGACTCTCTGAAACCATGGCCTAAGTCATGATTTTTTTCTAAGTTGCCTTAGCCTTGGTGTTTTATCACACCAACAGAATAAGACAGAAGCCAACATCTTAGAATTTTAAAAAGTTGCTAAGGGAGTTGGAAAGAGCAGACAATGTATAAGAGTACTTGCTACTCTTCTAGAGGACTGGAGTTTAGTCCCAATACTAATGTTTAGTGGCTCAGAATCATATGTCACTCCATCTCTAGGGGATCTAATACCCTCTTCTAGCCTCCACAGGAACCTGCACTTATATACATATACGCGACACACAGTAATTTAGAAAAAGCTGCAAAGTACTTACTTATCCAGTATGCACTGCACCAGCAAGCTTTCCACGTCAGCTACGTCTATGTTTAGCTCCTAGGACAAAACAGTTCATTATATAATTTTACTAACTAACATTTAAAAAGATTTCACGATTATGTTTGGCTTTAATCTATACCACTGAATGGAAACAATAAAGGAGATTTCATCTTTCCTTTTCTTTACTAAAATGGCAATTTAACCCAGGGTCCCATACATTTGGCAAGTGCCTTCTTACTTACTGAGCTACAACCCCATCTGTGCAGAGAACTTTTTTCTGTTGATCCTGGGCACTGATCCTAGGATCTTGTGCATATACTACACCACTGAGCTATGTCCCAACCCTCTTGTCACATTTAAGATAGGGTTTCACTAAGTTGGTCAGGCTGGCTTAGATTTACTCTGTACTCAAGGTGGGCCTTGAACTTCAAATCTTCCCATCTTAACCTCCTGAAGAGCTGAGATTAGATGTATCCTCCTGGGCTTGGCTTAAGATTTTAAACAAACCTATTACCACATGAGAATATCCTGTAGGCTAGCATTCTGTACTAAATGGCGCCCTCTTGTAACCCTGGGGATACTCCTACTCCACATGCAGTGCCTGGAACTGGACTTTTATTAATGCTTCATTCTCTTCTACCTAAGAATAAGGAATCTTAGAAACTGAGTGATTTGTAATTTCTCTCTTATACATTAAAACTCTTTTCTATTAAAGCAATTTACATTAAATAACTGAAAATTTCATATTAAATTTAAAGCCTTGGCTAGGCATGGTGGTTCAAATCTGTAAACTTGGAAGGCAAAGGGACAAGAAAATTAGGAGTTCAAGGTCATCCTCAGCTCTACAGAGTTACATGAGTACACACTCACATTCTATATCAAGTTAGCCTGGGCTACCTGAAACCCTGTCTCAAAAATCTACAGTGAAACGCAAAAGTTATATTCTACTTACAAAAAAAAAAAAATGCATGTCCAAGTTAGTCACATTTAAAAAGATAAAGATAGGTACACTGCAATTGTAGGCACAAATCATAAACACTAAAATCCACAAATACCTTAGAAATAAAAGGAATATGTATTCTTGTGTAAGGCTTAATTAACTTTATGAGGACTTGTGTTCTGATGTTTCGCAAAAGCTCTGAAAGACAAAAAGAAAAAAAACATTTTAACTGTGAAGGTCTTTATGAATCATGTAAGCACAAGCTATGTTAATTAACTACACGATTTACCGTTTCAAACCATTTTGCTTTGTAAAGACATGGGGTGCGGTAAAAGCACAGTCTGAGGCTGTCTCTCTCAATTTCTCGTTCCCTGATTATGTTTATGTTGCAGATCTCCTAAACTATTTTTCTGTCTTCTTGACATCCCCCCATGCATCATTTCCTTAACCTTTAACATATTTGAGAAGTTCTGGTTTATATTAGCTGAGTTGCTTGTCCTATGGCTCCTATAGTCTAGTGCATTTCATCTTACACTTTAGTTCACTTGTCCTGGAACTCAAGATGTTCCTCCCTCTCCTTAGGTTCCTAGTGCTGGGATTATAGGCATGCACTACTATGCCTGGCCCATATACAATTCCTCACACAAAACTGACTTTTTGAAAAGAAAAAAAAAAACAAACTACACTTTACAAATAGTGCTTTTATATTTTTCTGCTTTTACAAAGTAGAGTACTACTTCAAGCTCATAAAAAATATTTAAAAAAAACCCCATTTAATGAAATAAAAAAGCAAACAGGGAATAAGAGAACATTACTTCTGACATATTCCTCAAATTTTTCTGATGCATTTAGCATTTAAATATTTAGTGGCTTGCTCCCAATAGTCATTTAAGTGCCCTCAATTTTTTCCTCCTCTGTCCCTCCCCCTAAACAAAAGTTTCTCTGTGTAGCCTTGGCTATTCTGGAACTTCTTCTGTAGATTAAGATCCTCCTGTCTCTGTCTCCTGAATGCTGGGACTAAAGGTATGAGCCACCACTGCCCAGCCCTCAATAGTTCTTAATAGATGGGAACACTGGAGCTGTCAGGGCAATGTCTGTCTGTGGCAATCCAGCACAACTAAGCCTTACTTTACTCTGAGAAAACTCCCCAATGTTTCCTTATATTTTGGGGGAAACTACATCACCTATACATCCAATATATTTTCACAGCTTTTTGTCAAACCTTAACAGTCAGGTTTGAATCTAAGCATCAATAACCAAATTCTAGCAATATATACATTAGAATAAAAAGGCAAATGAAAACAAATGCCATGTACAGACCTGATGTTCATATAAAGTCTGCTAATGACTTAGCACTTAGAAATGTTTCTGTCCTTTGCTACGGCAGTTTATTCCACGCAACCCCATCAAGAAGCATGTACTTAACAACGTCAAAAAGGAACAACTCAGCCAGCAACAACATACCTTCAATGTGCTCTCTTATGAATGGGTCATCCATGATGTTGCTGTGATTTGTTTTCAGAATCTTTTCAAATTCAGTGATGTCATTATTCTGATAGGCACTAACATGGAAAAAAAAAGGATAACGTTATCCCATGTATCAAACATAATCCAGAGTCTACCTCTCAATCTTTATATGCAACAACTGCAGCTTTATTATTGTTTCTATTAAAGAAATCAAAATTAGATATATGTAACCTTCCTCAAAAATCCTTTTCTACCAACAAATAAATAACCCCCCAAACTACTGCATTTTTGTTTTCTAAAGGAAAGAGTAAATGAATATGTTTGGGGGAGGGGATGTTACTCAGATATATTAGTAATTTAACAGAATCTCAAATCTTAGTCTTGTTCAAAGTTGACAGTAAAATGTTTATTATATTAGTTGATGTTTTCAAATTAAATTGTGCATTTCTGATCCCTAATTGCTCTTAAAGAAAGAAACCAGGTTTCATGCACATTATTCAGCAAGAGAGCTTGGTCTTAGCTTTCAAATAAGAAAGCATATCCTTTTTGAAGAAGAACCAGAAACTAGAGCTTCCTAATTTTTATCTTCTAGAAAGCTACCAGCAACTGCAGAAACTTTTCAAGAGGATTGATTCTCAAATCTTTCTAGCCTTACAATTTCATCAACCTTTACAGCAGAAACATGAGTGTCAAGAAATGCCAAGTGATCACATACAGAGGACACAGTGATGGAACCCCATGTTGCAGAAGGCCAGAGGCTGATTATGTCTGTAAGTCTCCTTAGGGATCTGGCACCTACTCTGGAAACAACTGTGTAAGGTACTATGGGATTGCTAAAGGTGCTGAGAAGGAAGAAGCCAACCTTCTGGATATGGCACCACTGTGTGCTTTATATGTTAGGCATATCATCAACCACTCTGCACGCCCTCTGCTGTGCTTCCATCTGTTGGGTCGCAATGTAACTTCATGTTAGGGGCAGGTGATTCAAGGGCTTCAACAGCAAATATTTTCCTCTAGTCTGCTGGCAACTGACTAGGAAGATAAAATTAGGAAGTATTACTTTCTTACCTACCCCAATACACTGTAATGCACAACAGGACGGCTATCTTCAGGTAGTGAGAACATTGCATGCATATTTTATTTTACACTTGCATACGACTATATTAGAAGAAAATTTTCCATGAAGTGGATTTTATTTTTATTCCTTGCTTGGGAAAACGTGTATCATTACAATAAATCTTTGAGTTCTATTATAAAAGCTTTACTGGGGTAATAAGATGTAATATAGAATAATTATTATCTTGTAAAGGTGTGATAAGATGGTTCTTTAATGTGTCTTATTGTACTTAACCAATTTACATAACATTAACTTCTAATCAAAACTTTCATTATTTCCAACATTAATTTCTAATCAAAATGTTCACTATTTCCTTAGTTGATGTTTAGCAAGCAAATGCTATAAACAAAATATTTTAAGTATTAATTTGTAGTCAAATCAACTCAAGATAATGTAACAAATATAGATAAACTAAACCTTTTGAAAAAAGATTGGAGAAATGCCCTTTTACAATTAAAATCAACCTGATTTGATAAATAGTAAACAACTTAAAACACAAGCAATGGCAAATATTGATTAATGTAGCAGTGTAAAGTTTTTATAACAAAACTTCTCCCATAGACTTGACTCTTATTTAGGGCTAAAACTGAGGTTTCATTTTCTTTTTTGAGATAAGGTCTCACTGTGTAGCCTCAGCTGGTCTGCAATCACTGTTCTGACCAGACTAGCCTTGAACTCACAGACCCTTCACTTCTGTCTCTTGAGGTTTGCAGCACCATGCCTCACCCTAAATTTCTTGTTTTAATGTCATTTTTATCGTGTCATTGAGAAAATATGCTTTTTATGCCTCTCATTACTGAAAATTCTTGATTTATTTTTGGCCAATTCCCAATTTATTTCAGACTTAAGATAGGCAGAGGTATTAATATTGAAAAACAAAGTTTTGAGACAAAGACAGCTAAAACTGGCGTATATGTCACACACAAACACACGGTTAATAAAACAAGCAAACAAAAGGTAAGTAAATAAAAATAAATGAATAACAAAGAAAACCAACTTGGGCTTGATGGTTCAGGCTTGAAAGAGGCCAAGACAGTAGAATTACAAATTCAAGGACAACCTTGGCAAGTGATTCACTCTCTTATACGGGAAGGGAGGAAAACAACACAAAACAAAAAACCAGCATAAAATAAAACAACAAACCAGATGAGATTTTATATAGAATCCATGACTAACAGAAACAGCATTAATGGCTTCAAAAGATTGACATGAGCTTTTGTGCCTTTTAGACAAACATACGAAAGAACAGATGCTGACCATCAACTATGCTGTTGTCTGTCCCTCCCCTGTGTGCAGCTTTAACAGGGTTGGCCTTAGGGAAACATAAATCTTACCTTACTAAATTTGTCATTGCTAGAATTTCTGGATCATTTTTATACGGTTTGGCCTAATAGAAAAACAAAACAAAAATAAATTACATGTGCATACTAAAAGAGTACCTCTTGTCCAGAAAGGTAATCAGCTAATAAGAAAAGTGAAAAACAGCAGACAGACCTCCTGTGAGTCAAACGGATTTATTCCTGATTTCATTAGCATATTTGCTAAGACCAAATATTTTAAACAAGTGGTTCGTCTTGGGCTTCCTGATTCATCATAATTCTTGAAAGCTTCAAAAAAATCAGTGTGTGCCTTTTCAAATTCACCTTCTCTCAAGTGCATCTTACCACCACATTCTGTAAACAACAAAACAGAAGATTAATTTATGAAGAACAAATGAAGGCTACTGCATTGGCTTTTAACTGTATGTCCTGCCTGATAGTAGCCCAGTACAGCCACAAGGTGTAACTATACCCTCCATGTGGCAATTCCAGGGTCTCTATCTTCATTCTATAAGGAAAGCTCACTGAAGAACGTATTACAAATCTTTATGGCGTCTTCCAAATAAGAAGTAATCCTTTATGTTATTACAACTCAGGAGAGGTGCTCTGATAATGTGACTTTCCTAATTACTATCTTTATTACTGTGACCTTTTTTTTTTTTTTTTAAGATTTATCTATTATTATATCTAAGTACACTGTAGCTGTCTTTAGACACACCAGAAGAGGGCATCAGATCTTATTACCAATGGTTATGAGATACCCATGTGGTTGCTGGAATTTGAATTCAGGACCTTTGGAAGAGTAGTCAGTGCTCTTAACCGCTGAGCCATCTCTCCAGCCCTACTGTGATCTTCTTAAGACAAAAACCACATGCTACTTTCTAACAGATCCCTTTATGACTTTCATACCTTACCATTTACTGTCAGTAAAACAGAAACAACCTAAGAGCCACTCAGCCTCATGCAATGACTCCTGACTTTCCCTCCTACCCTTTCCATCCAAACTTGCCTCTGATGACACCCATGATCAGCGGGTGAGGGATGGCAGACTTGATGTGAAGAGATTGCTCATAGAGTGCTTTAAGCTTTTTGTTGTTCTTCTGTGCGGTATACATTTGGATTTCCAAAGCATAGATTTCTAATAACTGGGTACCTTTTTTCAGGTCATCTTCTCCATCATCAGTCTAGGAAAACAAATATTTCAGTCAAGACAAAATGCAGGGACAACTGAGGGATTTTTACTAGCGTTAACTTGGGAACTTTGTATCTCTGTGTGGAAATGCATTATAGATTTTACTGCATCACGGCTAATGGTAGAGTGACCCAAGGAACCAAGGGAAAAGGGGCTAGAAGTTTTTGTATGTATGTATAAAATACTCTTTTAAAGACAATGACATTCATTAAGAAAACTGTGTATGTTGCATATGTGTATGCTTATGCGTTCCTGTGTGTAGGTCAGGGAACACTGGCTGCCTTATCTCTTGAAGCAAGGTCTCTCAGGGAACCTGAAGCACACCCCGGCCACCAAGCATCCTTTGCCTCTTTCTCCAGCACTGGGGTTCCAGGCATGCATGGCCATGCTGACTGTTATCAGTGGGTGATGTGGATCTAAATTTGTACCCACTTATGAAAAGTGTTTTTACTTACTGAACCATCTCCCCAGACTCATGTATTAAAAATTTGATGTTAGAAGACCCTTGCTGTCAAGCCATCCATCTTCTACATGGTCAAGGAGAGAAGTGATTCCCACAAGTTGTCCTCTGACCTCAACATGTACTTTGTGGCATGTACACACGTGCATACTCTGCCCCCATTTAAATGTAATTTAAAAATCAATGCAGTTTTATATTTTCAGCTAGGAAGTACACTAATGGTCTTCCTTCACAACTGCTTTAGATCTATCTATTCAATGGAAACCCACTTCCTGAACACATGTAGGGAGATAAAATATGCTACATTTTCTCATCTCAGACTTCCTTATGCATGTCAGGAAAATTACACAGCAACCCAGAATATGCTTTCCAAATGTGAGCCTTAGCTAGATAGCCTATGGCCTATAGCCATATAGCTATAAATATTATTTAAAAAAAATACACTAGCCAAATTTATTGTTCATAAAGTCTTCAACCTTAAACTGTTGTTTAGTTATCCACTAATAAATCATAACCAGCTTACCATGCATCTGTCTCAACATAATGTCTCTCAGAATATGCAACACCTAACATGGCTATATTGGATTGCGGACATAGACACTATCACTCCAAATTTTATCTGAGAATAATGTTACAATATACAAAGAGATACCTCATATATTAGAATATAAAATATCTTTGTTATTTATATTTATAAAACTATTCCCCATATTCTCAAAGCAACTATGTAAATGCCAAGGCTTAATCTATATTGCATGTTACTAGATAGAACAGATTTACTACATGTTATAAGGGGCTTATTTGCTCCCTGACAACTGTACCTCATTCCATAACGGTAAGAACTGGAACCAGCATTGAGACCAGTGGTTCTCAATTTTTGGGTCACAATCCCCCAGGAAACAACCTTTTCACAGGGGTTGCTATTAGATATTCTGCATATCAAATATTTACATTATGATGTACAACAGCAGCAAAATTACCGTTATAAAGTAGCAATAGAAATCATTTTATGAAGGGCTGGAGAGATGGCTCAGTGGTTAAGAGCACTGACTGCTCTTCCAGAGGTCCTGAGTTCAATTCCCAGCAACCACATGGTGGCTCACAACCATCTGTAGTGACATTTGGTGCCCTCTTCTAACATGCAGATATATACGCAGATACATTGTGTATGAAATAAATAAATCTTAAAAAAAATAATTTTATGGTTGGGGTCACCACAACGTGAGGAATTATATTAAAGAGTCACGGCATTAGGAAGGTTGAGAGCCACTGATCTAACAAATGACTCAGTCAGCCTGCCTCACCTCCAAGCAAAGCCTCATTATACAAAAAAGGCTGAACTTAAACTCATGATCATGATCCTTTAGAAACTTATATTTTTGGGATAGATGCTTACACACAAATATTCCTAAGTAAGCTGAAAACTAATATTTTATGCTTATATTCAGGAAAAAGTAAGGGAATGTTACCTGACAAGACTGATGTAACTGGCGTAAAATTTTTTGAAGCTTTCCATATTCTTCTCGTTCTAAATACAATTTTCCAAGCTGTAAAAAAATTAATTAGGATGAAAAGCCTTTAGGAGGAGGTAGATATAGTTAGGACACATCACTCCCAGCACCCACCCACTCTCCGAAAGGAGGAACAAATGCAATTATTACCTTTGTGTTTGTCTTAAACCACAGTCTATCATTCTTAGCATCTTTCAAAGCTTCCAGTGTTGTTTCAT
>NW_022196897.1:111459034-111468578 GCF_008632895.1 Mastomys coucha
CCTGGTGACTGCACTCCGAATATAGGTCAATAGTTGCTTATATCTGTTCATCATTTCTGGAAAGTTTGTCTGTGAGGAAAGGAAAATGCATGACTGGGAGACATGAGTGCCCACAGGAGTACGATTCAGCATATAGTACTACTGCCCACAAGTGGACCTGCCACAATTCATGATATGCTCTCAGGAAGGAGGAAGAACAAATACAGACATGTTACCTTACATACAAGATGACACAAATGTTAGAATTCAGCCTAATAAACAAATGAAACCTGTACATGTTCCAAGTTTCAAATAATACTCTTTATGCACAGCACATGTGATTGGAAAACTACTAAGATACCTACCAAAGAAGCAGATTTTAATTCTCAAGTGTGGCTAACAGCTATGCAGATAACCACTCTTTCACCCTGAAATAAAGATTCACCCTAACTTTCTAACAGGAGTTACAAGTTCTATTTTTCCCTTGAATTGGCTAGCTTTCCATGAGGTCAAACAATCACAAGTCCCAGAACTCATCTCATGTAACAAAATCATCCCAGGGGTCTGAGGAGGATCTAGAAGTAGAAATTGCATGCAGAATATAATATATAGACACAGTTTCTGTTGCCACTGCAACATTATGTTGTATGACTGTTACACTAAAGCAGGATTTTAGAAAAAGGTACTTCTGAACTCTATCTTACCCTATATAACTTGAAGCTCACTGTTGCAGTCTGAAATACCCCCCACAGGCTTGTGTTTATATACCTGGCTGGAGGGCTGGAGAGATGGCTCAGCCGTTAAAGGCTAGGCTCAGAACCAAAAACATACCTGGCTGGAGAACTGTTTGAGAAGGCTGTAGGAGTGTCAGGAGGTAGAGGCTTGCTGGAGGATGTGAATCCTTGGGTGACAGCCTTAAGGTTATAGCCCAGTCCCACTTCCTGTTCACACTCCGCTTCCCAAGTACACACAGACATGATCAAACACCTAATACTGCCACCGTACCTTCCTCACCATGCTAGATTGTACTCCTCTGGACTGTAATCCAAAATAGGCCCTTTCTGCCTTAAGATGCTTTTGTCAGGGTAATTTATCACAGAGATGAGAAAATCTGGCCCCCCAGATTTTTTTATTTGTGAAGGTATATAGAGTAAAATTTGCACTAGGGCATGAATGTGGAAGCCAGAGAACAGTTAATGGGAGTTGATTCTCTTCTTCCACCACAGGGGTTCCAGGGATTGAACTCAGACTGTCAAGACTTGGTGGCAAGCACCTTTCTTTACTTGCTTATCTTCATGGCTCTAAGATATTCATTTTAAAAAGTTATGTTAGCTGGACATGGTGGTGCATTCTTTTAATCCTAACACTAGGGAGGCAGAGGAAAGTATAGAAAGTACAGAAACTCTGTTAGCTCGAGGTCAGCATAGAAAGTTCCAGGACTACATAGTAAGACCATGTGACTAAATATAGACAGGGACCTTAAAAAATTATGTTAATTCTAATTTAAGGTTGAAGGAAGACTAAGTAAATTTGTTCTCACACAGAGCAAGTGAAACAGACCCTTCTAACTGTACTACCAAACAAACACTGCACAGCTACATAGGTTCTACTGTAGATCCTACCAGAAAATGAGAGAGCAGACACAGCTGAGACCACTCTTGTAGTCTCCTATTTACAGATGCTCTGCCAGAAGCAAATGGCAAACCAGGAAGACTGTAATTTATGATACAGAGATAATCCTTTTGTATCCTTCTCAGGTCTGTTCAAGGTAAAACAGAAAAATTGAATCTTAAGGGCAGTCCACTATTTAAATGGACTAAAACCAAAACAATTGCTATCATGTGAAGATAATATGTTTTAAAGGAATCATGTTTTCTGGCAAATCACAGCATCTTACAGTTGACATTCACCTACTGCTTCATCTATGTTTCTCAATTTTTTAATTTAAATATAGGATACACTGGTGTAATATCATGATAAAAATGAACAGAAAGCACAGGTTTTTTGTGCAACAAGAGTACACTGTGAGAAGTAGAACCAGAAAGGGTAAACACAGCACAGAAGACAGATGTAGCAGACAAGGATAGATGCAGGAGCAGCTAACAGGCCACTGCAACAATGTTGGTGGGAAATGATGCTAACCAGGAGCAGAGTAGCAGAGGGAGGGACTTTACACTAGGCATCTTCTGAAGATACTCAGGCCTTTTTGATTTGATTGATTATTGGTGGGAAGAGAGACAACGGAGGGCCCCAGTCTTAGTAATAAATAGAATTTGAAAACTCTAAAATAAACTTTCAAAGTAAGTTTTTCAAAAAAATCACTCTAAAAATAATCCACTTGCACTATATGCAGTAACACACAGAAAACATACCTAAGGAATAAGTTCTACATACAGAAGACATTTTTTTTTAATCCTATGTCAAATTAAAAAAAAAAAAAAAAACTAGCATTGGAGAGAGAGAACATAGGAATTGGAGGGAGGAAAGTGAAGACATAATATAACTATTTTAATTAGAGTTTTAATTAAAAAAAAAGATCAGCAATGCTCTAATCATAATTTTGCAGTCCACAGGTGGACAGGCCAGTATAACAACTTTATAGAGAAGAAACATATGGGGCTCTGCAGCAGGAGGCTTGCATGCAGTTACTCATGGTGAGTCTCAGAATAAATCTTACCAACTTGAAGTTAATCTTGATCATCTGTTTTAGTGCTTTGAATCCCCATTCTCCCTTCTCACCTTCAAGTTCCAAAACCTAAAATGGAAAGAGATTTTTATTTTTAGTCTTGGTATCAATTTTTCACTATTTTCCAATGACACCCAATGTCTAAGACTTGAATTAAATTTATAAGCTATTCATGAAAAATATTTTCTCCCAATTTCACTGTCAGTGTAATTTTAAAAAGGATTTAAATAAAGTACTTAAAAGAGACTTCTTGGGATCCTTGGGTAAGTAAGCTGACTTTTTTTTTTTGGTGTTTCGAGACAGGGTTTTTCTGTGTTGCCTTGGCTGTCCTGGAACTTACTCTGTAGACCAGGCTGTCCTCTGCCTCCCAAGTGCTGGGATTAAAGGCGTGTGCCACCACTGCCTGGCAGTAAGCTGACTCTTAAACTGCTACATAAGAGGACTTGATAATGCATGTCCAGAAAGGACTCCCTGAATCATCTTAAGTAAGAACCACCAACTGTTCAGAAATCAGGAAATCAATTGATCTGTTCCCAGAAGCAACAAGATTATAGTAATAATACTGCTGACCAGGAGGATGTTTCTCTAGTGTGGTTTTTTAGGATAAGGGCCCTACAGACAACTTGAAGAAAAGATAACAGGAAACTTTCTGAAATATATGCTTATTACCCATAATGCAATCCTTTGACAGAACTATCATAAATATCACATACACATTTTTGAACTAAATCACTTTGCATTTACTGTACCTGTTATGGTTTGGACATAAAATATCTGCCGCTTGTGATTGACACTTGGTCCCTAACTGATGGTGTTGTCTTGGGAGGTTGTGGAACCCTCTGAGGGTAGAGCCCAGCCACAGGGAGTAAATCAATGGAATTTAAGTCTGGGAAGCTATAACCTAGTTCCACACTTCAAGGTCCAGTCTCTCTCCTTGCGTCTTGGTTATATTAGTTAACTTTTTCTATTGCTGTGATAAGACACCATGGCTAAAGTGACTCATAAAAGAAACCGTTTAATTTAGGTATACAGTTTCAGAAGCTTAAGGTCCATGATAGTCAGGGCATGGGACCAGGGACAGTTGGAAGCTCAAATTGATCCTCTAGTAGGAGGCAGAGAAGGGGGGTGGGGCGGGGTGGGGTGGGGTGGGGTGGGGAAGGGAGAGAGGGAGGGATAGAGAGAAAGACAGAAAGACAGACAGAGACACAGAGACTATGAATGGCATGGGCTTTTGAAACCTGAAAAGTCCACCCCAGTGACATACTTCTACCAAGGCCACACCATTTAACCCTGCCCAAGAGTTCCACCAACTGGGGACCAAGCATCCAAACATATGAGTCCATGTGGCTACTCTCATTCAACCACTACGCTGGTCTACTGAGATGGAAAGAATCCTAGTAACATGCTCTGGTCAATATGGCTTCCCTGCTAGGAAGGACTATTACATCCTAAACAGTGAACTGAAGAAAATACTTACATTCTTGTTTTTGGTCAGATTATTTGGTCGTAGCAGTGAGAAAAGTAACATATACAGTATTATTAAAACAAAATAAACTTCAAGACATAAAACCAGTTGGAAATATATTTTGGAAGCACCTTTTGGAAGCTGCTTAGTGCTGCTTTCGGGTCATCTTCTTTCAGTGCTTTGGAATTATAGTACTGATTTTCCAAATCCACATTGGGCTCAGAGTTACTGTCTTCAGAGTACTCCTGTGTATTAGGAGAAAGATAATAAATGAAAGAAAGTTCACACACAGCACTGTAATAAGTAAATACTGTTAGGATAAAACTTACTCTATTTTTGTATAAAATAAACCAACCATCAACATTGATCTTATTTTAAAATTGGAAGAAACCTGGTGGTAGTGGTGCATGCCTTTAATTCCAGCACTTGGGAGGCAGAGGCAAGCAGATCGCTAACTTTGAGGCCAGCCTGGTTTACAGAGTAAGTTTCAGGACAGCCAGGGTTACACAGAGAAACCATGTCTCAGGGAAAACAAAATAAACAAACTAAAACAGAGAAGGAATAACGTATACAGAAGATAGAAATTATTTTTCCAAATCAAACCTAGCACTTCCAGAGGCTGGGAAGTGGGGACAGCAGGCAAGACTGTTTGCTGTTCAAGCATGAAGAACTAAGTTTAAGTCACCAACATGAATATAAAGAACCAGGCATAAGTGTTCAAAGTTCTGTGACCCTATTGTCACATAGGGGAATGAAGTGGGCAGACAGAAGGAGTGTTATGTTTGTGATGATCAGCTTAGGCCTAGGTTTAGTGAGGGGAGGAGACAACATCCTCTTACCTCCACACATGTCCATTATACATACACATGCAGATATTACACACAGAAACACTAAGCAAGTAAATGAAGAAAAATCCAACAACTTCCACTCTGTGAAATCAATGTGTGTTATAATCCTCATTAATAGACTGAAATCTTAGAAACTATTTAATCTTTGCTTAATTGCTTCTTATAGCACTTGCTTTTTATCCAAACTTTCCCTTCCGCTATCCTGTTTTTCAGTAAGAACTGAATGTACATGGTGGAAAACTCCTCAAACTTCTACAGTTCCTTCTTAGCTTACTTATTTGGATGTTACAAAGCTATCTGGACTCGTGCGGTGGCCTCACAGATATGTGTGCAGGTCAGAGCACAGTTTGCCAGAGTCCTTCCTTCCACTGAGCCCAAACCAATGAGTCATCTCACTGGCCCAAAAAGTAATATTTTAGATTCACAAAATAAAGATTATTTTTTTCCTCACCTACAAGTCATTACAGAGGGATAAGTTTCTATCAAAAGAAAGGTAATGTTGAGCAGTGGTGGCGCATGCCTTTAATGCCAGCACTTGGGAGGCAGAGACAGGTGGATTTCTGAGTTCGAGAACAGCCTGGTCTGCAGAGTGAGTTCCAGGACAGCCAGGGCTACACAAAGAAACCCTGTCTTGAGAAATCAAAAAGAGAGAGAAAGAGAGAGGGGGGGGGGAGGGACTGAGGGAAAGGGAATAAACACAAACATATGAATATTAGAGTTGTTTTAAATTCAAATACAGCTTATTTCTTCAAAAAATACACAGGGAATATTGTAAAGGCAGAGGAGTGAATAGAGTCTCACTGAGCACAGCATTTAGGAAGGTCAGAAATACATCAAGATGGCTCTTTCTCAGTGCATTGCACCTTATGTAGAGTGAGACCATAAACGGGACTTGCTCTCACATAAACGACCTATGAAATTCAGCTAGGCTTAACACTTGAAATGCCACTGGAACACTTCTTTTAGGGATACGATCAGACTAGGTAAAAAACATATTTCATAATGATTTATTTTCTTAACTCTTGTCACTTATAACAAAAATACTAAAGGTAAAAAAAAAAACTTACTCGAGAGGAAACAACTGTCTATCACAGTGACTGAGTTGGGCTGTAACAGTGACACTCAAAGCTGGGCTCGAAAGAGGAGCATAGTGCAGGCAAGAACAGCACACAGCACAAGACAACACGAGCGAGCAGCACACGCAGGATACTCCTGGGGCACCCTAGCTCCCTATTCTTCAGCCACATACTCCTCTAACAAGTTAAAAAAGTTTACTTTCCCATAAGCTTCCTGGTCTCTTTTAAACCCTGAAGTTCTGACCTCATGTTAAGCAGTCAGAATAATCTGCATGAAATGTCATTATTTAGTATATTTAATAAAAATGACTTCCCATTGCTAAGTAAGTTGAAAGTAGTAAAAATCTGATTCCTGCCCACATCCAGCACCTTCTATGAAACTGTTGGCTCATTCACAATGCTTGCTGCCACCCTGGCCTTTGCTCAACTGCTCAAACTACTTCCCACCTTCCACTCTATTCCTCTGTGTTTCTCATCTGGTCATCTAAGCTATGGCTTCTTTAAGTGTGGGTTATGATCCAATGTTGCCAGGGAGATGGGAAGGGACATGTGTGCACACAATATGGGAATGAATGGATAGGACCTGGATGTGAAGGCGGATTCCACAAAAAAATTGACAATAATAAAAGAATCTGAATATAAAATGACCAACATTAATAAGAAACCAAATATGTTTCTGGCAGCACTTGCCAGATTACACTGTGGAACATCACTACAAACCTGGGTTGTGAATATAAAAACAGGCATTTGGCACTGCATGTCAATGAACAATGAATGCCTCAAACACCTTGCCATAGACTTGACTGTTATGAATTATAGCATATGTTTCATATATAGTCTTCTGCTCTTATAGGTTTAATTACAGAGAAGAGAGGCTTTAGAATTATTCTATAGTACAGGTATCAAATTATTATACCTTTGGATTATATTGTTAGGACTTCTGATTTTAAAAACTGCTGTTTGAGTCATTAACTTGTAATAAAATAAATGGGTTTTGCCAGGCGGTGGTGGCACACGCCTATAATCCCAGCACTTGGGAGGGAGAGGCAGGCAGATTTCTGAGTTGGAGGCAGGGCTACACAGAGAAACACTGTCTTGAAAAACAAAAAACAAAAAACAAAAAACAAAAAACAAACAATATATATATTGGTTTTTGGCTTGGGATTAGGACAGAATTCCCAATATTTTTCTTTCTTTTTTTTTTTAAAGAATTATTTACTTTATGTATGTAAGTACACTGTAGCTGTCTTCAGACACACCAGAAGAGGGCATCTGATCACTCTACAGATGGCTGTAAGCCACCATATGGTTGCTGGGAATTGAACTCAGGACTTTTGGAAGAACATTTAGTGTTCCTAACCGCTGAACCTGAACCATCACCCCAAGCCCCAAATATTTTTGAAAACAGACCTAAACATACTATGTCATTTTGTATGTACTCATCAGAAGCAGTGATCTCAGCACTGATTGATAGATCAAACTATAAATCAATTGTGAAAAACACTGAAGATGCTCTGATCTACATCCAACCCTCAATACTCATCTTGCTGTACCAGAAAATTACCTTTTGGTAACCTAAACTTTCCAACGGCAGCCCTGAATCTGGAAATGAATGAAACAGAACTCTGATTGTCACATCATAAAGTGTAAAATTTTGGACTCTCATTCAATGTTCGTTTTTGTTTTTTAGCCCAAAACATGAAAAATCAAAACACAAAAACTAGGCCAGGATTCAAGAAAGGAAAGGCTGAGAGGTACAGTCCATGGTAGAAGTAAATCATGGACTTTCAAGCACTGAGAAAATGGAAAATGTGTTACAGGCTGAAGAGATTAGCTTCAGTTACCTCACACCACTAAGACAATTTATGACATGGCTGAAAACAAGATCTTTTTTTATTTTTTTAAAGATTTTATTATTATATGTAAGTACACTGTAGCTGTCTTCCGACACACCAGAAGAGGGTGTCACATCTCATTACAGATGGTTGTGAGCCACCATGTGGTTGCTGGGATTTGAACTCAGGACCTCTGGAAGAGCAGTCAGTGCTCTTACCTGCTGAGCCATCTCGCCAGCCCTGAAAACAAGATCTTTATATTTTCTTTCATACTGCAAATGAGCTTTCTTAGTCACAAAAGTACCCAACTTGCCACTCCCAAGACAAAGACAATAGATGACTGAGCTCAAGTAGAAAATGGGGATAAAAAAGAATAATAACAAAAAGAGAAGTGTGGTTAAACAGAAGATGTGAAATGAATTCAAGACGTAAATAAAAAAAAAAATCAGTCATGAGTACCAGGGTTAACCACAACAATTACTAATGACTTAGTACACAAGGTAACAATCAGGATAGAGAATTAGATGCATTAAGTAATGCTAAATTGAAGTTGTTTCTGTAAACTGAGCAACAATTTGTAGAAGTTTCAAAATTTCAATCAATATGTGAATATCCTAAATAAAGTTTAAAAAAACATGTAAAATAAACTCACTTGAATATTATAAAAGGGCTTTACAAATCTTAAAGTTCAGTCACAGCTCCAACTTCCTGATGAAATAACTCAAGTGTCTCTAAAGCAGTCTGTGATGACCCATATCTACAGTGTCTGGATCTATTCTCTTTACTCCCAAATATGTCATGTAACTTTAAATTGCTGCTTTAAGGGGCTGGAGAGATGGCTCAGTGGTTAAGAGCACTGACTGCTCTTCCAGAGATCCTGAATTTAATCCCCAGCAACTACATGGTGGCTCACAACCATCTGTAATGGGATCTGATGCCCTCTTCTAGTGTGTGTCTGAAGACAGTGACAGTGTACTCATGTAAAATAAATAAATAAATATTTTAAAAAAATTGCTGCTTTAATACAAATCATATTTTTATCTTGGCCATACTGGACGGAGACTGAACTCAGGCCTTACGCACTTTAGACAAATGTTCCACCATCAGTAATTTCATTCAGCTATTTATTTTTCAGAAAGGGTCTTATTAAGTTGCCTAAGTTTGGTGTGAACATGCAATCCTGCCTCCTCAGTCTTAGCCTGTAGTTAGAGGCCTGAGCCACGAGCAGCAGCAAACTATATTCTGGTTAGGAATTCTACCCAATCTCCTCTCCTTCCTTTTCTCCTCTGCATCTCCCCAGCATCGTGCTTTGGTAAATGTATTCACCAAGGCTTTCCTTCTTGAATCCCCAGCTCTTTTTAGCAGAACCAATCTACAGTCATGCTTCTCTCTATATGACACGCATCTAATGTAGGGCTTAGTGTCCATACTATTCCCTCACCCCTTTTGCCTCCACTATGTACAACCTTTTTGAGACAGGGTCTCTCTACAAAGTCCTAGCTGTCCTAGAATTCACTATGTAGACCAGGCTGGCCTCTAATTCACTAAGACCTGTCTGCTTCTGTTTCCCTAGTGTTGAGATTAATGTGTGTGCCACCATGCCCAGCTATCCACTGTGATTCCTAATAAGGAGAAAGTTTCTTGTCATTTTTTTT
>NW_022196897.1:111468588-111469687 GCF_008632895.1 Mastomys coucha
TTTTTTTTTTTGGTTTGTTGAGACAGGGTTTCTCTGTGTAGCCTTGGCTGTTCTGGAACTCACTCTGTAGTAGACGAGGCTGGCCTCGAACTCAGAAATCTACCTGCCTCTGCCTCCCAAGTGCTGGGATTAAAGGCATGCGCCATCACTGCCTGGCTTCTTGCCATGTTTTATGTTCCTGAGACTTTACAAAGTGTTCATTAAATGTCTAACTGAAGATAAGGCTAACAATCCAAATTAATGACACACACCATTCAGGGTTAATTTTTGACTACAAAATGAAGTATAGCCCCTTCTGAATAAAGCCCATTTTACAACGTATTCATGTCATCCATACAGGTCCTTAGAAATAACATTAGGAAAACAGATCCATCAGTAGAATGCTTTCTACTGCCCACCTTTAGCCATCTGTACCTGATGCAAAAGACAATGAAAGGTAGAGGGGGATGTATCATTATTCTTAAATATTAGACATAGTACAAATCCTAGGTTGTCACTGTGTTTTTACAATCCAAACTTTAATGTTACTGATTTGTAATCTATGGTATAAACAGGAACCATCTTTCATTCATTCCAAAGTTTCATTTTCAGGAGACATAGAAACCATGTGACCTAGGACCCAGTTCTTATTCTATAATAATGTGTTCTCTGGATTTATGGATATTATTGCCTCAATGTCTTTCCTCATCTGCTAAGTTTGAGAGTTCCTTTTAGGAGGCCCGCAGTTTTCCCCAAAACCCAGGCATTCATTCATTCACATTGGATACAATGAACAAGTGCAAATATATTTTGGATGCTCATGGTTTACAAATATAATTTACCATGGTACATTATGAAAATGTTTTATTATGTACTTGATGTGTTTATGTTTATTACTAATGATTTAACTCACAAATTCATTGATTTAATTTTATCACTACCTAGAGTTGCCTCTTGTTTAAAACTCTGAAATTCTTTACACAAAGTATACTAATAAACTAACACACCGTTTTGAAAATTCACAAAAATGTTATTAAGAATCAGTATTATATCCGGGCGGTGGTGGCGCACGCCTTTAATCTCAGCACTTGGGAGGCAGAGGCAGGTGGATTTCTGAGTT
>NW_022196897.1:111469787-111477221 GCF_008632895.1 Mastomys coucha
AAAAAAAAAAAAAAAAAAAAAGAATCAGTATTATTCATGACTGTAGCTTTAATAGGCAGTATCCAACAATGCTGATAAGGATTATAACAACAGCTCTGAAGAAAACTACCTTTATCAGAGTTAGGTGTTTTTGGTTTTAGCAAACTGTTTTTAACCTAAAACATTACCTGGCTAATAGTTTACCTTAATTATCAATATAATTTCTGGTTAAAGTTTTAAAAAGATTTATTTTATGTGTAGGAATACTTGTATGGATGGATGGATGTGTACCACATTTATGCCTGATGCTACAGAGGCCCGAAGATGTTGGATCCCCTAGAACGCTGAGTAACAGACCACTGTAAGACACCACATGGGTGTTTGAACTGGACTGGAGTCCTGTATAAGAGCAGCCAGTGCTCTTAGCCTCTGAGCCATCTCTCTATCCCCACTTTTTTTTTTTTTAAGTCACACATTGTTTATAATACTGTAGACTGAAAACAGGTCAAATTGTTACTTCAGAAAACCAGTCAAACAAAATACAATACCTACATATAATCTTTGGAGATGTAAAAAGGGCAGTGAACTGGGTAAAGGTGCTTGCTGACAAGCCCGACAACTGGGATTCTATCTATAAAACCTACAGGTTAGGAGAGAACAGGCACACACAAGTTGTCTAGTGACCTCCACGTGTATGGCATGGCATGCATCTATGTACACACACTCACACATACACAGACACACACAAAGTATCTGTAAAATATTTTAGATAAATTAAGAATAACACATAAGCTATATCCTGATTAAATAAATAAAGGGGAGGCAGGCATTTAACATCAACCCACCCAAATAGACACAAAAAAGCAAAATTTTGGGGTCATTAAAATATACTCAAGACAGAATTTTAATTTTCAGGGCGTATCCCTGCCACCTATTTCCACTAGACTAGGCAAATACAAATGGTGGCTTAGGGTATTAAAATATCAGTGGGCCACAGATAAAGATATGCTGAGTGTCACTGTGGTCAGAAATACACACAGTGCTATTAACATTTTAATTAATCAATTAATTGAATCATGAAGTTCATTACGTAGCCAAGAATGGCCTTGAGCTTCTGATTCTTCTGCCTCTCTCTACCACTCAAGTACTTATGGTGCTAAAAACCAAGCCCAGGGCTTTTGGAATGTGAGGCCAGCACTCTACCAAGTGAATGACCCCCACCCCTCATATAACATCTTAAATGAAGTGATAACTAAATGTCTAACAACCGCACTTTAAAAAAAAAAACTAGCTTAGCCCGGTATTCCAGGCCTGTTATCCTCACTATTCTAGAGAAGTTCAAGGCCACCCTAGGCAAAAAGTAAAAAATAAAAAGTTTCAAAAAGTAAAAAGAGGGAGAGAGAAACCTCCTTAAAACAGGATGTCAACCCTGTAGAATTTCTATAAAAAGAAACAGATAAAGATCTAGGCAAAATAATTACTCAAATATAAGAAAAACATCTCTAGCAACTATGAAATGACAGTCACCCTTATCCTTTTAGACACATAAGTATACGGACTAGCAGATGAAAATCAATTACCTGAAAGACATCATGTACCAAAAATTTTAACTGTTAGAAAAAGAGATATAACACCTTCCACTACCTGACATGTAACTGGGAATCTATAATGCTATCTATATGAGAAATGGATGAGAAGAGCTATTTAATTTAACATAATGCTCGGAGAAGAAAATAAAAAATTCATTAGTTTTGCAACAGTAAAATCTTAACTCTGTTTTTTTAAAAAGTTGAAACAACTGCATATTCAACTTTATTATAGGATATATGTAGTACAGACATAAAAATGCTGGGAAAACAGCCACTGTATGTCTAATTAAAAAGCTTCTACAGAAGGGTATGCTGATGTATGCCTTTATTTCCAACACTTAGGAAACAAACTGAGCTCCAAGCCAACCATGGCTACACAGTGAGACCCTGCCTCAAAACAAAGCAATGAACTTCCACAAACTAGTAAAGTCTAATAGAGTAGTTCATAAGATTCTCATTCTCCTTCCTACATTGTACTTTTAAGTTAATCCTAGTGCTAATATTCATTCATCTAAAAGTTCATGTACTTCATAGACTATTAGGAAAGGAGGTAAGTGAAGATTTATAAAACACTACAAGCTAAAATTACAAACATTCAAAAGAAATACTTGACAATTTAAAAACTACTTGTAATGGAAACAAAAGCAAAACAAGAGAAAAGCTTAGTATCTGCTTACAACTACCTTGTATTTGAGCAAATATAACAAAATTCTATATTTATGACTCTCCAGTCATAGCACTTTCTTCCTTTCGCAAAATATGCTTTTCTGTAAAATGAAAACCTTTAAAAAAATTGGACACAATTTACAGATTCACCTATACAAATAAGTCACACAGTAACTCAAAATCAAAATATTAATGCTTTGAGAATGTGACACTTAAAAGATGAACCAGGGGCTGGAGAGATGGCTAAGAGGTTAAGAGAACTGATTGCTCTTCCAGAGGTCCTGAGTTCAATTCCCAGCAACCACATGGTGGCTCACAACCATCTGCAATGGGATCTGATGCCTTCTTCTGGTGTGTCTGAAGACAGTGACAGTGTACTCACATACATAAAATAATAAATAAACCTTAAAATTACCAAAAAAAAAAAAAAAAAAAAAAAAAAAAAAAAAAAAAAAAAAAAAAAAAAAAGAAGAAAGAAAGAAAGAAGATGCTTCTCAATTAAGAAACAAAACTGACACTAATTTGGGGATCAAGTTCATTTTCTCTTAGTTCACAGGCGTGAGTTTCTGAGTATCAACATAAAACATGGGGTCCAGTTTAAAAATCTGTAAATCCATTCACAAATAAACCTTAAATTAAAAAGAAATCACCAATCAAACTAGGCAAGTTTGTTTACTTTTATGCCATTGATGATTCAAACACTGATGCTGGGAAATTTCTTAAATCAAGGAAAAAGATCATTGGTTCCAAATCCCTTTCCTACCTTTTTCCCCAGCCCAACCAAACAAAAAGCAAAGCCTTCTTCCCGGGAAGCTTGTCATTTTTTTAGAGAACAGGACGAGTAGTTTAACTACTTTACCCCTTCTACTCTTGCTCTGAGCCTTAACTTGGGACCCAAACTGACCCTGGGCGAGACTCTTAGGCTGATTTGGGGGAGACTCCCGAGTTTCGCAGTCAGGTCTAGGAGCAGGATGGATCCCCCCGACCCTCTCAGTTTCCACTCTCCCAGTATCTGGCACCGGCTCAGGTCCAGAGTGAATTAGAGATGGGCCCCCTAGGGCCCAGACCTCAGCGCAGGGCCGTGGAGGCTCGGCGACCGGTAGAGAGCCGCCGAGAACCGGCCGTGGCCGGTCACCTGCGCTATCACAGGGCCCAGCAGCCTGGGCGGACCCGCCGCCTCTCTTCCCAGGCCCCACAGGCCCGCGACGCCGGGCGAGGAGGGAAACCCGTCACTGTACAGGGCGGAACCCGGCCGACGCGCCCCGGGGGGTGAGGTGCAGTCGCTCGGCCTTGGCACCACCGCCACATCCCACTTCCAACCCCGGCCCGCTCCCTGCGCCTCACCAGGTCGTAGTCCTCCTCATCATCGCACATGAAATCATCCTCCATGTCAGACATCTTGGCCGGAGGGGGGAGGGGGAGAGGAGAAATTAGAGACAGCCTCCTCCCACAGTGCTCCGCGGCCCAGAAGCGTCACTCCCGATTCTCCTCGTCTTCCGGTCGCTCCTGGAGAAGATAAAGCTCATTCCGGAACCAATCGCTCGACCCTGAGACGATTTACTACGGTTCCCAAAGGGAACGCACAGCCTACTCTTCCTGCGCGACAGTTTGTGTCTTAGCAACTAAGTATAGCCCCTACGAAATCGGGCGTTGCGGGTCCTATCGGAGGGGCTTCGGAAACCTTCTAGCAGTATCCAGCGTCCTAGGTGAGGGAACTGTCTCCTTCCTTGCCTGGGACTCTGGAACCGTCTCTTTCTAATGAAACATGCCCGACCTATATGACAGGTAGCGTGCCTCTGCCATTGTTATCTGTTTTCATTCAACACCTTGTGGGTATATTTACAACAACACTATTATATAAAAGTTATGTTTATAGTTAGCAAAAACAGTTCTGTGGATATCCTGGTTTAGGTATGCACTAATCAATTGTTCAATTATTTAATGAGTCACAAACGTGCACTAACTGCTTTTAGGATGAAATAGAAGTAGCAGTTGGTGACTTTTTTTTTTTTTTTGTAAATGCATTGTCGCAGAAAACCATTAGAGTTCAGAGTGAAGAAAAATGTGGAAATAAGGCAACCACCCCTTTTGGAGAAAGCCTCTAAATTGTGTACACAAATGCTGTAAAGTTATAAAGTAGATTATCTTAGAATTTTGACCCAATTGTTACCTATACAGATGAATTAAACATGCCCAAATTACCAAAGGTTAAAATAACCAAACCAAAACCACCCAACTTTATCTTCATCTTGTACAGCCGATGTTGAGCACAGTTCAGCATTAACATTAACACCTTCGTGTTATAGACCCAGTTTGGCTGTGTTCCAAGTGACTTCTGGAGTGGTGCCTGATGTCATTATCAGTTTTTCTCTGAATCCATTGGGGAAAGGGATACTTTTGTCTTTGTTTCGAAGTCAGGAATTGCTTGGTTCTGAAAACCTTCTCAGAAGACGTTCAGCCAACGATTGTATTATTTTTATATTGAACACACTATGAACACAATTTATAGCTATACATTCAGAATATTAAGAAATAAGTCTTCAAATGATTTTGTATTGTATATCATTAACATTGATTTTTTTTTTCTTTTTGTATGTTTTGAGCTGGGGAAAGAAAGCCTTGTATATGCTAGGTAAATGCTCTGTTGCTGAGCCATCCCTCAAGCCAAACACCTAATTGTTTCTTAGGAAAATATTATAAGAAATATTCAGATAGCTTAACAAAGTAATCATTTAAGGAAACATCTTTTTGGTCGTAGTTTTCTAATAATATCACCTTCCTTATAATCAACACAGTTCTACTCATAGCCTTTCCTATCAACACATTATCAGGAGAAATTTAAACTTAAGTACATATGAAAGGATAGCACCATACTAACTATCAACTTTAATGTGTATTTCCTGGGTCAACTGAAAGATACATATAAAATAACATATGTGAAGCTATGTGTTTCCTAAAATTGGAGATGCAGACTTGTGCAAGCAGACCATAATCATTACACACTAGACAGACAATCCCCTGAAGTTATTTAATCTCTAATTCTTGTTCAAAATTCCCCTACTGAATACAAAAGTTTAGTTTTGAAGGGTCTTTAATGGTATCATCTTAGAACTCAAAACTCCAAAAGTACTGCATGAGTCTGTCTAGGTGACTTTAAAACAAAGCAGAGGCTTCTGACGAGTGTGACGACTGCTGCTGTGCTAGTTTACTGGGACAGTTGAGACTTAGCTGGGGTGCCAGTAACTATAAAATTCACCATTATTAGAATCGAAGATAAGAAACCACAGTCATCCTACCCATGCTTATAATTTTCCCAAAGAACATAGCAAATCATAAGGAGGTTGAGTTTTATTCATGCATAATGTTTGAAAGCATTTTTATTAGGTATTTTCTTTATTTACACTTCAAATGTTCTCCCTTTTCCTGGCTTCCCCTCTGAAAAACCCTCTATTCCCACCCCCCTCTCCCTGCTCACCGATCCACCCTCTCCTGGCCCTGGCATTCCCCTACACTGGGGCATCGAGCCTTCACAAAACCAAGGGCCTCTCTGCCATTGATGACCAACTTGGCTATTCTCTGCTACATATGCGGTGGGGCCATGAGTCCCACCATGTGTGCTCTTTGGTTGATGGTTTAGTCCCTGGGAGCTCCGGGAGTACTGGTTAGTTCATATTGTTGTTCCTCCTATGGGGCTGCAAACCCCTTCAGCTCCTTGGGTCCTTTCTCTAGCTCCTTTATTGGGTACCCTGTGCTCAGTCCAATGGATGGCTGTGAGCATCCACTTCTGTATTTGTCAGGCACTGGCATCATCCATAATTTCTTAAATACAAAATTACAAGGCTATGATTATTTACCATGCCAGTTGTTCACATTTATAAAATGACATGCTGATTTAGAGTGCATTTATTTACATAATTTGCCTTACTCAGACAATGGGAAAAGACATGAGTAATCTGGTACCTAGGAACATAAAGAAAATGACAACTGGAATTTAAGCCTTTTATTTTCTTGGTGACACTCAAATTTATTAAGCCCAGCCTGATAATTTGATAAGAGCAATTATTAGGGTATTTTTATGAGATCAATTTTATTCAATAGGTAAATAACTGATAGAAGTTTTCAATGGGTTGCTCATGTTTAAAGTACATCTTATATTTAAAAAGTATTTTAAAATATTTTTATTGAAGATTTGAAATTTATTATTTTAGATTATGTGTATGTAGCTTCATGTGCGTGTGTACATGTGATTTCAGGCCCTGCAGATGTTAGAGGTGTTGAGTCTCCTGAGAGTTTAAGTTCAGGAAGTCAGTCTCTTGTCATGGGTACTGGGACCCAAACTCAGGTCCTCTTTAAGACCAGCATTTAAACACTGAGCCACTTATGTAGCCATTTAAATAATTTTAAAAGTTGTGTGTATATTGTGTATGAGTATGGATGTGCTTGGTATCTGTGTGGGGTCAGAGGGTAGCCTCATAGGCTGTTGTCTCCTTCCACCTTTACATGGTTTTCAGAAAATGAACTCTGGTGGTCAGTCTTTTGAGGCAAGAGCCTTTACCTCTTGACCATTGTAAAAGTATTTTTTAATTTGCCTAATTTAATTGTCATCTCTGAGGGCCTCAGTCTGCTCACTTAGGCCTAGGCCTGGAAGCTTCTAGACTCTGTACAATCTTATCTAGGCCTAGAATGTTTTCAGCCTCTGAGACTTACTGCTGAATAAGCTTACCCTTTCCTTTTCTTTCTGAACTCTTGCTGGCTGGTTCAACTCAACTGTTCTGGCTCAAAGTCCTTTCCTAGCAGACTGATTCAATCTGGATTCTCTTGGACTGAATTACTCTGATTGGCCTCAAGCTAACTCTAACAAATCTGTCCTGATCTCCTGGCTCCTTCTCATTCTCTAGCTTGTTCTGTCTTCATCTATTGTATTCACCTTGTTTTTCTCTTCAACCTGTCTCTCTAAAACTCTCCTGGCAAAACTTCCTCCGCTTTCTCTCTGCCTTGCTCTTCTAAGTCATCTCTCCTTTCTGTCTCTTCTCCTGGGAGTTGGGCATATCCTATCTCACTTTGCCTCTCAATTAGAAGTCACTCTCAAACATGGCTGCTTCCTTCTCCCAACTAACTTTACCGTCACTGTTGGGGTATGTACTAAGGACGTGTCTGTATTCCAGCCAGAGTAGCTGCCACGCACACTTGCGTGATGGCG